>NW_011494644.1:5092881-5122441 GCF_000754665.1 Bison bison bison | reverse complement strand
CAAAGTAATGTCTCTGCTTTTGAATATGGTATCTAGGTTGGTCATAACTTTCCTTCCAAGGAGTAAGCATCTTTTAATTTCATGGTTGCAGTCACCATCTGTAGTGATTTTGGAGCCCAGAAAAATAAAGTCTGACACTGTTTCCACTGTTTCCCCATCTATTTCCCACGAAGTGATGGGACCGGATGCCATGATCTTCGTTTTCTGAATGTTGAGCTTTAAGCCAACTTTTTCACTCTCCACTTTCACTTTCATCAAGAGGCTTTTTAGTTCCTCCTCACTTTCTGCCATAAGGGTGGTGTCATCTGCATATCTGAGGTTATTGATATTTCTCCCGGCAATCTTGATTCCAGCTTGTGTTTCTTCCAATCCAGCGTTTCTCATGATGTACTCTGCATATAAGTTAAATAAATAGGGTGACAATATACAGCCTTGACGAATTCCTTTTCCTATTCGGAACCAGTCTGTTGTAGTTTCCTGACCTGCATAGCACTCAATATGCCAGCAAATTTGGAAAACTCAGCAGTGGCCACAAGACTGGAAAAGGTCAGTTTTCATTCCAATCCCAAAGAAAGGCAATGCCAAAGAATGCTCAGTTTTCATTCCTACTACATGGCAACCTCTAAAGGTTTTCTGGGACAACAGCACATCAAGCCCGTGGGAAGAGTTCACAACACACACCTGCTTATTGGTCACCAGTGGAATTCAAGTCTCTTCAAGTCAGTTGGTTTGCACCTTGTGTGTAGACTGGACACACTTAAATGAGACTCAGGCCAGAACATGTACAGAGGCCCAAGTCAGACAAATCACAAGTTACTCTTCCAACTGCTGGATATTTTTGGGAAAGGGGTCCTTGAAATCACAGACATACTAGAGGGCCTGTGCAGGCTAGGTCTCCAGCTGCCCACTGAAAGCCCAGTGCCTCCTGGGCTATCATCACAAGGTTGATTTTTGTACTTTATTAAACTATATATTACAGGATTACTAGGTAGTGGTGTCAGAGAGAAGAGAAGGTCAATAGGACCAGGCATTATAAGGCTCTGTCTACTCTGGAAACTGTTCTAATAGGAGGGAATCAAGGGTGCCTCACATGGAATTTCTGATTAGGTGAGAGGGCAAGATACCAAAATTCTAAAAGTTTAAATAAACTCTGAACACAGTATCACATGTGCTAAATCACTTCAGTCGTGTCTGATTCTTTGTGACCCTGTGGACGATAGCCTGCCAGGCTCCTCTGTCCATGGGATTCTCCGGGCAAGAATACTGGAGTGGCTTGCCATGTTCTCCTCCAGGGGATCTTCCTGACCCAGGGATCGAACCCACATCTTTTATGTCTCCTGTATTGGCAGACAGGTTCTTTACCACTAGCGCCTCCTGGGAAACCCACACAGTATTGCAAAGTCATTTAGGCATAATATATAGGCATCCCCAACCTCAACAACAATAACAGCAAGCATTAACATTTATTAAGTACCTACTGCGTGCCAGACATTAAGTGAAACACTTTTTGTAAATTATTTCTTTTCCCCATATAATAACCCAATGAGGTAGGTACCAAAGCTTAGAAGAAATCAAAGCTTAGAGACAGTTTATTGGGCAGAATAAACTGTGTTATGCCGAAGTAGCCAAACCTTCAACATCTCAGTGGTTTGACCAAAAAGTTTACTTCTTGCTCCTGCTACATGACCTGTGCAAGCTGGCAGGGAGGACTCTGCCCATCTTAGGCTGGTGGATGCTCTAGCTAAATCATGTTTCCATGATTTCTGCAGCAGGAGGCACAGAACTGATGCCCATCACTTCTTGCATCTCATCGACCAGGCAAGTCTCATGCCCTGATTCAAGGTGGAAGGAAGGGTGGGGTGTAATCCTCCTTGTGCCCAGAAAGCAGAGAACTTGAAATATTTGAAGCACTCTGAACTGGCCTCACCAAATACAATCACGGTTGTTCTGGCCTCTTCTGGGAGCAGTGGTGTTTCAATAACTGTGGTTCATTCTGTTTCTTTCTGCAACCACTCCAGGCTAACACTGCAAAGCTGAAAGTCTCTTTGCCTCAACTACCCAGAGCCTGACTGCTTCTCCATTGCTTTTGCTGTTCTCATAGCTAATGGCACTTATTTATTATAAATTTTCTAACAAATCTATATCTGGCCAGAGTTTCAGAAGGAAAACCTTTTGATGTAGTCCCACCAAGTATAATCATTCTGCCAATTCAGGTCCTTTGCACCTCCTTGCGGAAGGGTTTTATCGAACTCATGGTTAGAGATGGGAAAATGGATTTATCCTTTAGATTGCCTGCTGTCTTGATGCAGGAGAGAGATGGATCCCAGGGGACAAACTCCAGGCTGAGTAGCTGGAGTCTATCCCCTATGGACAGATACTCCAAAACAGCAAGCGCAAGAGAGGAGCTGAGCCCTGCCCAGATAAAAGATAGACCATATATTTCTCATTCTCAAGATCAAGGACACCTTCCCAACTATACACTTGCAAAGAGGCTCCTTGGAGGTCAAAAAGAGAGTGGTGTCAGCATACGCATAGGCCTTTCCACCAGAATCCGCCTTGGCTGGGAGATGTGTGCACACACATGGGAGGTTTCTGAGATACACCAAATACGGACTCAGAACCAGGCAAAGCAAGATGATTCACCAAAGGAAACCCAGCAGCAATTATCCATATGAGTGATTCAAACTACCACCAGGGTGAGACTCTCTCTCAAGTCTGCCCATGTGTCTACCCACACGTACTGTACACTTTTTCCTCCTAATAAACACTTTACCTGTTTCACCACTTTCTGTCTTTGTGGGAATTCATTTCTACAAAGCTGAAGGGCGAGGCCTTGTCACTGGTCACTGGTCTAGTGGCTAGGATACAGTGCTTTCATTGCCACAGCCTGACTTCAATCTTTGGCCAGGAACCGAAATCCTGTCTCAAGAAGCTGAAGGCAAAGGCCATCAGAGATCAGGTCAGTCGCTCAGTTGTGTCCAAGTCTTTGTGACTCCATGGACCACAGCACACCAGGCTTCCCCATCCATAACCAACTCCTGGAGCTTGCTCAAACTGATGTCCATCGAGTCAGTGATGCCATTCAACCATCTCATCTTTGGTCCCTTTCTCCTCCTGCCTTCAATATTTCCCAGCATCAGGGTCTTTTCCAATGAGTTGGCTCTTCTCATCAGGTGGCTGAAGTATTGGAACTTAAGCTTCAGCATCAGTCCTTCCAATGAATATTCAGGGTTGATTTCCTTTAGGATTGACAGGTTTGATCTCCTTGCAGTCCAAGGGACTCTCAAGAGTATTCTCCAACACCACAGTTCAAAAGCATCAATTCTTCAGCACTCAACTTTCTTTATGGTCCAACTTTCACAACCATACGTGATTACTGGAAAAACTATAGCTTTGACTATACACACCTTTGTTTGCAAAATGATGTCTCTACTTTTTAATATGCTATCTAGGTTTGGCATAGCTTTCATCCCAAGGAGCAAGCATCTTTTAATTTCATGGCTCTAATCACCATCTGCAGTGATTTTGGAGCCCAAGAAAAGAATCTGTCACTGCTTCCATTGTTTCTCCATCTATTTGCATGAAGTGATGGGACCAGATGCCATGATCTTAGTTTTTTGAATGTTGAGTTTTAAACCAGCTTTTTCATGCTCTCTTTCACCTTCATCAAGATATTCTTTAGTTCCTCTTCATTTTCTGCCATTAGGGTGGTATCATCTGCATATCTGGAGTTGTTGATATTTCTCCTGGCATTCTTGATTCCAGCTTGTGCTTCACCCAGCCTGGCATTTCACATGATGCACTCTGCATATAAGTTAAATAAGCAGGGTGACAATATGCAGCCTTGACACACTCCTTTCCCAATTTAGAACCAGTCTGTTGTTCCATCTCTGGTTCTAAGTGTTACTTCTTGACCTGCATACCAGTTTCTCAGAAGACAGGTAAGATGGTCTGCTATTCCCATCTCTTTAAGAATTTTCCACAGTTTCTTGAGATCCACACAGTCAAAGGCTTTAGGTAGTCAATGAAGCAGAAGTAAATGTTTTTCTGGAATTCTCTTGCTTTTTCTGTGATCCAGTGGATGTTGGCAATTTGATCTCTGGTTCTTCTGCCTTTTCTAAATCCAGCTTGAACTTCTGGAAGCTCTCCATTCACGTACTGTTGAGGTCTAGCTTGGAGAACTTTGAACATTACTTTGCTAGCGTGTGAGATGAGTGCAACTGTGTGGCAGTTTGAGCATTCTTTGGCATTGCCTTTATTTGGGATTGGAATGAAAACTGACCTTTTCCAGTCCTGTGGCCACTGCTGAGTTTTCAGTCTGTGAAAATAGAAAATGCAGGTTTCTTGAAACTCCTCCCAGACAACAACTTTATTTGTAATTCGGGCCACCTCTTCTTCCCTTCACTACTCCCATTTTCTGTCTATAGCACCTTTCTACAGGAATTTTCATCCGTTCACTTCATTTTAATAGAATTCTTAGCTTTGGGGCATAAAACTCTTTAAACTGTATATTTGGTTCAGTGGGGTTGTATTTTTTCTTTCAAAGAAAGTTTAAAAACCTTCATTTTGTATTCAGGAATAAATGAGAAGTGGTGTTATTTATAATTGGCTTCCTCTAATTCAGACTAAATGTAGATTAATCCTAATTGATAACACATAAAATTTAATTAAACCTTAATAAAGAACCTGGGAAAGAGTTCTCAATAGATGATATCAATGGTAATGTTGCACGTCGCACGCTGCAGTTCTTGAGATAAAAACACAATTCGTAGAAGTATTTTCAGGGCTTTCTGCAAGTCCAGATACAGGTCATTATCTCAAACACGACATTCATTAAAGTTGTTGATAAATCTGAGAGATGGAGTACTCCCTACAGCTCACCGATAAGAAGCTTGGACCACTACAGCTCCCAGCGACCTCTTCAATCCTCCTTCCTCTTCCCAGCCTGTTGGTCAGATGGCTGCCCAGTTCCCTGACCATGAAGCCACCCCCAGGTCATTGCCAGGAGCTGCTGTCACAGCCCACGTTTCATCAGATAGACTCCAACCAACAGAACATCTCATTCTAGAAATCCAATTAACAATGCTCCATAAACATCACCCTGCTGATGAATGTTCCCAGCACAGTAACATTTTTATTTCATGTCTTCACAAATATTTTATGTGTTCATGAGTGATTGAGAACTGATCTTCCGTGGTCAATCACCCCACTATCTAATTACTTAAAGCAGGAATAGATAGCCCCGGCAGAGGGGAGACCCCACCCACAGGATGGAACTCCTGCCGTAGAGATGGGAACAGAGACATTCCAGCTGTGAGCAACTAGTCAAAGATAGCGAATCCAGACAGCTCCAGGGTCCAGGAAGGTAACCTAGGTGAAGAAAGTGGGTGCCGTTGGTACCAGGGCAAACCAAATGACAAAGCATTTCTCCACTCTGACCGCAGTGTCCTTTAGAGACTGTGGGTCTATTGTTACCAGATCACTTAATTCTTCATTAAATTTTTAATCTGGATTGTAATCTGCAAAATGTGCTGTGTGTGTTCAGACGCTCAGTGGTATCCAACTTTTTGCAACCCTATGGCTGTGGCCTGCCGTGCTCCTCTGTCCATGAGATTCTCCCAACAAGAACACTGGAGTGGGATGCTATTTCCTCTTCCAGGGGATCTTCCCCACCCAGGAATCAAACCCAACTCCCTTATGTCTCCTACATTGGCAGGCAGATGCTTTACCACTAGCACCAGCTGAGAAGCTTTACTTTGGATTATAATTTGCCAAATAAAACCAGATTTTCAAGTTAGAGTTCAATGTCTAAATACCTTGAGGACCTTATGATTCATTTCTTTTTTAAATTATTTTTAAATTGAAGGATAATTGCTTCACAGAATCTTGTTGTTTTCTGTCACACATCAACATGAATCAGTCATGGGTGTACATATGTCCCCTCCCTCTTGAAGCTCCCTTCCATCTCCCACACCATCCCACCCCTCTAGGTTGATACAGAACCCCTGTTTGAGTTCCCTGAGACATACAGAAAATTTCCATTGGCCATCTATTTTACATATGGCAATATAAGTTTCCATGTCTTCATTTCTTTATTTGGCTGTGCCAGGTCTTAGTTATGGCACACGAATCACGTTTCTTAATTGCAGCATATGGGATCTTCTAACTGTGGCATGCAAGATCTAGTTCCCTGACCAGAGATTAAACCCCAGCCCTCTGCATTGGGAGCTCAGAGTCTTAGCCACTGAACTACCAGGGAAGTCCTATGATTTCTCATTTATAAGTTGTCTCTAGATCTTTACAGTTGTTCCTTCCCTTGGGTGCAATCTTTCCTTTAACACCCATTTATCAAATGCCTACTGTGTGCCGGACTGCAAGATCAAACCAGTCAATCCTAAAGGAAATCAGTCCTGAATATTCATTGGAAGGACTGATACTGAAGCTGAAACTCCAGTACTCTGGCCCCCTGATCCGAAGAACTGACTCTTTGGAAAAGACTCTGATTCTGGGAAAGATTAAAGGCGGGAGGAGAATGGGAAGACAGAGGATGAGATGGTTGGATGGCATCACTGACTCAATGGACATGAGTTTGAGCAAGCTCTGGGAGTTGGTGATGGACAGAGAAGCCTGGCATGCTGCAGTCCATGGGGTCACAAAGAATTGGACATGACTGAGGGGCTGAACTGAACTGAACTGTGTGCCCAGTGCTGTCCTAGGCTTTGGAGATAGACTGATGAACAAAAAAAAAAAGATCCTTGTCCTTATGGAGCTTGTATTCTAGCAGGAGAAGTCTGCCAACAAGCAGTAAATATAATATGTAAGTAAGTGTAAGGTATGTTGGGTGGGATGCGTGTTAAGAAAAGATAGAAGCAAAGAGCAGGACAAGAGGAATTTGAAATTGTCAGGGGGGCTGCCTGTTGATATTTTGGCAGGTGATCAAGAAAGACCTTGTGGAGAAGACAACATCTGAGCAGAGACGGGAAGAATGGGAGAGAATGAACCATGGAAATGTCTAAGAGAAGAGCATTCCAGGAACAGAGGAACAACCCATGCAAAGTGCTCAAAATAGGAGTATGTATGCCTGGTGTGTTCAAGAAACAGCAGATAAACTAGTGTGGCTGGAATGAACGGAGTGAGAAAGGGAGTGGTGGGAGGTAAGGACAGAGAGGAGCAAAGGACGGAGCAGATCACATAGGGAGAGACCTACAGGGTCTTGTTTGGTTCTTGTTCTGGGGGAGTTGGGGAACTAGTGGAGGGTTTTGAGTAGAGACGAAATGGAACTGACTTGTGTTTTTAAGCATGATCCCTCTGGCTACTGTGTTGATGAAAGACTGTTGGGGGTAAGGATAGAAGCAGGGAGACCAGCTACTGGGTAGTGCCCAGGAGTGAGATGATGGTGGCTCAGACAGGAGTGGTAGAAATGGAGGTGGTGAGAAGATGCTAGATTCTACCTATATTTTAAAGATAGATCCAACAGGAATGTCTAATCGACTGGTTGTGGGGAGTGAGAAAAACAGAAGATTTCAGAATAATTCCAAGTTTTTTAGCTTGAACAACTGGGAGGGTGAGAATTCTCTATATATACTCACCCAACCCAAATTTTCCCATAGAATTTCAAACAACCAACGATGACATTAATGAGTACTGTCTTTTTTCGAGCACTGACTATATGCATTTAATTCAATTATTGCATTTAATTTAATTATTGCATTTAATCCTACACCAACTCTGTGAGTTAGACACTGTTAGTAGTGCCATTTTCTCTGAGGACACTGAGGTTCAGAAAAGTTAAATATGTTGTCAAGTTAGCAAAGCTAGTAAGTGACAGAGGGACAATATAAGCCCAGGGCTCTATGAACACAAGATTCATGATCAAAACCACCATGACGTACTGCTTCTTCAGACCTATAATTTTATAACTACCACCCAGGTATCAGGCATGGACTGGGGCCATTTACATGTGTGATTTTACTTAATGTTGACAACAACCTTATGAAGTTGTTATTCATCTTCCCATTGGGAATGGAAGCAAACTGAGATACCTTCCCAAGTCCTACTTCCCTTATTCAGAAATTCTTGTTTTTCCGGAAAATATGATAGGGTAGTTGACATCTATGTACCTGCCCAACATTATCTTGGATAGAACAAGAAACTGAATAAATTGGGGGTGGATATAAGGAGGATATAAAAAAGCATAAAATGCAGTTTTTGCTCTTAAGGGGTCAGACTGCCCTGGGAAGATGATCAATAATTCACTGTCACTTAATGCCATTACATCTCAGGATATGCATTCCTTCAGTGGGCAGCCCCCCTCCCCACTCCAGCATGCAGGGGGCTCACTCCACACCCACACTCTCTACTAGACACTGAGGATAGAAAGATGAACTAGAGGAAGTTCCTACAAAATCCACAAGCAATTAAGAACTTTGGAGGCATCTGCATTTCTGTAAATGATTTGCAAGACTTATTTAAATGCATCATAACTGCCACTGAGCCGAGTGTCTATTCCCAGTTTTTCCCTTAAATGTTAAAGACTAAAGACAGCATTCACCATCTGCTACAGCTTGGGATCTGCTCCTTCCCCCAAGGTCTCCTGACACGGCAGCCCTGCCTGGCAGCCCCATCTGACACAGCCTGCCAGCAACAGCCAGAAGCAGTCAGAACATCTGCTGGCCTTTCCTTTGAAATAGGCAGCTGTTGTAGACTTGTCACTCTCACCTCTCAGGTCACTGCAACCTGTGGACAATCGGGACCCTGAGCCCGAGAGCATTCAGCTCAGTTCTCTACCAGTCGGGATCCTTTTCGTCCTGGCTGTTTATTCAAATGTTTACTAAGCACCTGCCATGTTCCAGGCAGGGTGGTGATGATACCATGGAGAACAAGAAAGATGCAGCTTCTTCCTTGTGGAACAAAATCCTCAAGGGCAACAAACTTTAAGTTCACTGGATGTTAGGAAGATGTACAGAATACTTCAGGAACATAGAAGAGGTAGATCTATTCCCATTACTTACAGCTAGGAACCCAAACAACCCAATCTTGAATTTCAAGACTTCTCCCAACCATCTGGCTCCTGATGAGCAACCACAAGACTAGCTTATGGAGAAAGAGGGACAGAAGATCCAGGAGGATCTTTCCAGCGTCTGACAGGGTACCTAGGAAAGAACACTGCTAAGTCGCCTCAGTCATGTCCGACTCTGTGTGACCCCATAGACAGCATCCCACCAGGCTCCCCCGTCCCTGGGATTCTCCAGACAAGAACACTGGAGTGGGTTGCCATTTCCTTCTCCAATGCATGAAAGTGAAAAGTGAAAGTGAAGTCGCTCAGTCGTGTCTGACTCTTCGCGACCCCATGGACTGCAGCCTACCAGGCTCCTCCATCCGTGGGATTTTCCAAGCAAGAGTACTGGAGTGGGGTGCCATGGCCTTCTCCGAGGAAAGAACACTAGGACCAGGAAATTATGAAGGGAGAGAAACGTACAAGAAACTGACTGAGGGCTTCCTGTGGCTCAGTAGTTAAGAGTCCACCTGCCAGTGCAGGAGACATGGATTTGATCTCTGGTCTGGGAAGATCCCAGGTGCCACAGAGCCACAAAACCCATTCGCCACAACTATTGAGCCTGTGCTCTAGAGCCTGGGAACTCAACTACTGAAGCCCGTGTGCCCTAGAGCCCATGCTCCGCAACAAGAGAAGCCACTGCAATGAGAAACCTGTGCATTGCAATGAAGAGTAGCCCCCTCTGGCCGCAACTAGAGAAAAGCCTGAGCAGCAACAAAAACCCAGCACAGCCAAAATAAATAAATTAATTAAATTTTAAAAAAAGACACTGACTGAGAGGGACTTCCCTGGTGGTCTAGTGGCTAAGACTCCACACTTCCAATGTAAGGGGCCCAAGTTTGATCCCTGGTTCGGGAACTAGCCCACACATGCTGCAACTAAGAATTTGCATGCCATAGTGAAGACCTGGTGCTGCCACCTAAATAGACATATAAATTTTTTAAATATATTTTTTTAAAAAGACACTGAGGAATTAACAACACACAGTGGATCCTTCCAAATACTAAAGTTCCCTTAGGAGGTCAAGACAAGAGTGAGCCCTCCAGGATATGGAGAGAGCGAGACCAGAAAAACAACAGGGGAGGATAATGAGGGGACAGTAGCTGCAGGAGGGGACCTTTGCTGTGCCTTCCCCAACAACCTCCAAAGAACAATGTACACTTAAAATGCTGCATGAGTTTGAGACTGCAGTTTGGGAGTGCCTAAAACACTTCAATAATGGTATTGATTTAGGTCCACAACTTCTCATTAAGAGATAAAAGAAAAAGCAAGAACATAGGTAATTATGTGTGCACATAACATAGTGTTCATAATATACTCTTTTTTTTTAAGAGGGATGAAAAGAGCAGAATGCATAATATGATGTTATTTATGTTTGCACAGAAAACTTTTTAAGTCTGGAAGGATATATCCTAAATTTTTAGTGATAATCATCTCTGAGAGGTGGGAACAGAGTGAGATTCCTTGTCAGCAGTGTTTTCACTTTTTATAATGATTCTGTATTGGGTTGATGTTTGGCCAGTATCCCCAGGTACAGCTGTGAGGATTGTTAATGATGATCCAGCAGGTGAAGAGTTAATACCACCTACAGTTGGGAGCTTCCAGGTCCCCTCTAAGGGCCTAGTCTATTCTGATTGGTCAGCTTGTAAGCTGAGCAAATTCTTAATTTTTAAAATACCTACTTTGCCCCAAAATTTATATTCCATTTTTTTTTAAGCATGGCTTTGTCTCCAACAGAATTGCATAATGACTATCCTGCAGGAAGAATTTTAGGATGCTGGTTTGCAGTTTTTATTGTGGTCACTACTTACATGTCAAATGACATTTAATAAATAAGGACTCATTTTATAGGCTTACCCAAATTCTAAAACTTATTTTAAAAATTTTAAAGCAAGCGGTGCTGCAGAGATTTTATTTTTATTTGCATTTTGCCCTGATGTAAGCTGCTAAAATGAGATTCTTGCCCAGGACTCTCTGTTATGTCACAAGCCCAAGTGTGGTTGCTTCCTCCTGAAGGCCTGTGTCAGCTCCCTTCTTACCACTAATTTTACACTTGGCCTTTGTGCCTTAATATTTCTTATTATTATGTTCTGTCAGCCTGACTGCTTTGTAAGCACTCTGAAGACATATAATTTGGCAGCGGTTTTTTTTTTTTTTTTTTTCCTCGCTCTACCTAGACGACTGCCTAGTTTGTGGAGACTTTCAAGGATATTTATTGCTACTGGTACTGAAATGTGTTATTTGCAAAGTGATCCTCTTCCCTGGTGATTGCCAGAACTGTCTCTGTAGGGTTAGTGCAGGGAAAGATACAAAGTCTGTTATCAGAGGCTTAAACAGGACAAGAGTAGAAAATATTCCCCCATCTTACAGCGCAGAAATCATTCATCTACCTGCCTGTCCCAATGTGCATCACTTTCACAGTCTTCTTTCATCCTTGATATCTTTCTACTATTCATACCACTCTCTGGTAACAAATATTCTCTTTTCTCTTAGAGTGGTTGCCGTACATGCATGCTAAGTCTCTTAAGTCGTGTCCAACTCTTTGTGACCCCATGGACCCCAAGCCCACCAAGATAGAGGAGCCCACCAAGCTCCTCTATCCATGGGGTTCTCCAGGCAAGAATATTGGAGTGGGTTGCCATTTTCTTATTCAGGGGATCTTCCCAACCCAGGGATCGAACCCGTCTCTCCCACAGCTCCTGCATTGCAGGCAGATTCTTTACCTCTGAGCCACCGGGGAAACCCAGAATGGTTGTCACAAGATGAAAATTCTTTACTGATCCCAGATGTCCCATGCTGGACATGAGAAGGAGTCACTGCTCTTATCAGCACTTCTGGGTCAGGAGGTCAAAGTGCCTTAAACCAGATGCAAGTTTTCAGCTGATCAGTACAATTAATGAGCAACTCTCAAACTCCAGAAGTTCAACATAGTGAGAACTTACTTCTCATTCACATGAAAGCTCAGTGATGGTATTTCTGGTCAGCAGGCAACTTCCTTACATACAGTGATTCAGGGACCCAGCCTCTTTCCACATGATGATTCCACTGCCCCCCAAGTCTTTGAAATTATCTGTGCATAGTTGACAGATAAAGAGAAATGGAAAATGCACCCACTTCTTTTTTTTTAAAGTGACACACATCACTTCTACTCATATCCCATTGGTCAGGACTCATCGGACAACCACACGCTGAAATGGGTCAGGGAACCACACAGGGAAATGGGTCACGTGGTCCCCGGATGGGATGCTCTCTCCCAGTAGAATGTTATGCTATAGAAAGGGGATCACGAGGTCTGGGTGGATAGCTGGCCATCTGCCATTATAAATGAATATCAAAGGTTTAGAAGATTAACCAACAAGACTCTTAAAGAAAATCATCTCCAAGTGGAGGCAAATACAACAATTTCAGGTTTATCTTTCCCAAGACTTTTAACAACACTCCTGTTATTTATCACAGGATGTGGGTTTCTATAGTAATGGGGAAAGGTTTTGAATTGGGAGGGGATTACACAATGTGACAAGGGTATAATCCACATAAACCCTCAAATGAGGCTTATAGCATCGTCTGGCTACTTCCATAAAGCTTGTGGGCATCAGGAACTCAATAAAACATCCTGTAATTCTTTGAGCCAAATTGGTCTCCATTCTCTCTATATTACCGCTACCCGCCAGAGCACCCTGGCACTAGAATCATCCACGTTTCCTGTTCTCAATGCAAGAATCAAGCCTGTGAGGGAAGCCTCAAGAAAACTCACAAAACGTGTCTCTAATAAGCTATCCTTTTAAAAATATAAGCAACTGCTATTGGTTCATAATGAGTATTTTTATTTTTAAAGTATTTTCGTTCTGAGGGAAGAAATGTAATTCATTCTTTTCCCCAAAATAATACAGAAAATTGCTACTGGGAACAGTTTGGCATTTGAAACCTAGTGGGAGATTTCACCAGCAGATGGTTTAGTGGCAAAAAGCTTTGAAGAATTTCTAACTGCTAGGAAAAAAAAATATATGAGAGACACAGAGAGAGAGAGAGTGACTTAATATGATAAAGGAAAGATGTAGCCAAAGAAAGCAATCTTTATTCAAGGTCTGATGACTCAAATGATCCATTTGACTAGATCACAGATTTCAAAACCTGGCTAAGCATCAGAATAGCAAGGGAAGCTTGTTTAAAATATCCATGGAATCAGAATATCTGTGGGTGGTGACCAGACACGGTTATTTTTCAAAGCTCCATTGATGATTCTGTGGAAATCCAATGGCGTAGTTGTTTTCTCATTTCTGTGGTAGTTATAGAGCCAGGCAGTCTTATTAGCTTGGCAAATATTCTGCATTCTCGGTCACTTGGCTGTCATTTGTTACACACTCAAGTCCACCAACAGCCAGTTTTTCACCAGGCCCCTCATCTTTTCACACAAAGCATTTGAATGATGTACTTGAGAACCCCACAGGCAAAGATGCCAGTGTGTCTGACTATCTTATTTGGAAGCAAGGCAGACAGAGTTCACAGCCAATCCACCCAGCACTACCTGCAGAGAATCAGAACCATGGCACAGCCACTGCTGTGTCGAACACCATTGGCTACATCCTCTGGGAATGCAGGGTGGTATCCTGGGAGAAGCACAGGCTTGAGCAGATCAGCTTTAACTCCCAGGATGACCACCTGCCAGCTAGGGCCCAGAATAAGTACCCCCAACTCATTTTGTTTATTTGTAAAATAGCAATTAATAATCCTGGCCTCATGCTGTTACGAGTTGTAAATGAGGAAAAGAGGAGAAAAGCATCTGGAAAAGGACCTACCATAGAAGGAACTTGATTGATGGTACTTTCCTTACCATGTTTCTTTTAACTTTCTTCCCCCTGGGAAAAGGAGAAACAATGATCAAAGACCAACAGAATGCATTCATATTTTCCCAGTACTCCATGTATTGTCTATGGGAGGGTTATCCAAGATGGAATTACAGAGGGCTTCCCTTGTAGCTCAGTCAGTAAAGAATCTGCCTGCAGTACAGGAGACCCGGGTTTGATCCCTGGGTTGGGAAGATCCCCTGGAGAAGGAAATGGCAACCCACTCCAGTATTCTTGCCTAGAGAATTCCATGGACAGAGTAACCTGGTGGGCTACAGTCCATGGGGTCACAAAGAGTTGGACATGACTGAGGTGACTGAGCACTCCAACATCCAGGGTAGAGGGTTTCCCAGGTGGCTCCCTGGTAAAGAATCTACCTGCAATGCAGGAGATGTGGGTTTGATCCCTGAGTTGGGAAGATCCCCTGGAGGAGGACATAGCAACCCACTCCAGTATTCTTGCCTGGAAAATCCCATGGACAGAGGAGTCTGGTGGGCTACAGTCCATGGGGTCACAAGAGTTTGACACGACTATAGCGACTAAGCACATACACACATCCAGGATAGAATATGAAGACAGGTGTCCCTCTCTATGATCCTTTATGTGAGGTGGCTACCACTGACCCATACTCTTTCCTGTAGTCCCAGTTGTCACACCAACCAGAAATCATCTCTAAGTACCTACAGCCAATAGCAGGAAATCCCAGATATCGTTTTTGCAGCTGTAACTTGGATTATGGGCATGATCTCTGTGAGTCCCACATGGTCAAACACTAAATTATATGAGATTCAAATTAATCACATAGTCGTAAAACACCAGACTCTAACTATTATTTACCCAGCACCAAGCAGATGTTTGTTTCCAAAGCTACAATCTCCTCTAATTGGCTGACACTGTGCTGCATAAACTCCAATGCAAGCTTATGTTTTATAATGAATGACAAATGCGTAGAAGAATCCTCTGTGAACTGGCAGCCTCCCCCTCCAGCATGCAAATTCCATCGAAATTCCATCGGCAGATGCAGATAAGCTCATCTGCATGATTGGCAGACCAGTGGATAAACACACCCATGAATTCATTGTCCAAATTCAATTTCGTTGGTTCATCTGTGTTTTTACTGATCACTTACTCGCTAATGTATTCATTCAGCCAACTTTTATTGAGCACCTATTGCACAAAAGGCACTGTCTTAGGTTTTAGGAATGAAGCCTGAATGAAGAAGTGGTCTCATCCTTCAAGAAGTCCATCAAGAAGGAAAGGAGACAAGACTGGGAAAGAAAGAAAATGAACCATAAGATGTTCAAAAATAGAGATGTAGGCAAGTGCCCAAGAGAGGGAATAATCGACTCTACCACAGGGGTTGGTAGCTTCATAGATTTTCCAGGCAAAACGTAGAGGAAGGTTTTAGAGTCAGCTAGACAGACGAGGTGTAGAAAGGGAGGCTCCAACAAAGAGAATAGAAAGGACACGTGGCAAAACATGCTGTGCTCTGGAACTGCTGGAGCTTAAGTTGCAAGCAAGTGTCTGCTCTGTTTTGGCTTCTTAAAAAGGCACCCAGGTGGGCATGCAAACAACACAGCCCCTTAAACTGGCAATGAGGCTATATCTATTAACATTTTAAAATGTGCGTTTCTTGTTGTCATCATGAAAGAAAGATGAAAAAGAGTGATCCCCTATAAGGAACTAGTAAAATTAAGTAGGGTACATCAATGGAAAGAATACTACACAGACCAAATGCTGTGTTTAAAAGGCATGAGTACACATTCTATATACTTATATAAGAAGATTTACAGTTATGGGAAGATAACTGTAAACTCCACAATATACTGTCAAGTGAAAAGATGGTGAAATAAAGAAATATATATATATAGTGTGCTAGGAGTACATAGTCTCCTTTGCTCTGTTTTCATCAGGAAACTCTAAAAGGATGAATAAAAAACTAATACCTTATTAGGGATGGGCGACTTCACTTTCACTTTTCACTTTCATGCATTGGAGAAGGAAATGGCAACCCACTCCAGTGTTCTTGCCTGGAGAATCCCAGGGACGGGGGAGCCTGGTGGGCTGCCATCTGTGGGGTCACACAGAGTCGGACACGACTGAAGTGACTTAGCAGCAGCAGCAGCAGCAGGTATGGGAGATGGCAGAAAACAGGGAGAGGTGAGGCTTTGCAGTGTGTACCTTATATTATCATTTTTAAAATTTTTTTGAATCACATAAATGTATCACCTACTTGAAAAATAGGACTAAATTTTAAAATGCGTTTGCCTCAGGGCCTAGCAATCTCCGTCTTGGTTTAGTCACAGAGAGTCACTCAAACATAGGTATAAGGAGATGTCATACAAGGTATTTGTTTTGCTGTTGGTGTGTTTTTTGCAGTGAAAAAAACTGGAAATAACCAGTGAAAGTGAAAGTCACTCAGTTGTGTCCAATTCCTTGCAACCCCATGGACTGTATTGTCCATGGGATTCTCCAGGCCAGAATACTGGAGTGGGTTGCCGTTCCCTTCTCCAGGGGATCTTCCCAATCCAGGGATCAAACCCAGGTCTCCCACATTGCAGGCAGATTCTTTACCAGCTGAGCCACCAGGGAAGCCCGAGAATACAGGAGTGGGTAGCCTATCCCATCTCCAGCAGATCTTCCTGACCCAGGACTAGAAGCGGGGTCTCCTGCATTGCAAGCAGATTCTTTACCAACTGAGATACCAGGGAAGCCTCCATTAGTAAAATCATGGAATAAACTGTGGTATGTTAAAACTTTGGAATATTATGCAGCAGTTAAAACAATGAAGTAGACAGACCTATGTCTACCAACATGGACAAATCTCCAAGGCTTATTGTTGTCTGAAAAAGAGATACAGAAAAAGATCCCACCATGGCTGTAACACATACAATGCTATATAATACAGAACTATATAAGCAGAAATAATTCACACAAACTGTAACAGTGCTTGTTTGTGGGCACGGTCTAGAGCAGAGGTCAGCAATATCCTTTTGTAAAGGGCCACAGAGTTAATATTTTAGGCTTATCAGGTCTTACTTTCTCTATTGTGACTAATCCACTCTTCTAATGGAGTTATATGCCGTCACTGACAATATATAAATGAAAGAGGTGTGCTCCAATAGAACTATTTCAAAAACATAGAGTCAGATTGGGCCTGTGGGCCATAGTTTACCAACCTCTGCACTAGAGAATCAAGATGGGAGGTGTTGGTTAAAGACTCTTTCATGTTTACTTCTGTTTGCAAGGAGAATGGACGTATCCCTTACTCATATAACTAAAATCGATTAAAAACAATATATGGGGACATTAGTCTGCTGATGTTTCATAATAAAATACCATGACCGAGCAGCTTAACAAACATTTATTTTTGCATGGTTCTGAAAGTTAGAAGTCCAAGATCAAGTTGCCAGGGTTGGCTTGGGGTTGGAACTCTCTTCTTGGCTTGCAAACTTGCTGTGTTCTCACGTGGTCCTTCCTCTGTGAGCATGGAGAGAGAGAGCTCACTGGTGTCTCTTCCTCTTCTTGTAAGGACATCAGTCTATTAGATCATCCTTATGATTATATTCCCTCTCATCAGATGGGATGCTTCCACAAGCCTCTTATCCTCATCCATCAGAGGGCAGGCTTAATGAAAACCACAATCACAGAAAGCTAACCAGACTGATCACATGGATTACAGCCTTGTCTAACTCAATGAAACAATGAACCAATCCATGCAGGGCCACCCAAGATGGTCATGGTGGAGATTTCTGGCAAAATGTGGTCCACCAGAGAAGGGAATGGCAAACCACTTCAGCATTCTTACCTTGAGAACTCCCATGAACAGTATGAAAAAGTAGAAAGATATGACACTGAAAGATGAACTCCCCACATCAGTAGGTGCCCAATATGCTACTGGAGAAGAGCAGAGAAATAGCTTCAGAAGGAATGAGGCTGAGGCAAAGCAGAAACAATGCCCAGTTGTGGATGTGACTGGTGGTGAAAGTAAAGTCCGATGCTGTAAAGAACAACATCGCATAGGAACCTGGAATGTTAGGTCCATGAATCAAGGTAAATTGGAAGTGGTCAAACAGGAGATGGCAAGAGTGAACACTGACATTTTAGGAATCAGTGAACTAAAATGGACAAGAATGGGTGAATTTAATTCAAATGACCGTTATATCTACTACTGTGGGCAAGATGCCCTTAGAAAAAATGGAGTAGCCCTCATAGTCAATGAAAGACTTTGAAATGCAGTACTTGGGTGCAATCTGAAACAACAGAATGATCTCTGTTCATCTCCAAGGCAAAACATTCAGTATCACAGTAATCCAAGTCTATGCCCCAACCATCAATGCCAAAGAAGCTGAAGCTGAATTGTGCTATGAAGATCTACAAGACTTTCTAGAACTAACACCAAAAAAAGATGTCCTTTTCTTCATAGTGGACTGGAATGCAAAAGTAGGAAGTCAATAGATACCTAGAGTAACAGGCAAGTTTGGCCTTGGAGTACACAATGAAGCAGGGCAAAGGCTAACAGAATTTTGCCAAGGGAACACACTGGTCATAGCAAACATCCTCTTCCAACATTATAAGAGATGACTCTACACATGGACATCACCAGATGTTCAAAACAAAATCAGATTGATTATATCCTTTGTAGTCAAAGATGGAAAAGCTCTATGCAGTCAGCAAAACCAAGACTGGGAGCTGACTGTGGCTCAGATCATGAACTCCTTATTGCCAAATTCAGACTTCAGTTTAAGAAACATGGTCTAGGGAAAACCACTAGACCATTCAGGTATGACCTAAATCAAATCCCTAACAATTATACGGTAGAAGTGACAAACAGATTCAAGGTATTAGAACTGACAGACACAGTGCCTGAAGAATTATGGATGGAAGTTAATAACATTGTACAGGAGGTGGTGATCAAAACCATTCCCAAGAAAAAGAAATGCAAAAGGGCAAAATTGTTGCCTGGGGAAGGCTTATGAATAGCTGGGAAAAGAAGAGAAGCTAAAGCAAAAGGGGAAAAGGAAAGATATCCCCATCTGAATGCAGAGTTCCAAATAATAGCAAGGAGAGATAAGAAAGACTTCCTCAGTGATCAATGCAAAGAAATAGAGGAAAAAAATAGAATAGGGAAGTCTAGAGATATCCTCAAGAGAATTACAAATACCAAGGGAACATTTCATGCAATGATGGGCACAATAAAGGGCAGAAACAGTATGGACCTAATAGAAGCAGAAGATATTAAGAAGAGGTGGCAAGAATACACAGAAGAGCTATACAAAAAAGATCTTAATGACCCAAATAACTATGATGACATGATAACTCATCTAGAGCCAGATATCCAGGACTGTAAATCAAGTTGGCCTTAAGAAGCATCACTACGAACAAAGCTAGAGGAGGTGATGGAATTCTGGTTGAGCTATTTCAAATCCTAGAAGATGATGCTGTGAAAGTACTTCACTCAATATGCCAGCAAATTTGGAAAACTCAGCAGTGGCCACAGGACTAGAAAAGGTCAGTTTTCATTCCAATCCCAAAGAAGGGAAATGCCAAAGAATGTTCAAACTCCCACACAATTGCACTCATCTCACACACCAGCAAAGTAAGGCTCAAAATTCTCCAAGCTAGGCTTCAACAGTATGTGAAAACTGAGAACTTCCAGATGTTCAAGCTGTATTTAGAAAAGGCAGAGTAACCAGAGATCAACTTGCCAACATCTGTTGGATCATAGAAAAAGCAAGAGAATTCTACAAAAGCATCCACTTCTGCTTCATTGACTATGCTAAAGCCTTTGACTGTGTGGATCACAACTGTGGAAAATTCTTAACCTGCCTCCTGAGAAACCTGTATGCAAGTCAAGAAACCACAGTTAGAGCCAGACGTGGAACAATGGACTGGTTGCAAACTGGGAAAGGAGTATGTCAAGGCTGCATATTGTCACTTTGCTTATTTATCTTCAATGCAGAGCACATCATGAGAAATGCTGGGCTGGATGAAGCACAAGCTGGAATCAAGATTGCCAGGAGAAATATTAATAACCTCAGATATGCAGATGACACCACCCTAATGGCAGAATGCAAAGAGAAACTAAAGAGCCTCTTGATAAAAGTGAAATAGGAGAGTGAAAAAGCTGGTTTAAATCTCACCATACAAAAAACTACAATCATGGCATCTAGTCCCATTTCTTCATGGCAAATAGATGGGGGAACAATGGAAACAGTGACAGACTCTATTTTCTTGGGCTTCAAAATCACTGCAGATGTCAACTGCAGCCATAAAATTGAAAGATGCTTGCCCCTTGGAAGAAAAGCTATGACAAACCTAGATAGCATTTTAAAAAGCAGAGACATCACTTTGCCAACAAAGGTGCATATTCTCAAAGCTATGGTTTTTCCCATAGTCATGTATGGATATGAGAGTTGGACTATAAAGACAGCTGAGCACCAAAGAATTGATGCTTTTGAACTGTGGTGTTGGAGAAGACTCTTAAGAGTCCCTTGGACTGCAAGGAGATCAAACCAGTCAATCCTAAAGGAAATCAGTCCTGAATATTCATTAGAAGGACTGATACTGAAGCTCCAATACTTTGGCCACCTGATGTGAAGAGCCAACTCGTTGGAAAAGACCCTGATGCTGGGAAAGATTGAAGGCAGGAGGAGAAAGGGATGATGGAGAACGAGATGGTTGGAAGGCATCACTGACTCAATGGACATGAGTTTAAGCAAGCTCAGGGAAATGGTTGAGGACAGGAAGCCTGGCTTGCTGCAGTCCATGGGGTCACAAAGAGTTGGACATGACTAAGGGATTGAACAGGAACAACAATGATTCATTTAACCTTATTTACTTCCATAAAGACCCTACCTCCACAGACAGTCACATTGGGGGGTTAGGCCTTCAACATATGAGTCTTAAGGAAACACAAGTCAGTCTGTAACAGTGGGTCAAGACATGTACCCTTTAATAATTATATGCATAGGTTCCTCTTACTAAAATCCAGGAGAAAGGTCACAACCATGATGGTTTTTGAGATCAGGAGGCCCAGACAGAGGTTTTACCTTCATTCCCTAGCATTCTCTCCTCCTTCTCTCTGACGGGATCATTTCTCTCCCTAAGGAGGTTCTGTTGCCCTGCTTGGGTAGAAAGTTTTCCGCCCTCTTCCCCTCATACTCTCTCTGACTGGATTCCTCCTTAACCTGTCAGAGGTGCTAGAAATGCATGTATTGAGAGAAAACCATGACAAGAGATCCAGATCCCCTTTGGAACTTAAATCTATATATCTCTGTATCTTTCCATATTTATTGAGAGAGAGATTGGCTTGAGGAATTGGTCCTTACGATTATGGAGGCTGAGAAGTCCCGATCCAGGAGAGCCAATGGCATGGTTCCAATCTGAGTCTGAGACCAAATGCAGGAGAAGACCAATTCCCAGCTCAGAGACAATCAGGCAGAGAGAGAATTCTTTCTTATTCAGCCGTTTATTCTCTTCAGACATTCAGTGGATTGGCTGAGACCCACCCACACTGGGGAAGGTGATATGCCTATTCAGTCCACTGGATCAGATGTTAATTTCATACAAACACCCTCAAAAACACACCCAGAAATAATATTTAACCAAATATTTGGCACCTTATGGCCAAACCAATTGCACATAAAATTAACCATCATAGCAAATGACTGGTGACAACTCAAATGTCCTTTGGTAGAAGGCTGGTTAAATCATAATGGGACAGCCAATGGAACACTGCAATTGTAAGTTAAAAAAAAGAAAAGAAAAAATGAAGTTCTCTCAATCTTGTCATGGAAAGATCAAAAGTGAAAAAAATTCAGAATGTGTATAATATGGCACATTTGAAGGAAAAAGGAGGAAAAACTGCCATTTCTATTTTCTGGTACAGGAGCCCCTCTAGAAGGAATCATAAGAGACCAGGAATAACCTTCTAGGAAAAACCAAACTAGGCAGATGCAAGACCAAGAAGGAAGGAGGAATTTATACTGATTGTTTATACTGTCTTGGTTTTAACTATGAAAATGTAGGATCTGTTCATAAAGTTTGTAAAGAGCTGAGAAGGGAAGAACAAGTGGGAAGATACAGTTTGGAAGCATCAGCACATAGCTAGTCGTGAGTCAAAGCCGCAGAGAAGATGAGGTAGTCCAGGCAGGCTGTCCTTCCAGAAAAGAAGGAAATGGTGTAGAAAACAGACTCAGGACACAGGGTGGGCCGGGGGAGGTCATGTAGAGCAGTCAGAAAGAGAACAGGGGAGGCCAGTCATCTTGGAGGGCATATACAGTCATCCTTGCTTATCCAAAGTTTCTCTGCCCTGTCTGCAGGTTCAGTTACCTGTGGTCAAAGATACTAAAAGGGAAATTTTAGAAATAAAGAGTCTATACATTTTAAACAAGGGTCTATATATTTTAAACAGTGGGCTGTTCTGAGCAGTGTGATGAAATCTCACACCTTCCAACTCCATCCTGAGTGATATCCCTTTGCCCAGCACATGCCACTCGCTGCCCTGTTAGTCAGTTGGTAGTCCTTTATTTCATCAGGTTGCCTGTCTTGGTACCTCAGCCCTTGTGTTCCAGGAACCCTGATTTTACCCAACACTGGCCCCAACACACAACAGTGGTGATGCTGGCAATACGGATGTGCCTAAGAGAACCCTTAAAGTGCTCCCTTTAAGTGAAGAGGTTAAAGTTCTTGACTTAATAAGGGAAAAAGAAAAACCCATATGCTAAGTTTGCCTATGGTAAGAACAGATTTTCTATCCATGAGACTGTGAGAAAGAAAAAGAAACCCAGGCTGCTTTTGCTCTCGCACCTCAAACTGCAAAAGTTACAGCCACAATGAAGGTTGCTGCTGCTGCTAAGTCGCTTCAGTCGTGTCCGACTCTGTGCCACCCCATAGACGGCAGCCAACTAGGCTCCTCTGTCCCTGGGATTCTCCAGGCAAGAATGCTGGAGTGGGTTGCCATTGCCTTCTCCAATGCATGAAAGTGAAAAGTGAAAGTGAAGTCGCTCAGTCATACCCGACTCTTAGCAACCCCATGGACTGCAGCCTACCAGGCTCCTCCGTCCATGGGATTTTCCAGGCAAGAGTACCAGAGTGGGGTGCCATTGCCTTCTCCAACAATGAAGGATACATGTTTAATTAAGATGGAAAAGGCATTAAATTTGTACACTACTTTGACAGAGAGAAACCACATTCATGAAACTCTTATTATGGTACATTACTATCATTTTTTATTATTAGCTATTATTGTTAACCCCTTCCAGTGCCTAACTTATAAATTAAAGTTTATAATACCTATGGATGTAGGTAAAGGGGAAAACATGGTATAGAGGGTTGAGTACTATCCACAGCTTCAGGCATCTACAGGAGGTTTGGGGCATATCCCCCATGGCTAAGCGGGAACTGTTGTAATGATCTCACACCAAGAAATATAAAGTGCAGACTTAAGCTTTCAGCAGTTGGATCCTTTCTGAGATGATATATTTAACCAGATAGTCAGTATTGTGTTTGCACTTTCTGTAGGAAATATATCATGTAGTTACATTTCTTCCCTGGAAGCCCTTTCACTCCTTGTCAGTACAACCTGACTTGAGATGTAAATAAACAGCAGAGATAATGCCCGGATCTGAGAAGACTCCTGTTCTGCCACCAACCCCGGACGTGAGCCATGATGGATGACACGAAGGCTGCTGCATAATCGCTGCTGCCTTCATACCCTATTATCGTATCCCTCATCTTCCCCACAACTGAGACCCAACACATTAAAATCTCTTTGTTCCTCCCACAATGCTGTATCTCCACTGCATCTCTAGCCTCCTTTAATATTGTTCATTATTGAAATGAACACAGAAAACCAATTACCCAGGTGACGGCAGGAGCTGGTCATGTGCCCAGTCTGCCACACTGAGAGCCTGATTCCCTGTTGAGATAAACAAGAATCCCCACCAGCAGCCCAGCCCCTCACCTGTCCTTGGGCTCCTCAGGAGTCACCCAACACAGCCACAAGGCTTTCCACGCACTCAGCTAACTCAGTACGTGTTTGTTCTCACCAGAAGCTGCAGCAGGGCCGCGGCGTGTCTGAAGTGCCAGGCACGGCAGCTCTGCGGGCAAAGCAGTTGTTGACACAGTAGTTCAGGTTACAGCCTCCCATAATATCTGAGTTCAAATCCTGGCTCTGCTACTAAAGCTGTGTGACCTCAGATAGATTCTTAACCTCTCAGTACCTTGAATCCTCATGCTGTGAAATGGAAATAATAATAGTACCTCCCTGTTGTGGGTTGAATTTTATCCCCCCAGAGTTGAAGTCCTATCTGCCCCCTGCCACAGGGCCTGTGTATGTGACCTTTTTTTTTGAAAATGTGATTAAGATAAGATCCTCCTTTGTAAAGATATGGATGGACCTAGAGACTGTCACCCAGAGTGCAGTAAGTCAGAAAGAGAAAAACAAGTATTGCCTATTAATGCATATATATGGAATCTGAAGAAAATAGTATGGGTAATCTTATTTACAAGCAGAAATAGAGACACAGATGTAGAGAAAAAACATGAACACCAAGGAGGGATGGGGGAAGATGAATTGGGAGACTGAGATTGACATTTATACACTATTGATACTATGTAGAAAATAGATAATTAATGAGAACCTACTGTGTAGCTCAGGGAGCTCTATTCAATGCTCTGTGGTGACCTAAATACCAAGGAAATCCAAAAAAAAGGGGGATATATGTGTATATCTAGCTGATTCACTTTACTGTACAGTAGAACCTAATACAATATTGAAAAGCAACTATATTCCAATAAAAAATTGTTTAAAAATATGAGGTCCTCCTGGATTAGGGTGGCCCTGAACTCAATGACTTCTGTCCTTATGAAGAGAGGAAGCGATTTGGAGCCATGGAGACAGACTCACAGGGAAGAGCACCATGTGAAGACAGAGGCAGAAATTGAAGTGATGAAACTAAAAGACACGAAGATGAAAGAGGCAAGGATAGATCCTCCCCTGGAGCCTTTGGAGGGTACGTGGCCCCGCTGACACCTTCATCTCAGACTTGTAGAGTCCAGAGCCACGAGAGAGTAAATTTCTGTCGTTGCAAGCCCCCAGTTTGCAGCAATTTGTTATGGCAGCCCCAGGAAACTAACACACACCCTCAAAGCCTTGTTATGAGGATTAATTAATTATACATGCAAGCCATGCAAAGTACTTATAAGAGTGTCTAAAGTCTAGCAACTCACACAGAGGTGTAGCATCATTCTCGTTACTAATTATTACTATTATTATCACTGTGGTTGCTTTGTCCTGTAAGCAAGCAAGCATCCCTCAGCACGTTGACTGGATGCGTGTATGCTCAGTCGCTCAGTGTCCGACTCTGCAATCTCATGGACTGTAACCAGCCAGGCTCCTCTGTCCATGGAATTTTTCAGGCAAGAATACTGGAGTGGGTTGCCATTTCCTCCTCCAGGGGATCTTCCCAACCCAGGGATTGAACCCACATCTCTTGTGTCTCCTGAATTGGCAGGCAAATTCTTTACCACCTGGGAATCCCCAGCACATTGAGTAACAGCTGACAAATAGACAGACTAGGTGCCTCCCGTCCTCACAGAAACCTGGAGTTTCTGGTTGGTAAGTCCTATGTCCAGAGAAGGCACTGGCGACCCACTCCAGTACTCTTGCCTGGAAAATCCCATGGGCAGAGGAGCCTGGTAGGCTGCAGTCCATGGGGTCGCTAAGAGTCGGGCACGACTGAGTGACTTCACTTTCACTTTTCACTTTCATGCATTGGAGAAGGAAATGGCACCCCACTCCAGTGTTCTTGCCTGGAGAATTCCCAGGGATGGGAGCCTCGTGGGCTGCTGTCTATGGGGTTGCACAGAGTCGGACACAACTGAAGCGACTTAGCAGCAGCAGCAAATCCTATGTCCACCTCTAGTGCAGGTGAAGAGACCCAGTTCCCCGTCCATGTTACCAGAGTCACCTTAGCAGGGTGACAATGTGAGCAGGACACCCAGGGCATTTGTGTAAGTTGATGACTTTCCAAAGACTGATCTGGTTTCCGTTGCATGAAATCATCCCAAAGGGAGGGACCAATTCTTTAGTTTAAGTAATTGGGGCCTGGGTAGCGCTGCGGTTACATACACGGGTCTTGGAGTCAGACTGGCTGGTTCAAATCCTGCTCCCTCCACTTACCAGCTCTGTGACCTTCAGTAACTCTTTAACCTCTCTGAACCTCAGTTTCCTCATCTATAAAATGGGCAAAGGCTGACATAAATTATATAATCATGTACAAGTGAATAGTCTAGGGAGGGTGAGAAAGGGCAGTTTTTTCAGGATCAACATAGCCCCTCTTCTTCCTCCTCCTACACACGCATACACAGTCACACACATACACATCTCCAGTAGCGCTTCTGAGGTCAACAGCCAACTGTAACTTTCTGTCCTTTGGTCTGTCTGTGTAGACTAAGCTCTTCAAAAAAAGGGATGCGTGTTTCCAGCATTCTGAATGGACAAAGTAGTTGTTCACATAGCGAACAAAGTGACAGCTTAAACCAAAGCATCTCACTCTTGAGGCATTTCTATTTCAGCTTTATGGTTTCTACTATATCCACTTACTCCCTGAGTTCTAGTCATCATAAAAACTTTTTTCGATCAGGGATCAGCAAACAAAGCCTACAGGCCAAATCTGGCCACACAATTGTGTACACATTGTCAGTGGCTGCTTTCAAGCTATAACAGCAGAAATGAGTGACTGCAATGGAGATATTTGCCCCAAAAACTGAAACATATTTACTATCTAACCCTTTACAGACAAAGTGTGTTGACCTCTGCTTTCAATCAAGTCATTTTTACTTAAAATGCATTTTTAAATAGAAAATCTCATATAACTAATAAAACTGGAAAATAGTATTCCCTGCCATAGATGGATTTCCATAATCACAGAGTGTGTGTGTATTCTGTGTACATGTTCAGTCGCCAAGTAGTGCCCGACTCCTTGTGACCCCATGGACTGCAGTATGCCAGGCTTCCCTGTCCTTCACTATCTCCCAGAGTTTGCTCAAATTCATGTCCTTTGAGTCCGTGATGCTATCTAACCATCTCATCCTCTGCCACCCTCATCTCCTTTTGCCTTTAATCTTTCCCAACATCAGGCTCTTTTCCAAAGAGTCAGCTCTTCGCATAGGTGGCCAAAATATTGGAGCTTTAGCTTCAGCATCAGTCCTTCCAATGAATATTCAGGGTTGACTTCCTTTAGGAATAACTGGTTGGATCTCCTTGCAGTCCAAGGGGCTCTCGAGAGTCTTCTCCAGCACCACAGTTTGAAAGCATCAGTCCTTCAGTGCTCAGCCTTCTTTATGGTCCAACTCTCACATCTGTACACGACTACTGGAAAAACCATAGCTTTGACTATATGGACCTCTGTTGGCAAAGTGATGTCTCTGGTTTTTAATACGCTGTCTAGGTTTGTCATGGCCTTCCTTTCAAGGAGCAAGTGTCTTTTAATTTCATGGCTGTAGTCACCATTTGCAGTGATTTTAGAGACCAAGAAAATAAAATTTGTCAGTGCTTCTACTCTTTACCCTGATCATGAACAGTATCACATAAATAAGTAACTATTAAACCACATATGAGCTAAAAGTATCTACCACACCTCAGGAAACTAAGTTATAGTGGAGCAAGCAGAAAAATAGGTCTTGATGGAGCTGACGGATGGTGGAAACTTGGTGGCTGAGTTCTCTACAGAGACAAATATAGAAAGATTAAGGCAGAAGGGTCAGTACTGAATCTTGTAAGGCACCCATGTCATCATGTGGAAGGAAGAAGAATACACCAGTAAATGAGTCAAAGCAGAAATGCTCTGGGCAGAAGGAGAACCAGGATTTAAAAGAGCAGAGCATCAGAGGGGACACAGGCAAAGGGACCACTGAGAAATGCAGGGAAGGCTCCTCAGATGACAGAGAAAATGAAGGCATAAAGGAAAAAGGACACTGGGAACCAAAATAATTCTTTTCCACACCTCAAAGTAATAAGCATAATTTATAAACTAGATTAGAAAAGAACATCTCAGCACATTTATAATGAAAACAGCTGATGCTAATGAGAGCAATAACATTTAAATAGAAATCTGTTTACCTTTGGGAAATTTATGCATAACTTCAATGATGTACTGATTGATTTAAGGACCAGGGACTGGGACTGATTAACCTTCCTGGTTTGTTTTTAACAGGTATCTTGGCTGGGATGCAAAGGAGTGCTGAGAACTTAACAGCCTGACCAATGATTAGGAATAATTGGAAGCAGGTGGAGCTGAGGCCAGCTCACCCAACCTGGCCTGTGCTACAGTCCTTTCCTCTATGAGCATCACAGACTTCTTCAAAAAGCTGGAGAAAGCTGTGTCCCATCTTCCCAGGAAAAAATGCACAGAAATACATATACCAAAACTTTTGCATTTAGATTTTTCTACATTGGAAATGTATTTCCTGCACATGAAGAGAAGTTAAAAGTAATCTTAAAAAAAAAAAAAGCCTTGGTCTCATTTTTTATCTTATTTTAAGATTCAAGGTCTATTTGAGTGGTAGAGGGAATAGATCTAAAACTGCACATAAAACAAAAATTTTCAATTCTTCTTCAAATCACATGTTAATGAGATTTCTGTGATTTCTTGGCTTGAATAAAAAGTTGGAATTGTGGCATGGTCTTTGATATCAATACCAAATCAATTTTAAATTTGAATTTAAATGGAACCTGAATGATCAAAAATCCTGGACCCCAAAAATGCATTGGAAAAGAAAAGATTAACATTCCCAAATGTTTCTCTGAGTTCTGTGAGCCACTCTAGCAAATAAATGGAACCCAAGGAGAGGGTCATAGGAACCTCTGATATATAGCCAGTCAGTCAGAAGCCAGGTAACACCCTGGACTTGCCACTGGCGTGTGAAGTGAATGGGTGGACAGGAGTCCTGTAGGGCCAAACGCTTAACCTCTGGAATTGGATGCTGTCTATAGGTAGAGAGTGTTGGAACTAAATTAATTGTAGGACACCCAACAGGTGTCTGGAGAACTAGTGTGGGGAACACCCCCCTCCTCATTGGAATTGGTACCAGAGTCTGTCTAATTCTTCAATGTCTTTAGATTTTAACACAACAAGAAATCAATAAAGCTCTATCATTCTCAACTCCAGTTTTCAGAAACTCTTTCTTTTAACTTTGTCAAGTTTGGAGAGTTGTCTTCCCGCAGGGTAACTGGCCAAAGAGTTCAGGGTTTCTCTGCAACATCCATCATGGTAACCGAAGCACCCTAAATGGAAACATGTGCTTCATTCAGATGGTTAATAAGGTCCCCTAAGTAAGACCAGTGGTGAAGACTGCAGCCAAATTATTTCACAAGGCGGCTTTTCCTTCCCTTATAGAGGTAAAAAATCTGTCCAGTGTTCAATCAAGAGCTTGTGGATTTGTTTTCTGCAAAGGCCACATGTTTGTGTTGAAATAAGAACATAATATTATGCAACCATTTTGTGACAAAAACTCCTCCAACGACCAGCTTTTATGGCACTAGACAAGACTTCTTTCAAGATTTTGGCAGAGTCTTTGATGCCAACGTAGACAGCAATGAAGCGTGCAGCATCTCCACCCAAGCAAGGAAGCCATGGGTTGTCAAGCATGCCAG
>NW_011494644.1:5069666-5092781 GCF_000754665.1 Bison bison bison | reverse complement strand
ATGCCAGATGCTCCCTTCCATGCCCAGATGGTTGTGCCAGTTAAAGTCGTGCCTTAAAAAAAATAAACTTGTAGTCATTAATGTTTCCAAAAGAACCCATTAAAAGAAAGCCTTTCTTCTGATGGCACCAGAATACACATAACAAAGAGTCATAGCTCCACGCTGAAAATTATAGGCAGTTTCAATGCAATTGCAGGCCTAAGGGAAGAGGAATAATTGTACCTCTTGCTATAAAACATCAGGAACTAATGTTTATCTCTTGGAGTAGGTAAGGTTATTTGATAAAGGCATTGGATTGACATCTCTTCTCCAAGTCATAATACAGCCTGATTATTGCTAGGGCATGGGTCTTCTCCAAGACATCCCCTATTGTGCAGATTCTCTGCTGTTTGGGGATGTGAGAGACAAAGTTGTGGGGTCTTCCAAGATATGATTTGGGGCAGAGGCAAAGGGAACTAAGTCCAGGTGAAGTTTCAGCCTTTCCAAATCTCACCTTCTTCTCAGGAAATACACTTGCACTGCAGGATGCTCCACAGGGATGCTGGGCTGGAAGGTGCTCCTTCAGCATGTTTGTTTCATGGGCCCTTTGACAAGTCATATCCAAGTCCTTTTGCTGCCTTAGTGACCCAGTGTGTTCAGTAATGAAAGTGAAAGCGAGGGATACATAAATTTTACATAAATTTCTCCATGCTTTTAATTCTTGAAACTTCCCAAATTAGCTAAGCTTAAGATTTCTATAAAAATTATGACAAAATATTCCTTCTTCATTTTAAATCAGTGAGAAATTAATATAGGCATTGACATGTGATAAACACAAACTTTGTATATTGCCTTAAGGAACAAGCATCCCATTCCACAGCACAATTGTTTGAAATGAAACACCACCTGAATTTGACAACAAAAATGTTTTTTTTCAGAGATGTCTTCTATTATTTCAAAGTAACAGAAACAAAGCTGGAAGAAAAGCTTTGTGATCGCATGTGTGTGTGTATGTGTGCATGAACATGACAATCATCCACTGGCCTCATATCTGCCTCCCCTCCCCCTGCCCCGGGTTAAGAAACTCTGCGATTCATATTGACTAATCACTGATGCTTATACAGTGTAAGGGGACACGCATTTCAAGGAGGGATAGTCAAACAATTGCAGAGAACTGTTCTGAGCAACCAGACTGAGGGGCCAAGAGCTACAGTTGACATATATTTCAAACCCGAATTGGCCCATACTTCCCGCCCTTCCCACCATTTTTACGCTTTAATATTGTCCAACTCCTTGTTTATAGGTAGGGCCCTCCACTGATAACTGAGATTCCCTTTGTGACATTTGAGGAGCCCAGATTGTTAGAGCTGCAAGTTCTCCCTTCCCTCCCAAGAGTCAGTGTAGCCTCGTGGTCAAGTGAACAGATTTGGAAGTCACGTGGGCTTGAGTTTGACTCCTATTTCCACTATTCATTTTATTTCTTTAATAGATACGTGTCCTGTTTAATCCTTCTAAGGCTATTTACCTCATCTGTAAAATGAGATAGAAGGAAATGATGTATCTGTAATAAAGAGTTTGACTCCATTTTTTTTTACTTTGAGTGCCAATAGCTTTCAAGCTCCATTCTTTCAGTCCCCTTCTGCCTCACATCTGAATAAATTGATAAGAAAGCCTGACTGTTCCTTCCTTTGGTGATGGCAGGAAGTTCAAACTGGGACTTCCCTGGTGGACCAGTGGTTGAGAATCTACCTTCCATTGCGCGGGAACATGGGTTTGAGCCCCAATTGGGGAACTAAGATCCCACGTGCCACAGGGCAACTAAGCCCATGCCCCACAACTAGAGAAGCCCATGTGCTGCAACAGAGACCCAGTGTAGCCAAAAATAATAATAAAAAAAGAAATTCAAACTACACCAGCCCTGACATGTGGGCAAGAAACTACACCCCAGCCCTACCCTCAAACTACCATAAAAGCCAAACTAGCCTCCTTTCTTTACTCTCGAAGATCTCTTTGTGAAGGTTGTCCAGCTCCCCAGAAAGCCTCATCATGTGGGTAATAAACCTTGTCATACCCTCTTGGGGTGTGTGTGGTGTATGAACCAAATTTGGGGTGATAGAGCTCATCCCAAGGCTTCAGGGTGACACAGGATCTCTAGACAATGACCACCACTCAGGGTTTGCCTTCACCCACGCTGACCTGCTCACTAGCTCAACTGTCTGCTGGAGAGGTTGCTTCATGAACCGCTCCTGGCCAGCCTGCTCCTGAGCTGTGCTGCTGCCTGCTGGCTAGCTCACACTGAGCTGTGCTGCAATTGCTGAGTTCTTTCAAGCTTCTGTTATATTTAACCAACTTAAAGTCAGAAATTTCAATAACTGGCATGTAGGAACAAGAGTATGACACTGGGACATGTGTGTTGGCCTGGACCCATCTGCACGTCTCCGATTGAATTGCTCATCTCAATTCCGGCTTAAGCCATGACTGTCACTAGGTTGCAAGGAATGACCCTCATCTTGTGACCACTGTATGTGTCTCCACTAGGCTTTAGTCCCCATTTAATGGAGGGCTCAGGGGAAAGACTGAGATCCTATACAATGTGCATGCCCTTTGGGTGATCACTCACATGGAAGAACAGACTATGGTCACACTCCTAAAAGCAAATGGCCCACTAGGACCCTCAAAATGCCTTTGCTGCCATCTGTGCCTTCATCATAACAAAAATTTTTATCCTCATGATTATAGGAAAAAACACTCGTGGCCCCACATGGCACAGCCAAAGGGTTTATTCAAACCTGACTTAATCAGTGAACCCTAAAACTCAATAAAGCCACCACTTTCTTGGGGGGAAGCCCCTAAACCTGATGATATTATTTTGAGGTTCTCTGGAGGAAGAAATTTCTAAATATGAGCAGGATAGAGAGGACCCCCTCCCCCAAAGTAGAGCTAGTAACCACCACCAAATAATAAAAAAAAAACTCCTGGGGAGGAAGAGACAAAGAAACTGAAACAGAGATCCACAATCTGGCTCAACTGGAAACCTAAAATTCACTTAAAAAAAAAAAAAAAAAACCCTTGCACAATAAGAAGATAAACACGTGCAGTTTGGGGTCTGCAGCCATATAGCATAGGCTCTGAATTAACTGTGACACCTACTGAGATGCACTAGTTGGCCAGCCTTCACAGCCTTAATCAATATTGAGACCCAAATTATAGTTATGCCTGGGGATCCCATTTAACTTAAAGAAGGTACTCCCTATAATCTTAGGGTAGCTACTGAACCTAAAATAGAAGACAAAAAAGTGTGCCTCTTCTTAGCCCTCAGAAATACTGCCTTTCCTAAGTTCCCAATAGTCAAAGGGCCATTGCCCAAAAATATCCCATAATGGACATGGAGGTTCTGACTCAATTTGGGATAAAGTTAAGTCTTCAATATATACAATCATTTTAACAAAAATAGGAACCCATAGACCTCTCCACTGCTGGATAAAATATTTAATAAGACCCAATATAAATCAAAACAGGGCATTTGAGATTGAAACCTATTATGCAAGACTATTTAGAGAAGGGGGTGATTATCCTCACTACTGCTCTGTTGAATAGGCCAATTTGGCCTTTTCTTAACCCAGGAAGGAATGAATGGCACCTCACCATGGATACTGCAATCTTAATTCCGTGATCCCACACACTGAGGCCCCCCACACCAGGTATTATTTAAATTGCTGACTTTGTCCGATCAGCAGCTCATAAACACTTTGCAGTCATAGATTTGGCTAAATCTCTTCTATTCAGGGCCTATTTTAACAGCTTCTCAGTTGCAGTTTGTCATCACCATCAAGGAATGTGATACAGCTTTACCTGGCTACCCATGGGTATCTCAAAGCCCTGCTTTTGTGCACAGTCTTTGCAAGAAAGATCATAATCACATTGTGATGGAATGTGCTAGAAAGCTGCTGGTCTCCACTTCACTCCAGGATATCCCTGAAAAAGGATGGTACCAAGGATCAGTACCCAAGGATCAGTACCCAAGTTTAGGAACTTATCCCAGCACTACAAGCAGCATCTGCACAATTTTATCCTCACGGACCACTGCCAGCACTCTGACTATCTGGTCTTACTGATGGCAGAAACGATTCCTTGGTATGTTTGCCCTGAATCTCTTGCCTCACAGATCCCCAAAATATATGAATGTAAGTCTTACATGCATGTGGGCTAAGTCATTTCAGGCACGTCTGACTCTTTGTGACCCTCTGAATTGTAGCCCACCAGGCTCCTCTGTCCATGGGATTCTCCGGGCAAGAATACTGGAGTGGGTGGTCATGCCCTCCTCCAGGAGATCTTCCCAACCCAGGGATCAAATCCATGTCTCTTACATCTCCTGCGTTGGCAGGTGCGTTCTTTACCACTAGTACCACCTGGGAAGCCCATGTCCCACATCTCCTTATAAACTAAAGCCAGAGTACAAGGCCTCCACAAGACACTTCTTCTCTCCTTCGGAGTTTCGACCAAACTCTCATTTCACTTCTTAATACACACAATGCTGGGCTCCTTAATGAGTCATTCAGTGGAAATTTCATCTCCCTTGCTGATCTCAAGATACAGGCTCACAGACAACCACAATGGTTTAATTAAACAAGTCAAACTCAATAAAATGAAATATAACACATTTCAGTCATTAGTCAAACATCAAGGATGAACTGTAATAAAGAGTCTGTCTCTGTTTTTGAGGTTTGATTTCTGACATATTCCAAACCCACCCCTCCCTCTTCCACTTCTGCCCCACATCTGAGCAGGCTGATAAGAAAGACTTGATGTTGTCTCTTTGGAGCCAGCATGTAATTCACAGCCTTAACCCTCACACAGATCCCTCACTCCAGTGCCACCCCCAAACCATTTTAAACACTGGCAGTCACCTTTCCCTGTCCTCAAGCCATTTTTGAACCTGCTTGGGAAACTGCCCTGCTCTCCCTAGAAAGTTTCATTATGTGTGAGCAATAAACCTTTGGCATCAGTTCAGTTCAGTTCAGTCGCTTAGTCGTGTCCGACTCTTTGCGACCCCATGAATTGCAGCACGCCAGGCCTCCCTGTCCATCACCATCTCCCAGAGATCACTCAAACTCACTTCCATCAAGTCAGTGATGCCATCCAGCCATCTCATCCTCTGTCGTCCCCTTCTCCTCCTGCCCCCAATCCCTCCCAGCATCAGAGTCTTTTCCAATGAGTCAACTCTTCACTCTTGATATCTGAACTGAATTGGGTAATGGGAGTCCCTGTCTTCTTTGTGGGATGACCACAATAATACCTACCACATTATATGTTTAGTAATTGGAAATTTGAATATTCGTTGGAAGGACTGATGCTGAAGCTGAAGCTCCAATACTTTGGCCACCTGATACAAAGAGCTGACTCATTGGAAAAGACCCTGAGGCTGGGAAAGATTAAAGGCCAAAGAAGAAGGGGACAGCAGAGGATGAGATGGTTAGATAGCATCACCGAATCAATGGACATGAATCTGAGCAAACTCCAGGTCATAGTGAAGGACAGAGGAGCTTGCATGCTGCAGTCCTTGGGGTCACAGAGTCGGACATGACTGAAAAACAGCAACAACAAAACTGAAAATTAGTGTTATTTTCATTTTCCCATTTAAATGGATGGATATATGGAAACCTGATCATTACCATATTTACGCTTGGATACAACAGAGTCAGTGTATGAATCTGTTACCCTTGATGCCAAAGATGTCAGAGACCGTCTGTGCCAATGGCAGATGCTTCATGCCCTGGGATGCTGAGAACCCAAAATTCAACGCACTGAATGAAAACTTAAAGGATAAACATCTCCAGATTGAAGGGGAAAGCTGCACATTTGGGTGTTCAATAAACATTTGTTGAATGAATAGATGAGCCCAGTGTGTGGGATTTGAGAACTGATTAGATACAAGGCAGAGAACAGGAACAAGTCAAAATATTTCAGAAATCAAGAATGAGAAAACTGCCCTGAGGTGCTCATCCCTGCACTTGGCACACTTTAGTGATTGAGAAAACAATGGTTTCAAAAAAAAAAAAAAAATGTTTGGGTGGTGAGACATTCAGAAAAACCTATCAATAAATAGCAAGCCTGGTCCTTTTTAAGACGCCGTGTAGAAATAATTCCAAAAAGATTAAAATCAGTGCAGAAACCAAGGAACCATTTTTTCTATATCATATTGATCATTCCAAGTGGAACTGTTAGTTATCTTAGAAAAATTGTGGTTCTGAATTGCTTTTGCCTCTTCCTCTGAACCTCTATTCCTAAAGGATTGTTTCCTAAAGGAAAACATCCAACCAGAAAATTTCAGCACATCAGAGTCTCTCTAAAGATGAAGAATTCTCTGTGAAAGACTGAATGTCTAAATTGAAAAGTTTTTGCTGTCACATTCAGGTAGAAGTGAAATAGTTCTTCATATCCCTTTCCTTTTCTGTCTGTAGTTCACCTATGACAACTTTCCTCACAGAAGTGAAATAAAATTAAAGCCCATGACACTGAGTGTCAGTCATGAAGGAACATGTGCCCAAATCTACCTTTGCTGAAGTGTTTCCAGAGACACCTGTCTCACAGCAAGCCTCCACCACACTTCTTTCCTACTCATTTTCACATAATCCAAAAGTCACGTTTCAGACTCACAGTTTCCACTGGGGTCACCTCATTAGGCCTGGCCACTTCTGTAATTCTCTGAGAAGTCTCTTATTTAAAGGTTTGTTTCCCCCTCTCCAGCCTGTGTGGGTTGAGATTTCCCCCATCTGGGTTGCTTGGAACAAAAATAACTACCTCAACACCTCGGCACTAAAGTGAGAGGAAATGGCATCCGGCTTCTCCGAACAGGATATCATTCCCCTCTGAGCTAAGGTAGGACGTTGGAGTGGCCCTCCCTCCACTGACCTTGCCACACAGTCTACCCACATCTGGCGTTTGACCTCCAGAATGCCACCTTTGAGTCCAGCAACTTCATGAGGCTAGAACACAGGAATCTGAGGCCCCAACTTAAGTGATTCCATTGGTTTCTTTTATGCAGTTCTGCTTCCACATAACCGAAAGAGGGCCTTGCAAAATGGCGGCCAAAGGGACTTGCCTGTTGGTCCAGTGGTTAAGAATCCACCTTGCAATGCAGGAGGATAAGGGTTCAATCCCTGGTCGGGGAACTAAGATCCCACATGCCGCAGAGCAACTAAGCCCAGAGGCCACAACTGCTGCGCCCACACACTCCACAGCCTGTGCTCCGCAACAGGAGTGTCTGTGCGCCACAACAAAAGGTCCGCGTGATGCAACTAAGACCAGCCGCAATAATATGCGAACGATGTTTTTAATGGCGGCCACCTTTCTCAGTCATTGGTTGATCTGCATATGTAAACCTCATCTCCAGATCCAACAAAAAGTCAGCTATTGACTGTCCTTCACGGGCAAGCTCAGGTTTGGCAGCTACCTTTGGAACCCAGCACACATGGGACTGTAAGAGATGCAAGAAATCTGACTTAAAGGCTTTTCTAATCTTCTCTCTATCTTAATTCTTCATTGGAACCAAGGTAATTTTCCTGCTTAAAGAGCTATTTTCTTAGGGCAATGGGCAAAGTGCACATGCTTAACTCTGTTTTCAAACTTCCATTACATACCACCTTCACTATTGTGGCTGTGTAAATAGACGGGAGAAAATGGAAACAGTGATAAACTTTACTGTCTTGGACTCCAAAATCACTGCGGGTGGTAACTGCAGTGATGAAATTAAAAGAAGCTTGCTCCTTGGAAGAAAAGCTATGACAAACCTAGACAACATATTAAAAAGCAGAGACATCACTTTGCTGACAAAGGTCTGTATAGTCAAAGTTATGGTTTTTCCAGTAGTCATGTACAGATATGAGAGTTGGACCATAAAGAAGGCTGAGCACTGAAGAATTGATGCTTTTGAACTGTGGTGTCGGAGAAGACTCTTGAGCGTCCTTTGGACTACAAGGAGATCCAACAGTCAATCTTAAAGGAAATCAACCCTGAATATTCATTGGAAGGACTGATGCTGAAGCTGAAGCTCCAATACTTTGGCCACCTGATGCAAAGAACTGACTCATTGAAAAAGTATCTGATGCTGGGAAAGATTGAAGGTGGGAGGAGAAGGGGATGATAGAGGATGAGATGGTTGGATGACATCATTAACTCAATGGACATGAGTCTGAGCAAACTCTGGGAGACAGTGAAAGACAGGGAAGCCTGGCGTGCTGCAGTCCATTGGGTCACAAAGAGTCTGAGCAACATGACTGAGCGACTGAACAACTGTTTGTTTCATTATTTGCTTAGCTTTGTTCCTTAAGTCACTTGTAACTTATTTTTTAATCTTAAGCAATAATATCTAAGGGATAATGAATTTGATGTGTTATATATTTCTTTTCCTAACACACAGTTCAGTTCAGTTCAGTCGCTCAGTCGTGTCCGACTCTTTGCGACCCCATGAATCGCAGCACGCCAGGCCTCCCTGTCCATCACCAACTCCTGGAGTTCACTCAGACTCATGTCCATAGAGTCGGTGATGCCATCCAACCATCTCATCCTCTGTCACCCCCTTCTCCTCCTGCCCCCAATCCCTCCCAGCGTCAGGGTCTTTTCCAATGAGTCAACTCTTCGCATGAGGTGACCAAAGTATTGTATACCCATGCGAATTTTTTTTTTAATGTTCAACATAGTACCATTTAAGATAATCTTATATACTATAGGTAGGGCTTCCCAAGTGGCTCAGTGGCAAATAACCCACCTGCCAATGCAGGATATGTGGGTTCAATCCTTGGGTTGGGAAGATCCTCTGAGGAAGTAAATGACAACCCACTCCAATATTCTTGTCTGGGAAATCCCATGGACAGAGGAGCCTGGCGGGTTATAATCCATGGGGCCACAAAAGAGTCTGACATGACTTAGTGACTAAACACATACTCATTTACCATATTATCACAGTCAAGAGTCAGGCAGGACGACAGAAACCGCACACGTTTATTTTATCAGAATTATTTAAACAGAGAACTAACAATGCAAAAAGGGAACACTTGAGTTAACACAGAAATAATAAATGCTGGAAGCAACTACCATCCTGAAGGAACAGAGGGGAGTGTATGGGGTTATTAGCACTTAGAGGCTTGAAGCAGAGCCCCTGAAAGCTGGAACTCAGACCTTTGAGAAGGAGCTGATGCCCAGACAGTGTTGGTGTCCGTGAAGGGGCTCCCGATTCTGGTTCTGGGAACGTGAGCGACGAAATCAGAAACTGGAACACCTGCCAGTGTGATCAACTGCCATTGCCAAGGTGTAGAATCATTACTGGAGTGATACTGGCCAGAAAAGAAAGCAAACAAGAAGGAAGGCACCCTTTCTTCTTCCTCCTTCCTTCCAGTCTCCCTGTTCACAGAGCATCCGGCGGGCAAAGGAGAAATGTGGTTCCCAGGTCCCCAGCCCCAGCATCGCAGAGTGGAGTCTAGAAGGATGGGTTAATTGAGAGACAATAGCTTAACAACCAGCACGCCACACTTGGCAAAATACTTCTGTACAAAAAGAAGTGCTCAGAAGAGAAATGCCTGTTTGGGTAAACATGCTTGTGTGTTGTGAGAGAGAGACAAGTTGGAACAGGCTTTCCAGACCCCCTCGAGGCCCAACAAACAAATTGTAATTTAGACAAGTCTGGGATTCTTCACAGCTCAGCTTGCGGTGAGGATATTAGCTTCGCAACTCCAAACAAGCTAAGCTGTCTGTGTGAAAGCCCCTCAGCAGCACCTCACTGGAAAGCCTGGAGGTGCTGAAAACGTGAAGCTTCTGTTCCTGTTTCCAGCCACAGGGGTTGAGCTGGCAGATGGATGCTGTGTCCAGCCCTGGCCCACCATCCATGTGGTGAGACAAGACAAATTCTCAGAAGTTTCCACCGTAGTGCAGCACAGCTCACCTTGGCACGTGCCCAGTTATTGCCAGTTCCCGCTTTAAAATCTCCTGTGCCTTCCAGTCACACAAATTCCTCACTCGGTTGTGAAACCGCCCTTAATTGTGCACCCCTCCCTACATCCCACCGTCTATCATGTGACTTTGCAGCTCCTCCCATCAGGAATTGGAACATATTTCCTCAGCCCTTGTTTGGGCTGGCTGTGTGACTTGCTTTGGCCAATAGAATGTGGCAGAAATGGTAGTGCCCGCTCTGAACAGAGGTCTTGCATGCTTCCACTTTCCTCTTAGAACCCCGCCACCAGGGGAGCAAGCCTGCCTGAGCTAGCCTAGGAGAAAGATGAGAGACCAGATGGAGGAAAGGCCAGGTGGCCCAGCCAACAGCCCACTGACCCCCAGAGGCCCCGGCGCCTGCGGGTCCTTAGCTGACTGCAGATGCAAAAGGGACCTCAGCCTAGATCTCAGAAACCATGAGCTGAGTCCAACCTAAACTGTCAATCTGCTGAATCATGAACCAGTAAATGACTGCCACATCAACTCGCTACATTTTGGAGTAGTTTGAAAGGCAGCAATAGCTAACTGCGAAACATGGCCGACAAGGCAGTAGAAGAACCTCTCCTGCCACTCTCTCCAGCCACATATTTCATTTCTCTCCCCCTCATTCACTATTCTAATCCCTCTACCTAGACCACCCTTTCCTCTCCCTCATCCACCACCCAACACCAACACATTTAGATCTCAGTTTAAATATTCCTCCCTCCAAGACCTCCCTCAACCTCTAATATAAATTAGATCCATGTCTTATACTCTTGCACAGAATATTCTACTTTTTCCTGCAGGGGATGCATCATGATTTGTAATTAAACATCTACCTGTGGGATTCTTTGTTTAATGTCTATATCCTCCAGGCTCCTGGAAGCTTCATGAGGACCTCTCTGCACCCAGCACCTAGGCAACGCCTGGCACACACAGGAGGTGCTCCATTAATTCAGTAATGAATCATTGATGTCTTCCAAGTTAAACGGCTGAGAGCCCTTCATATCACATTCTTAAGGAAAGAAAAGAAGCCTATTTGAAGGATTAAAACAGAAAGTGGCATCTCTTCTTCCTCACTGTTTTTCCCATTCGTGTCACCAAGTCAGGCTGCTTGGAATGGATGTGACTGATGACAGGTGCAGACTTATTGCCATTAATGAACCATGATTCTGCCAGACTCTGAACCCAACTGTCCCCAAACCCAACTGTCCCTCCTTCCTTTTATACTCCCCTTATGGGGTCTTAGGAGAAGGCAATGGCACCCCACTCCAGTACTCTTGCCTTGAAAATCCCATGGGCAGAGGAGCCTGGTAGGCTGCAGTCCATGGGGTCGCCAAGAATTGGGCATGACTGAGCGACTTCACTTTCACTTTTCACTTTCATGCATTGGAGAAGGCAATGGCAACCCACTCCATTGTTCTTGCCTGGAGAATCCCAGGGACAGCGGAGCCTGGTGGGCTGCCGTCTATGGGGTCGCACAGAGTCGGACACGACTGAAGCAACTTAGCATGGGGTTTTAACAGGGTGCATGGCCACCTATTTTAACTGATAGGCAGGGAGTTAGCTGAGAGCCAGGAGACACAGACCCTTCAGTTAGCCATGGAATAGCCGCCTAACTCCAACAAGCTATTTACCAGTCCTGCCCCAGTATTCCAAAAATAGTCAGTGGGCCCAGAAAAACCTGGGACTTTCCCTACTTTAGCACAGGTGCACATTTCCCACTGTCCTGTATTGAGGTAACCTTTGGCAGCCATTGGACTCACTAACTGCTCATAAAGATTCTTGAATGTATACATCTAATTATAACAGACTGAATTATGGGAAAGACATGCACATTCGAACGTCTTGGTATATAACCCGCAGCAGTCAATAAAGGCTATCAATCAGTGACACCCCCTCAATGTGCAAACGACCTGCTTTAAAAGCTCTGTAACCCAGCCTTTCAGGGCTATTTGCCTCCCTGGGCGTGACCCACCTCTCTCTCAAGGTGTTTTCTCTGTTCTTTCCTCATGTGTTCTCAGGAGTGTCCAACTCTTTTCCACCTGTTCTTTCTTTCCTTATTGTTAATAAACTTTCTTGCAACAGGTATGACCTTAGATTCTTCTTTGTGTCCTTACTAAGAACAGAAGCCCACAGGAGGAAGGGTCTCCAGACGCCCCTTCAATGTATTAGGGTTCTAATGGAATCTCAGTTCTCAGCAAGTAGGTATGACCACATGAGTAAATTCTCACCAAGGACGTTTGAGTATAAGTGATGTATCAGCAGCTTTACCATTTTACTTACAAGAAAATTATGGGTCCTCAATTTCCTCTCACCCTTCCTACGAGCTGGACCAACGATGTGGTGCTGGTGCGTCAACTTTAATCACATGAATAAAGATGACACCCCAGGGGGTGACAGAGCAGTAAGACAGAAGAACCTTGAGTTCATGGAATCAGCCTGCCTACCCAACCCTGGACCAAACTGGACCAGAATATGGAAAAGAATTGTAGGCTTTAATCACATTCTTGAGGCATTGTATTTTAGGGTTTCTTTGTTATAGCAGCTTCACTGGTGGTCTAACCAATACACCTCACCAAGCCTCTGGTTCCTGGGGGACTCAGGAAAGGGAAATAGATATAAAACATCAACTCCACCAGCCTCTAGTGGGTGACCAGAGCTCAGAATCTCACAGTATTCCTTCTCCACATCTCCCCACCTAGTTCTCGTCATCAGATAGGACAAATTCCCACTGTCTTTTTCCATCACAGATTTTATTTTAGAATAAGAGCTTAGCCTCCACTGCCTGGGTCCTCCTAAGACTCACTCAGAAAAGGAGGAAACATAAACAACACTTTATCTTGCCAAGGCTGACGGAGTTTAACAGGGGTAGGAATTAGGGCATTCTAATCATCGACTCATGATGACTCACACCAAAAAAAAAAAATTTAATTCATTATACATTTTAAATGAAAACATCCTTAATGTCTTAACCTAAACAGATTCTGTACCCAGGAAATTCCTTACCCAGGTGGAGGACTGGTCTCCTGAACTTTCAGAAAATCTCATCACACCAGTGTCAGGATTTCCCACACTTTTCCATCCCAGTCTCCTCAAACTGCACCAGGAAGAGAATTTGAACCCAAAAATGTTTAGGGATTTAGCACAAAATAGCCCTCCACAAGCAGGAGATTTCTTTGAAGTGTTATATTTTATTTTTAAAAATTACAATGCAAATTACTTACATAGTCTGCTTGTTTTAATATGAAATAATGTTTTCTTTTGCTTGCCATCATTTTAAAGCTGTTGAAAATACATTCGACCTCACTCACAAGAAGAAAAACAAATTAAAATTACGATGACAATATTTTTCACCTATAAAATTGGGTACATTGTTAAATGTGATCATACACTCTGTTGACAAGAGTGTGAGAAAACAATTCTCTCCTCCCTGCCTGGTGGGACTGTAGGCTGGCACAGCTGGGTGGGAGGAGGGGGTGTTTAGACATTATGCATCGAAATTTTAAATACAAAATTTAAATTCAACCCCTGGGAACTCATTCTCCAGATATTCCTGCATATGCGTACAAAGACACGTGTGCAAGGATTTCATTCAGCACTACCTGTAATAGCAAATAAACGTAAGCAGCCTCCATGTCAATCAGTAGAAGACTGGATACATGAGATGTGGTGTGTGGGTGGGTGTGTGGCAGTGGGTTCTAGATGGGTTCTCTGAGAAGCAGATATCCAGAGGGAGTATAAAGGGTTCATGAGGGAGTAACAGTTATAAAGGAAAGGAAATAGGATTGAGAGGGTGGGGTGCCATTAGAGCCCAATTTAGAGCTAAGAAGTTCCCCACCAGCCCAGAGAAAGCCAAGATTGACTGATAGAAAAATAGCCAGGCCCTTGTACCACCACCTTACTAAGTTCTGGGTTGGAGGCTGCCCCAAGAAGAGTGTGACCCCAACTCGACACTGAGGAGGACCCTGAAAAAGCCCCAGCTTAAGGCTGTCAGCTCCCTCCTCCTCACAGCTAGGCAGCTAGCCCTTTCTCAAAAGCTGATCTGAGCTGCTCATCTCCAGGTCTGGCATAAGAGTCGCCGATAGAATAAAGAAGAAAGAGAGGAACTTGCACTTCCTAGTATGGAACAAGCTCCAGGATGTACCCTTGAGTGAGAAATAATAACAATAAAAAGTGAAAGAAAACACAATGTTTTGGAACTAGACAGAGGTCTTGGTTGCACATCAACATGAGTGTACTAAATGCCATTGAATTTTGTTATGTAAATTTCACCTCAATGTTTTCCTTAGAAAGAGAGAGAACGCAGGGTGCTACTATTGTGCTAATAATAAAGGGAATGCATTTATGTGCACAGATAGGCATGGACAATCTCCGGAAGGAGCTGCAAAATACTGGTGCTGAGGGGAGAGACTTAATTTTCACTGAATACCCTTGGTACCGCTTAAATTTTTACCATGTGCGTGTAATTACACCCCTTCTAAAAAGAACAGCATTAAAGAGGGCGTTTAATTGTTCTCATGAATGAATAAATGACTTGCCATCAGGAAACACCAATGAAAAATTCCCCATAAGATTTTGATTCGCAAGACCCCATCATATTGATCTTTCCATTTCAGAAAATGCAGCCTCTGTCCAGGTACGGGACATCACAGCTTCAGGGTTGTCCTTTCTCTCAGGGTCAGAGAACTCCAGAAACAGAGACACAGTACATTTCTGAACCGCATGGCAAATATCAATACTGCTAGAAAAGGAGAAAAATTGTATCTTGCTGAAAATTGTTCACCAGCTGCTATCCCATTCAGCACTGAGCAAATTAGCACACCGGCATGGCCTTCATTATTTTAAAACGTAATACGGTAAAATGGCCAAGCCACTGACATTTACCCTTTCATCACACATAAAAGAGCTGGCTGCCCCTGGGTCTCTCCACCAATTGCCCAAGTGCGTCTTTTGAACCCATTTGATGGCATCACTCAATACGGGCACCTTTTTCAACCTGGCTGCCTCTTTTTGACCCAAAATAATTTCAACCATTTCTACAGCTCCAGGCTCCACCAGGTTTTCTATTATTACATGTACCCTTTACAGTGATTCTAAACTGACCTTGAATGAAGAGACAAGCAATTTTTATCTGTTTGTTTGATTGTACTGCTCCAAGCCAAGACTTTTTTTTTTGAGTTGCAAAAACACAAGCGCTTTGCCTCCCAAGTCACACAAGTGGTTTTCCAATGTCTCTGCAAGCCCTTTGTTTCATGCAATCAGTGCTCAGACTTTTCTCGATGGAGACATATGGTTTGGGCCCATTTTAGCATTTCCATAATAAAACCAATTATAAAAATAAGCATCTAAGAATATCTTATGCTTTTAAGATTGACACCACCACTCGCTACTCGATTGCTGGTTGTGGTTGGCAGTGCACTCAGCGTCTTTGTGGTCAAGTTCACTGGCAAACTCAGAGGCAATGTCGTATCCCAGATCAGAGACTTTGGGTTGTAGGGACATCCATCAATCCATAACACAAGTCATTGATTTTGAGTTTTTGCTTCAAACTCTTATACCTTCTAGGTGAAAGTATAGCTTTAAACATTTTGCTGTTTAAGAAAGTAAGTGGAAAATGATACTGAAAACCAAAAGCTAGAATAGTCAGCAATCCTACGTATCTTTCTTCATTCATTTGTTCAAGAAGTATTTATCAAGTGCCTCTTTACATTCCAGGCACTGTATGGGAAATACAATCAACAGTGAGCAATAAAAACAAGGCCCTGATCCTGGAGCTTATGATCTAATAGGAAGACACAAATGTTAAATAAATCATCACACAAACAAATAATTACATATTGTGGAAAGTGTCCAGAGAAAAACGAACCTGTTTCAATTTGGAATGTTAGAGAAGTGATATTTTAGGTGAGACCATGTCTTAGTCTGTTTGGGTTAATAAAATACCAGACAACAACTTATAAACAATATAAATTTGTTTCTCATAGTTCTGGAGGCTGGAAATCCAAGATCCGGGTGCCAGCATGGTTGAGTTCTGATAAGAGTCCTCTTCCATGTTGTAGATGGCTGACTTCTCTTGTGTCTTCACATGGCAGAGAGCGGGGATAGAGTGCAAGCTTTCTTGTGACCCTCATAAGGGCACTAATGCCATTCATGAGGGCTCCACCCTCCTGCCTTCATCTATTTCTAGTTACCTCCCAAAGGCCCTACCTCCTAATACATACGAATGTGGGGGGATGAGTGCTGGACACGGACATTTAGTCCATACCAGACCTGAAAGATAAGTCATTTCACTGGTCCAAAGTGGAAGGAAAAGTGCTTAAGCAGAAGGAACAACAAGAAGGGGAAAGAATGAGAGGATATAGTCAAGGAAATGAAGGAAGGGTCAGCATGGCTGGGGTACAATGATGGAGGTGATGATGGAGGGACCTGGCTGGGCTTTGCAGGCCACAATAAGAGTCTAGGATGCTTACAGTAACTTTAAGGGAGCCTCTGAAGGTTAAAATGAAGGGACTCACATTAGCAGATATGTATTTGTTTGAGGTGTCTCTGGCTTTTGTTGAAAGAAAACATAGTCTTATGCAGGAGGCAAAAGAGGAAGTGAGGGGATCAGGTACTGTACAGGCTGTTGCAGGAGGTGGAAAGAAGTAGAGGAACTAAAGGTATGTTTTGAAAGTGGAATAGACAATACTTGGAAAGACAGTGACTGTTCAGAGGCGGAGGAGTATGAAAGGCAGTGTTGAGAACGTCAGTAGAGCAGCTGACACATCCCCTTTTTAGAAGCTGGTCTTCCTGACGGTCTCCAACATCATATCCAAGTCTCAATTTCCTCCTCTATGAAAGAGGACACCACTATTTACCTCTTCAGGTGGTTGTGCTGATCGAAGGGGATAACGCATGGGCAGCACCATGCTCAAAAAATGGCTTTCTTATGATTATCCCCTTTTTGCCCTATAACTTTAACTTTGCCCTCTATAACATTGCTATTCTTCAGGTGGGCTAGATTTAGGCCTCTCTCTGCCCATGCCCCCACCTCCACCCACATTTCCTCTCTTGGAATTCCCTGGCAGTCCAGTGGTTAGGACTTCATGCTTCTACTGCAGGGGACACAGGTTCGATCCCTGGTTGGGGAACTAAGATCCCACTTGGCATGTGGCACAGCCAGAAAAATTCCTCTCTCTATTCCTTTTGTGCAATACTGAGGTTACCCCTTCTCAATCCATTGTTGTTGTTCACTCACTAAGTCATGTCCAACTCTTTGCAACCCCATGAACTGCAGCACACCAGGCTTCCCTGTCCTTCATTACCTTCCGGAGTTTGCTCAGACTTACGTCAATCCGTAAGTGCCCCCATTATCAGAGTTCATGTCCAAGGTGATATTTTTCTGGAACGCTGAGCAAAGAGTTGGGCTCTCCTTTATTATCAGCACATCCTTGAGGTTCTATGATCTATTTAACAGGGGCTTCCCAAGTGGCTCAAGTTGTAAAGAATCCACCTGCCAATGCAGAAGACAGGAGACACCGGTTTGATTCCTGGGTCAGGAAGATCCCTGGAAGAGGAAATGGCAACCCACTCCAGTATTCTTGCCTCAGAATTTCCATGGATGGAGGAGCCTGGCTGGCTACAGTCCTAAAGAGTCGGACACAGCTGAGCATGCATGCATGCATCTTTTATTATTTTTGATGGCAAGTAGGTTAGCTAGACTTGTCCCATCATGGTTGCTAGGGCATTGACGCAACCAAATGAAGAATAAAATATCCTCCAACAAGGTATTCTGGATATGCTCCTGGCCCACACAGAGTACTCAAGGAAGAGTCCTCTCTTCCTTTTGATGAGGAAAATCACATCAGGCCCCTCACAACAAGGGGATGTCATCATGGAAATTTCTAACATATAATCTGTTTACTGTTCTCATAGAGCATAGTTGCAACTTCTCGGGCCCAGAATTACAAAGTTTGTGGTAGCTGCTTCTGGACAATACCCCAATTAAGTAATTAATCAATAAAGCTTAAAAATCAATTGGAATAGTACTAAGCCAACGTCAATTTCTTGTTTTTGACAATGTAATAGGATTATATAAATATCCCTGGGAGAAGCTGGGTGATGAATATTCAGGACATCTATAACTCTTGTACATCTTTCTTGTTTTAGTCGCTCAGTCATGTCCAACTCTATGTGACTCCAAGGACTCTAGCCAGCCAGGCTCCTCTGTCCATGGGATTTCCCAGGCAAGAATACTGGAGTGGGTTGCCATTTGCTTCCCCAGGGATTGAATCTGTGTCTCCTGCATTGGCAGGCGGGTTCTTTACCCCTGAGCCACCAGGGAAGCCCTTGTACATCTTACATTGTTTTAAAATAAGAGGTTATAATTTTAAAGATCAAATGCAGCTTAAAAAATTATACAGCAATCCAGTCTTGAAACACTCTGCCATTGTACTTCCACACACTCTGAGGAGGAATAAAATGCTTCACAGACCATCAGAGCTGCAAAAGCAGATGGAAGTCACGTGGAAAGTCAGACAGACACAAAGCAACAAAAATACCTCATTGGCAGAGTCTGAGTTTCAAGTTTATCCCAAATTCTGAGTGGTAGCAGTTGTCCCCAGGTCTGCTGGCAAAGGTTATCTTGTATCCTGGGGCTTTCAGGACCCCAACACAAGAGCCCTCCACAAGCCAGCCAGCCCCAGGGCCCTCTCCACCTTCTTCAGCCTAAATCCTGAAAAGTTCACTAAGTAGAAAGATCAACCACGAATTTATTCTCCCATAACCCTTGGTACAAACGCCCTCAGGTGTGTCTGGTAAAGTTCACTTGAGGTGCTGAGAATAATAGCAGCTAACACTGGGCACATCCAGTATCCTAATTCCTGTAATAAAATCAAGAGTGAGATCAAATAGTTAATGGGCACAATAAAGGACAGAAACGGTATGGGCCTAACAGAAGGACAAGATATTAAGAAGAGGTGCCAAGAATACACAAAAGAACAATACAAAAAAAGATCTTAATGACCCAGATAACCATGACGGTGTGATCACTCACCTAGAGCCAGACATCCTGGAATACGAAGTCAAGTGGGTCTTAGGAAGCATCACTACAAACAAAGCTAGTGGAGGTGATGGAATTCCAGCTGAACTATTTCAAATCCTAAAAGATGGTGCTATGAAAGTGCTGCACTCAATACACCAGCAAATTTGGAAGACTCAGCAGTGGCCACAGGACTGGAAAAGGCCAGTTTTCATTCCAGTCCCAGAGAAAGGCAATGCCAAAGAACCTTCAGACTCCTGCACAGTTGCACTCATCTCACACACTAGCAAAGTAATGCTTAAAATTCTCCAATTTTATTTATTTTATTTATTCTCCAATTCTCAGTATGTGAACCGAGAACTTCCAGATGTTCAAGCTGGATTAGAAAAGGGAATACCATCTTACCTGCCTCCTCATAAATCTGTATTGTAGGTCAAGAAGCAACAGTTAGAACTGGACATGGCACAACAGACTGGTTCCAAATTGGGAAAGGTGTACATAAAGGCTTTATATTGTTACCCTGCTTATTTAACTTATATGCAGAGTACATCATGAGAAATGCCAGGCTGGATGAAGCACAAGTTGGAATCAAGATTTCCAGGAGAAATATCAATAGCCTCAGATATGCAGATAACACTACCCTTATGGCAGAAAGCAAAGAGGAACTAAAGAGCCTCTTGATGAAGGTGAAAGAGGACCGTAAAAAAGCTGGCTTAAAATTCAACATTCAAAAATGAAGATCATGGCATCCATTCCCATCACTTCATGGCAAATAGATTGGGAAACAACAGAAATAGTGACAGACTTTATTTCCTTGGGCTCCAAAATCACTGAAGATGGTGACTGAAGCCATGAAGTTAAAAGACGCTTGCTCCTTAGAAGAAAAGCTATGAACAATCTAGATAGCATATTAAAAAGCAGAGACATTACTTTGCCGACAAAGGTTCGTCTAGTTAAAGCTATGGTTTTTCCAATAGTCGTGTATGGATGTGAGAGTTGGACCATAAACAAAGCTGAGCACCAAAGAATTGATGCTTTTGAACAGTAGTGTTGGAGAAGACTCTTGAGAGTCCCTTGGACTGCAAGGAGACCAAACCAGTTCATCCTAAAGGAAATCAGTCCTGAATATTCATTGGAAGGACTGATCTGAAGCTAAAGCTGCAATACTTCACATCTTCCTGATGTGAAGAACTGAGTCATTGGAAAAGACCCTGATGCTGGGAAAGATTGAAGGCAGTAGGAGAAGGTGAAGTCAGAGGATGAGATGGTTGGATGGCATCACCGACTCAATGGACATGAGTTTGAGCAAGCTCCGGAAGTTGGTGATGGATAGGCACGCCTGGTGAGCAGAGTCGGACATGACTGAGCGACTGAACTGAACTGAAACCAACGATCCTTATCCTAAACCAGTGTCTTTTCCATGCAGTTTCCTGCTCCCATGGTAATTAGGATGTGTCTCCCCACCCCCACCTTCATTTCTAACCCTTCTGGCCCCTCCTTTAATGTCAAAGAACTTATAAGTAAAAAACACCCCACCTTTTGAGATGTGGAGTGAGGAAAGCAATCACTCTTGCTTTCAACCAAGATTATGAAAAATAAACTTAACCAAACTCAAGATAAATTTTGAATGCTTTTGAAAAGATTCATAAATCAAATAGCATTTGCTCCTCTCTCTGCTCTCTAAAATTATCATGCATGCACCTGAAGTTTAAGCAAAGAAATGCATTAAACAAACAAACCCCAAATCATAAAGATTTAGAGACTTATCCCTTCACTCTAATGAATGTCCAATTCAGAATAACATTTTGTCTTCAAAGAACCCTGAAGGTTCTTATCTTTGCTATCTTTCTGTACTGTTAGCAGAAATATTACATCTTTGAAAAGAAGAAAAACATTATTCCCAGAGCTAAAACAGAAAAAGCTTTGAAGTATTTAGGGATAAATCAACTCATCATTACCAATAAACCAAAAAGAATGAAAGAGACTATTTAAAACCAAGTGGGCCCCTCTTACATACACAGTATTCAAGTGTTAATTTCCAAATCGGCCTTAGAATATGCACATATACATTCAAATTCTGCTGAAATATCACACAAGCCCTGGTTCCATCAGATAAACAATTTAATTCTTTCTCTAAGAAAAGAAAATTCAAGTAAAGCTTCTGGACCCTGATTTAGGTAGATCGTACAGGGTTCCATCTAACCTCCTTCGCCCGGATGGCATTCTTTATAACTTATACACAAATTTACCTAAACTTCATTTAGATTTTAAAATGCTTCTCTGAGCTGTCCTAGTGGCTGAGTTTTGTAATAAGGAAGAATAGCAAGCACCCTCAGGGCCTTCAAGCACAGTTGGGCTGTGCGTGCACTTCACAAAGCATCTGACCAAGGTAATGAATGAGGTCAGAAATCAAGCCCTCCCTCGGATCACTAGGTAAGCCATCTGGCCGGGTCCAGAGGGCTTCAGCCAAAGGAAGGGATGCCTTGCAGTAACTGGTCGACTCTACCCAGCGGAGGAACTTCTTTTAATCTACCTGTATAGAAGTGGTACCTCCTTATAACTCATCTAAAGGAAATGCCAATGCCAGCTGTGGCCCTGGACTCCACCCACTGCCCCAGGTGATGCATGCACTCTTGTGGGGAGAACCAGGCTTTTGTCCACAGCCCTCCCCAGATCCAACCCTTCCCTGCTATTGTCTCTCAGACTTCACCTTCATTTTTCTTTTTAACAGTTCACTAAATTTCTTTAGGCTGTGCAGCATGTGGGATTTTAGTTCCCCAACCAGGGCTCGAACTCACACCCCCTGCAGTGGAAGCACAGAATCCTAACCACTGGACCCCCCAGGGAAATCTCCCTTCACCTTTATTTTAAACTTTTAGCTTACAGTTTCATATATTCCAAGACCCATTCTTTCTGATTCTTATTTAACCTAGAAGTTCAAGTACAGATGTTTCCTGGAATGCTCGGCCTTTGTCATGTACAGACATATAGAGTAAAACGCACAATACAATTTCAGAGGTGAAGAAAATGTCACATTACAGATGAGTGCACAAAGTAGTCTGGTGCCCAGATGGGTAAACCAAAGAACCTCGGTATATGAAAATTTAAAATTAAGTTTCTGTCTTATAGGATCATGTGAAAATGGCTGGACAGATTGCCAACAAAGTTAGGGGGAATGTTTGTGATAGCTTTCATTTAAAATGTAGGAGACAGGGCACATTGGGAATACACCTCAGGGGCTGCTGGAGGATCTCAAATAAATAGATCATTATGTTCTAGAGTTTTGTGAGAGCCTTTCTGATCAGGAGGCATGGCCCATATACATCAAGATGCTGTCAATACACCCTGCCATACTTAAAATGGATAATTAATAAGGACCTACTATACAGCACAGGGAATTCTGCTCAATGTTATGTGTCAGCCTGGTTGGGAATGGAGTTTGGGGAGAATGGATATATGTGTATGTATGGCTGAGTCCCTTTTCTGTCCCCCTGAAACTATCCCAACATTATTAAGCAGCTAGACTCCAAAATGAAATAAAAGTTTAAAATGCTGTCAATACAGAAAACCAGCAGACTTTCAAATAGAACTCCTCAGATGTCACCTGGTCAGCCTCTCTTTTTCTGTTCCTTTTTTGTATAATATTTTTTCCGACTTTATTAGGGTATACAAATAAGTGACAAATAAAAAGTCATATGTCTTTAAGGTGTGCAAAATTCTCCAAGCTAGGCTTCAGCAGTACGTGAACAGAGAACTCCCAGATGTTCGAGCTGGATTTAGAAAAGGCAGAGGAACCAAAGATCAAACTGCCATCATCCACTGGATCATAGAAAAAGCAAGAGAATTCCAGATAAACATCTACTTCTGCTTCATTGACTACGCTAAAGCCTTTGACTGTGTGGATCACAAAAAAACTATGGAAAATTATTAAAGAGATGGGAATACCAGACCACCTTACCTGTCTCCTGAGAAACTTGTATACAAGTCAAGAAGCAACAGTTAGAACCAGATATGGAACAATAGACTGGTTCCATATTGGGAAAAAGTGTGTCAAGGCTGTATATTGTCACCCTGCTTATTTAACTTATATGCAGAGTACATCATGAGAAATGCCAGGCTGGATGAAGCACAAGTTGGAATCAAGATTGCCA
>NW_011494644.1:5067943-5069566 GCF_000754665.1 Bison bison bison | reverse complement strand
AAAAAACTGTGGAAAATTATTAAAGAGATGGAAATACCAGACCACCTTACCTGTCTCCTGAGAAACTTGTATGCAAGTCAAGAAGCAACAGTTAGAACCAGATATGGAACAATAGACTGGTTCCATATTGGGAAAAGAGTGCGTCAAGGCTGTATATTGTCACCCTGCTTATTTAACTTATATGCAGAGTACATCATGAGAAATGCCAGGCTGGATGAAGCACAAGTTGGAATCAAGATTGCCAGGAGAAATATCAATAACCTCAGATATGCAGATGACACCACTCTAATGGCAGAAAGCAAAGAGGAACTAAAGAGCCTCTTGATGAAGGTGAAAGAAGAGCGTGAACAAGCTGGCTTAAAATTCAACATTCAAAAATCGAAGATCATGGCATCCATTCCCATCACTTCATGGCAAATAGATGGGGAAACAGTTGAAACAGTGACAGACTATTTTCTTGGGCTCCAAAATCACTGCAGATGGTGACTGCATCATGAAATTAAAAGACACATTCTCCTTGGAAGAAAAGCTATGATCAATCTAGACAGCATATTAAAAAGCAGAGATATTACTTTGCAGACAAAGATTTGTATAGTCAAAGCTATGGTTTTTCCAAAAGTCATGTATAGATGTGAGAATTGGACCGTAAAGTAGGTTGAGCACCAAAGAACTGATGCTTTTGAACTGTGGTGTTGGAGAAGACTCTTGAGACTCTCTTGGGCTCAGTCAAGACTGATCTCTTGGAGATCAGTCAATCCTAAAGGAAATCAGTCCTGAATATTCATTGGAAGGACTGATGCTGAAGCTGAAGCTCCAATATTTTGGCCCCCTGATGCAAAGAACTGACTCATTAGAAAAGACCCTGATGAATGAAATGAAATGTGTACAACAGTGTGCTTTTTATTTTATTTTTGGCTGCTCTGGGTCTTTGCTGCTGTGCATGGGCTTTCTCGAGTTGCAGTGAGTGGGGCTACTCTCTAGTTGAGTGCTCGACATTCTCATCGTGGTAGCTTCTCTTGTTGCAGAGCACAGGCTCTAAGCACACAGGCTTCAGTAGCTGCAGTGAGTAAACTTCTCACTGTGGTGGCTTCTCTGGTTGGATTTCCCCTGTGACTCAACTGGTAAAGAATCTCCCTGCCAATGCAGAAGACGCAAGCGATGCAGGTTCAATCCCTGGGTGGGAAGATCTCCTGGAGAAGGAAATGGCAACTCACTCCAGTATTCTTGCCTGGAAAATTCACAGAGGACCCGGGTGGGCTACAGTCCATGTAGTTGCAAAGAGTCGGACATGAGTAAGAGTGCACACACACACACTCTTGTTGTGGAGCATGGGCTCTAGGACACGCAGGCTTCAGTAGTTGTGGTTCACAAGCTTAGTTGCCCCGAGGCAGGTGGAATCTTCCCTGACCAGGGATCGAACCCATGTCCCATGCATTGTCAGGCAGATTCTTATCCATTATACCACCAGGGAAGTCCAACAGTATGCTTTTATAGGAGCTGGTCAGGGAGGTGGCCAAGTGGTGACATTTGAGCAAAGACCTAAAAGAAGCGAGTACACAAGCATGGAGGCAGTGGTGTAAGCTCCTTCCAGGCAGAACAGCCAGCGCAGGTCTGGGGACTGCA
>NW_011494644.1:5060279-5067815 GCF_000754665.1 Bison bison bison | reverse complement strand
GGACCAGGAGGGAACTGAAGTGGCCGGAGAAAGGATGGGGACTCGGACAAGTCGGGGTGGGAGACAGCGTGTGCCTTGTAGACAGAGTTAAGAAATCAGGGGTGGGAGAAAGCATGTGCCTTGTAGACAAAGCTAAGAAACTTAGTTTTTACTTATGTGGAAAGACACTGGAAGGTTTTGAGCAGAGAAATGTCGTGATCTGACTTACTTTTTTTTTTCCTACATGCCTGAAACAACATCCTTCTTTGGCCCCATCAGGCTCTCTACCTTTGGAAAGACTACGGTGCGTTGCTGGCTGTAAACGGGCTTATACAATAGGTGGCCATTTGTGACTGATGGCTTTCACTTAACCTAATGTTTTCAAGGTTTATCCATAATGCCGAATGTATCCGTGCTCCATTCCTCTGGATGGGTATATGATGCTTCGTTTATCCACTTATCAGTGGATGGACATTTGGTTGTTTCTCCAGTATGTTTCTCCAGTATGAACAATGCTCTGACTTACTTTTCCAAAGGATCATTCTGATTGTTGTGTTGAAAATAAACCCCAAAGGGGCAAGTCTGAGACAAGAAGAAAAGCCGGGAAGTTCTCACAGGGATCCAGGTGAGAGCTGTCAGAGCCTCACACTTTCAAAAGTGAGAAATGGCCATGTGCTGATGTATTTCTTTATAGTTTGCTCCTGAAGTTTTCCCTGTATCTTTTTCTTTTTTTAATCATTACTACTATTCCTTCACTGCATTTTTGCCAACATATTGGATCACATGTTTAAAACATTGATGTAAACACCTACATTTATCTTTCTGGCTTGAGTATATGTTAGGTATTTAGCAAGGTCTTAGCTCACCCAGGGTTTGCCTACATGAACCAACCAAATCAAAAAGTGCAAAACAGGAAATCTACAGTTTCACTATAACAATTTCACAGCCTTCGCAGTAAAGAACCCTCCTGCCAAAGCAGGACGTAAGAGACGCGGGTTCAATTCCTGGGTCGGGAAGATCCCCTGGAGGAGGGCATGGCAATCCACTCCAATATTCTTGCCTGGAGAATCCCATGGACAGAGGAGCCTGGCGGGCTACAGTCTATGGGATCACAAAGAGTCAGACACGACTGAAGCAACTTAGTACACAGTCTCTAAAACCATCTCAAGTTCAAAGAGTGTGTGTTCTGGAATTCTTTTCTAGTCCATATTTTTCCAACAATGGTACCAACTATTTTTCTGTTGCAATATTCATGTCTAACATACAAGGTGAAATGTTAAAAAGCATAGGATTTGAAAGGCTTTTCTCCAGCAGCATGTACTTCTCCTTCACATGCCACATGAGAACTTGACTCAAACAATGTCATACAGGCATTTTCTCTGTTAAATGGAAATATTGTTTGTGCATTTTTCAATAGCTTTAAGCTCTTGAATAGCAATATATGCAAAAAAAGCTAAGAGACTTATGTAACAGATATCTTTTAGATCTATAACCCACACTGCTCCCCGAGAAAGGTGGGCTGTGTTGACAGAGAGGACATTGTTCTGCTGGAAACTTGGGGGAATTTGTCAACAAGTTAGGGAGTAGAAGTTAGTAAGCAGTAAAATTCTCTGAAAAATAGAGAAAGAATTGAAAACCTTAAGTCAATGAAGCTGCTGCTGCTAAGTCGCTTCAGTCGTGTCTAACTCTGTGTGACCCCATAGACGGCAGCCCACCAGGCTCCCCCGTCCCTGGGATTCTCCAGGCAAGAGTACTGGAGTGGGTTGCCATTTCCTTCTCCAATGCATGAAAGTGAAAAGTGAAAGTGAAGTCGATCAGTCGTGTCCGACTCTTAGCCACCCCATGGACTGCAGCCTCCCAGGCTCCTCCGTCCATGGGATTCTCCAGGCGAGAGTACCGGAGTGGAGTGCCATTGCCTTCTCCAATCAAGCTAGGCACTGCCAAGCTGAAGAGTGATATCAAGGGAGAGCAAGACAGAGGATCCTTCATCACTGACGGGGCTGAGGATGCAGGAAAATGCCTGCTGGATCGCTCCATTATTTGCTGTGCAATGCAAGTCCCACTTTGGCCTCTCCACTGAAATCATCAGTAAAGTTCACTGTGCTAGATGTTTAGATTAGATTACTGTGTTAGATGCTGGAGAAGACTTTTGAGAGGCCCTTGGACTGCAAAGAGATCAAACCAATCAGTCCTAAAGGAAATCAACCCTGAATATTCATTGGAAGGACTGATGCTGAAGCTGAGGCTTCAATACTTCGGTCACCTGATGTGAAGAGCCGACTCATTAGAAAAGACCCTGATGCTGGCAAAGATTAAAGGCAAAAGGAGAAGAGGCAGAGGATGAGATGATTAGATAGTATCACTGACTCAATAAACATGGTTTCTGCAAACTCCAGGAGATAGCAAAGGACAGGAAAGCCTGGCTGCTACAGTTAGTGGTGTCTCAAAGAGTCAGACACAACCGAGCAACTGAACAGCAGCTGTGCTAGATGTATATCACTGTGTAACAAATCATCCCAAATCTTAGCAGCTTAAGACAACACATATTTACTATCTCACGGTTTATGTGGGTCAGGAATTTGAACCTGGATTAATGGGGCCCTCTGCTTCAGGGTCTCTCACATGTTGCAATAAAGGTCTCAGCCAGGTTTTATCCTAAGGCTAGACTAGTGAAGGAGAAGGCAATGGCACCCCACTCCAGTACTCTTGCCTGGAGAATCCCAAGGATGGAGGATCCTGGTGGGCTGCAGTCCATGGGGTCGCTAAGAGTCAGACACGACTGAGCGACTTCACTTTGACTTTTCACTTTCATGCATTGGAGAAGGCAATGGCAACCCACTCCAGTGTTCTTGCCTGGAGAATCCCAGAGACGAGGGAGCCTGGTGGGCTGCTGTCTATGGGGTCGCACAGAGTCGGACACGACTGAAGCAACTTAGCAGCAGCAGCAGCAGCAGACTAGGGAACTCACTCACATGGTTGTTGGCAGAATTCAATTCCTCGTGAGCTGTTGGCAGAGGCTGCCCTCAGATCCCTGCCATGTGGTCCTCTCCCTAGGGGAACTTACAAGGTGGTGGCTTGATTTATCAGAGTGAGCAAGAGGGAGCATGTCAGAAAGAAGGAAATCCCAGTTTTTTGTAACTTTATCTCAAGGGCAACATATCGCTACATTCTACTGATTAAAACAAGTCAGTGGACCCAACCCACACTCAGGGAAGGGGATTACACAGAGATGTGAATACCAAGAGGCAGGGGTCATTGGGGGCTATCTTAGAAGCCGCCCACCACAGTTACCCACCAGCGCCTTATGTGAATGGGTTGTCTGAGATATTTCACACCCGAGGCAATGAACGCATCAATAGTATACACGTGGGAGGATCCTGGGCTTCGCAGGTGCTGCAGTCGTAAAGAATCCGCTTGCCCGTGAGGGAGACACACAGGTTCAATCCCTGCGTCAGAAAGATCCCTTGGAGGAGGAAATGGCAGCCCATTCTGGTATTCTTGCTGGGAAATCCCATGGACAGAGGAGCCAGGTGGGCTACAGTCCGTGCGGTCGCAAAGAGTCGGACACCACTGAGCACATTTTAGTCTTTTTAGGAGGACCCCAGAGGCATTGCTTCACCAGGAATTCACAGAAACCCAGATAGGGCTTTGGTTTTTCCCTGCTCATGAAACTCGGGGGCTCCTCACAGGCTGGATAGATTCAGCTGACCCCAGATTAATTTGAAAATTGTATCCAGGGTCATTAACAACAGATGCAGTGTCCAGCTAGCTATTCCTGAGTCAAATGTAAGAAGGATGCATCTTCATGACATCAGTAACAAATTTGATCAGATAAAGTAGGGCAGCGTTAATTGACCTGATTCATCCCTACTGGAGGTGGACAGCCGCCCCAATCAAAGGGAGACTGGAGAAACTTCTTTGGGACTCCCTTTGCAGCCTTTGGAGAGTGCATTTTTTGACACTGGATGTTCTAAACGGATCAGTCTGGTCCTGGAAGGAAAGGCATAGCACACTCAAATGGGGTACTTGAAGAGAGTTCAGTGAAGGGAAGATTGCAGAGTTGCAGGCAGGGTTAAGAGAAAATACGGGATGTAAATTACCCTGGAATTGTCAACAGTGGCAAGCTCTTACCACCGGGCTTAAAGGGGAATGGAGAGAGAGGCTTCTGGAATCCAGAGAGAGTTGCAGCTGTATGAAAGAGTCCCCCAAAAGAACCATGGCCTTCAAGGAGGATGGGACCCTCAGGCTGACAGAATGGGAGTCAGGACCCTCCAATCGTCTGCCACGCCCCACTCCCCAACCCAGGTGGAAACCAGAGACAGTGGAGTCTACCCAGGATCTGGGACAGAGGGGAACTGATAAGAGTGGAAGGTGGATCTGGAGGTATGAGCAGAAAAATATCCAAACAAAACACCAGGCAGCTTGTTCTGAGCTTCTAAAAAGTGCAGAAGTCAAAGCAATTCTCCTGGGAAGGAGGAGACATCAGAAGGCCCTCCACAGCTGGTATTCCAACCAACATGGAGAAACACAAGGTAGCTTTTAAAATAAAGCAAGACTGAACTGGAGGCCTTGTTGGTAAGTGTAGTACAGGCAAGAGCAGGGCTTTGAGCCTGCTTCTGGATGCTGTAAGAGTGTCAGTCCTTGGGGAGCGGCGGGGAGTGAAGAACCATAATATCATTGTCCCAGGGATCCAGTGAGCAGCCTTGCCTCTTAAGCTCCGTTCTTTCATTGCTACAGCCAGTACTTGACAAGACTGGCGTGGGTGTTTGACTATGGAGACAGTCGTGGACTATACAAACAAAGAGAAAAGCCCCCCTGTGTAAAGACCAGGGAGGCCTTTATAGGAAATCCTATGAGATGCAGCTGGATGCCAGTTAGAAAATCAGACTTGCTAAGAGCAGGCTGCATGGGAGAACTAAAAGCCCCTCTTCTGTACCCAGAATTCGTGCCGTGCTTGATGCTAAATCAGGAGGAAGAAAAGCAGGAGGTGGTACTGGCTGCCTTCGGGTGACAGGAGGCACTACCCCATTGGACAAGCAGATCCAGACTGGTATTTGGAGTCAGCCGGATATGACTCAGCCACCTGAGGCCAAATTCCCAACAAGGAAGGTCCCTGGAGGGTGAGAGGAGCAAATCTCCCACCTCAGATGAGTGTCACCTCCAGAACAAGACCAGGGCTCAAGGCAAAAACCTTGAACATTAAATTATTACTTTGTCATCTATGTAAAGAATAGTTTTCAAAAACAGGGCCCCTATAAACCCAACAGACACTCAGGTGCATCTGAGCCAAATTCAGAGTAAAACAAAGGTGTTAGAGGCCCTGTGAAGCCAAGATACCCAGAAACAATTTGTTATAGAGGAAATGACACCTTGTGATCTGCTACACCCATAATAAAAAAACAATTTGCAGACATTTGGAAATCAAGAAAAAGAAAGAACAGAGAAGCTATTCAAACCAATTGGAAGCATCAAAAAATCCAACCCAATTTTGTTCTTGTAACTGAACGGTCCAAAGACAGATGTGCAGGTATGGTTTGATCCAGGCTCCAGAAAATTCTACCAGAACCTGGATTTTCTTACATCATCACTCTTTTTGAAAAAAAGTTTTTGTTTGTTGTTTCTCACATCCTCTCTCAACTCCATTCTTATTCCGTTTCTCAATTCCATTCCTTCATACAACTTCTCTTCTCACAATTTCAAGATAGCTGAACAGCTTGAGTCCAGAACAAAAGAACATCCCCCTTGCTTTCTCCCTCTCCTTCTCCCTCTCTCTTCTAAGAGTTGAATAAAAATCCCAGACCTGGCTCTCATTGGCCCATCCCTGAATCAATTACTGTGATCTGGGGAATGGGATATGCTGATTGGTTTCAGTGCATCAGAGCCCAGCACTGGAAGTGAAGGCAGTATTGATCCCACCTAATCCATGTGAGTGAAAGTCCTAAAGGAATGTTCTCAAAGGAAATTCATAGTATCGTGGAAAAGGAGGAAATGAGGCTAAGTGAAAGTCGCTCAGTCAGGTCTCACTCTTTGCAACCCCATGGACTATACAGGCCATGGAATTCTCCAGGCCAGGATACTGGAGTGGGTAGTCTTTCCCTTCTCCAGGGGATCTTCCCAGCCCAGGGATCAAACCCAGTTCTCCCACATTGCAGCAGGATTCTTTACCAGCTGAGCCACCAAGGAAGCCCAAATGATGCTCAGTCACTGTCAATGACAAATGCAGAAAATAAACACACACACCAGGCCTCCCTCCTGCCAAGAAGCAAAAGAGGTAGAATGGCGGGGGGAGGGCGGTAGGGGGTGTTCATGCTCAAGGATATGTTTCCAGGCTAAGCTTAAATTCCAGAGCTGGTCTATTTCAACCAGAGCTGACCACTCGGCTTTCAGCTCCTCAGACACCTCAGTCACTTTGCCTCCCCTGCCTTCATTTCCCCTTATTCTGTGTCTTGGTATTCCATTGCTACAGAAGAAATTGACAGAAACGGAGTGGCTTAAATGACACACATTTATTATCTCGCAGTTCTATAGGTCAAAAGGTGCAGCTGAATTCTCTGCTCAGAATCTCACTGGGCTGAAATCATGGTGCAGCTGGGGCCGGGGTCTTGTCTGGGGCTGAGGTCCTCCTCCAGAATGGCTGGTTTTCGCAGACTTCATTCCTTCTGATCGTACGACCGAGGTCTCTGTTTCCCTGCTGGTCATCAGCCAGGGCCCTCTCTCACCTTCTTAAGTGCACCCTGGGTCCTTGCCTTGTGGTCTCCCCACATGTTCTCACATTCTGAACAGCTCTGTCATCAGGAAGGGCCTGGTTCCTTTCAAGGGCGCACCTGATCAAGTCAGTTCCACCCAGTTGACCTCCCTTTTGAGGAACTCAAAGTTAGTCGATCAGCATCCCAGTCATGGGAGTGACATCTCCCCACACGCACAGGTTCTGCCTGCACTTATGGGGAGGAGGTTACATGGGGCATGCACTCCAGGGAGTTTGGGGCCAGCTTAGCATTCTGCCTGCCATGGTTTGGTAACTGAACTCTCCTGGAATCAGCCCTCTGCTGTTTGGTCACTGTGATCTTGGGTAGGGTTTGGGGTCACCTCCTGACCTAGCCTTGGCCAGTTGGTGTACTTCACCATCTCGGCCACAGGGGTCAGCTCAGCGATGTCACCTGCCTCAGGTAGGTTTGATTAAAGTAAATCCAGGGACTTCCACTGGCGTGACCAGGAAAGACCAAAGTCTCTCTCTCTCAATAATGCTAACATGTTAGGCTATGAGTCTAAATGCTGATGGTGGCCACTGTGAAAGGGGAGCCTGCCTAGGAAAGAAGCCAGGCTTAAAGGCAGAGTCAGAAGATAGCAAGAGGGAAGCCCACTCCCGGGGATGTTGTCACAGCTCCTGGATCCAGCCAGGCCTGAATCCAGAACGTTTTCCAGCTCTCAGAAGGCATATAAGTCAAGAGGGTCCTGATACATCACCTACAGTGATGCAGAGAGACTCCTGCGGCTGACCGCTCACCTGGCTGTGTGGGGAGAAGGAGATGTGCTCTCAGGGGTCATCAGCATGGGGCG
>NW_011494644.1:5040750-5060179 GCF_000754665.1 Bison bison bison | reverse complement strand
ATGGGGCGGGAGGGAAGGGTCAGGTCTCTCCCCACACCGAGGACACAGCAAGGAGCTTGGAAACAAAATCCTGAGTTAAATCTTCTAAGATTAAGATAACGCTCACCAAACTGAACTGATGCAAAGACTCCTTTACAAGGAAGCAACAGGATGAGAACTACAGGGAGTGGACAATATGTAAAGGAGGCAAGACAGAACCCACAGGATTTCGGGAGCCACAGCCACTTTTTCTGAGTTCCCCTTGTGTCACGGCAAAAGGGCAAAGATCCCATGGGGTTCAACCTCCTTCCACTTTCCGTTCATTCAGAATCAGGAGACTAAGCCCAGTGATGCCCCCGAGGCCTTGCCTGATCTGGCCCGTCATCTCTCCAGCCTCATCTCCTGCCTCTCCCCACCCACCATGCCACCTGCTGGTCCTCAGACACCCGGAGCTTCAGTCCTGCCTCTGGGACTTCACACTTGCTCCTCTTTGCTACCCAGACCGGATACAGACAGAGATGATGACATCAATGTAGATATGGATGCCAATGTGAATATAGATGGAAATACAGGTATAAGTTTAGGTATACGCATGCCGCCCCATACCGCCTTCCAGTCTCTGCTCAATCACTATCTTTTCCATGATCACTTGATTTTTACCTAAAGCTTGTTCTCTGCCCTCACCCCCACCACCACCAGATTGACTTCTTTCCATTGTATTGATCACTATCTGATCACTGTCTGCATGTGTCTATTATGTGCCTCTTCTAGCTCCCAGCACAATGTGGCCTGCATGAGGACAGGGCTGTGTGTGTTCTGCCTCCATCATGACTAGCACAGGGGCTGGCAAAAAGTGAATTCTCAATATGCTTTTTTGTTAAATGAGTAGATTCTTATCACATCTCCTCAGCTCCCTTGGAGCTGAAGTTTACCAACACTTGCCTGACCAGAGGTCCTACTGAGTTCAGTCTGATGTGAGGGGGAAAGTACTTTCACCTACATATTCAACAAATATGCAGTGAACACCAACCATGACCCAGCCCATTGGGGACTGCTGAGCAGGAAGAATGCATCATTGAACAAGACGGTCAGGGTTTCTGCCCATGGGAACTTACATTCCAGTGGGGCTACATGCTTGTCATGTTCATTCCTCCAATTCCAAATCCTTCCTGGTGTGAGAGGTCCTGAAGCTGACTGGACACTAGTGGAAAACCACCAGCCTGCCCATCAGTCTCAGGATCCCTGACCCAAGATATCAGAGAGTGGGGTCTCAGTGGGCCTGACATGGCAAGGAACAGAAGACGACGGATGCAGCAGGCCCCCAAGGGAGATAGCTCAAAGTCAGACTTGTGGACCTCAGCCACTTCAGTGGGGCTTCCAGCTTCCAGTGTGAGTGGAGATGACACACACCTGGAGGAGAGCCCGACGGCTTCTCCAGCTGGGATGCTCTCCCCTGAGGATGGGCCGGTGCACCTATTCCATGCGCTATTACCTGACCTGAAAATCCATCCCTCTGGGAAACTCCAGCTAACAGAGCCTTGATGGTATCAGGGGGTAGAGCTAAGCTGCAGAGCTGGAGGCAATGATGCTGGATCGGTGAGTGCTCCAGGTGAAATAGTTCGATGAGCCATTAGATATGAAGGCTGCCATGGCAGAGCAGGTGGAACAACCATGTTATGGGCAGAAGCTCTGACCCCAGAGGAGCAGTTACCTGATTTCTATGGCCCCTGGTCTTGGAAATGGGAAGTAAGCGGCAATTAGGGGCCATGGTGTTGTATCAAGAAGCACAGCATTTGACAAAGAGCTTCCCTAATGGGCACAATCTCCAGGGCAAATGATGGGAATGTGATGAAAGGGTCAGAGTGCACCACCTTCCTATCCCCAGCACGTGATCAGCCCGTGCCAGGGAGGCATGTGGAAGTCATGGAGTACAAGTCAGCTTTGGCTACAGCAACCATCAACCCTAAATCTCAATGGCTTCCCTTAACAAATACATACTTCTCACGTATGAGTATTCAGGTTGGCTGTGGCTCTCCTGGGCTTGGCTGAGCTCAGCTGGGTCCTGCTGGTCTCAACTTAGCTCCTAGCTGTGCACTGGGCTCAGGTCTGCTCCATGTCTCCTCACCACAGGTCACCTCACACACAGAAGCAATTACCAAGAGGTCAAATCACACAAGCGCGTGTAAGACTTCTGCTGGAGGGGTGGTGTCCTGTCTGCTCAACGGCCAAAGCCAAAGTTAGCAGGTGGAGAAGCAGACTCTACCCACTGAGGTGCACATGGAAGCCACACGGCAAGAACCTGGCTGTTGCATCCTAATAAAGGGAGTGAGCAGAAGAGTTGGGAACCACCGTCTAGCTGCCCCCAACACAGGAGTGTTCCAGAGGGTCTCGGAGACTAGAAGGAACTTCTCAGGGCCAGAGTTCTCCTGGGAAAGGACAGCCCCTTCCCCCACATTTCATCGGCAGGCATTTTGTTGGGCTCGTAAAAGGTCAGGATGAAGGCGAAGGCAAATAAGATCTTCACCTGCCAGTGAGTTGCCAACATTTCAAGGATCAGACAAGCTATGTCCCTTTCTGAAGTAATCAGTTTCTGGGGCAGGAAAGGCAGAGAAATGGACAACGACCCTCCTGCAGTGGTTGAGAATCCCAGGACTTGCTAGACGTCCTGGGTGGATTTGTAGCAAGGACACTCACTTCAAGAAGATTTCAAGATTTGCACTTTGAAGACATGCCACTTAGACACCGTGTGGGCTGGAGTTCTGCCAGGCCTCCCTGTTCATTACATATATGCTTTATAGGGAGGCAATATAGATGTGTTTAAAGGAGGCAAGGATGGATGAAGAACTTTTAAGGACAAAGAAAATACCTAATATTTAATATTAAGTTGTTTACTGCCTCTTCCATGACAGCATTTCTTCAGTAAAGCCAGGTAAACACACACTCACACATGTTCACACACGCACCAACTCACAGCCACCTTTCATTGGCAGTGGAGCCCATCCCAGCCGCGGTGGCTGAACCCCTGGGTACCAGGACTAGAGGGAATAGCTTAAATCTAAGTCCCATTGGATGACAGACTGAAGGTGCAGAAAGACTCCCAGCCCCCATCAAACTTGATGGTAGGGGATCTGTAAAAGGATCTAGCTGAGCAGTGTTCAAAAATTTGAATAACCGTATGGCAAGGCCCTGACCAATCAGAGCCATAACCAGCACACCGTGACCCGCACGCCAGGGACCGTGATCTCTGCAAACAGCTGGGGGGAGTTGCAGAAGGTGGAGGCTGGGAACCCAACAGCATCGCTGATGTTGAAAAGGTGAACGGGGAGCTGTACCTGCGGTGTGACTGCTGCTTTTCTGCGTGCAGAAGGCTGCACACTTCAACCCGAGACCCCGGGGGTCCTGCAGGGCATAAGCTGGATTTGTCTTCCTGCCTGAGGCAATCACCAATTATATGAGCTGTGAGGCAAGCTGGCCTCCCGCCAGAGGAGGAGGGGAAGGGATCTACAGAACCTCTCTCTGATCTAACTCATTAGAGAAGTTCAAGAATATCCATCCAGGAGGCAGCAGAGGGCGAGACGAAAAGTCAGAATCCAAATCCTCACTATCTGAGAGGCCTTAGACAAGAGTTCCTTCATCTTTCTCGGGTTCAGTCACCTCATCTGGAAAATGGGAACCAACAGCATCCACCTAGCGGGGTCATGATGATGATGACGTGAGCTAATGACACAGGTAAAGACCTCAGAGCAGCGCCTGATGCAGACTGGACCTGCAGAACGGGAGCCGTTACTGTCATCCACAATGGGAGGAACAACCCAGAAACTAACCCAAAAACAAATGATCAGAAGCGAAAGTGAGACGCAAAGCTACTTGGCGTTGGCAGCATGAAGTCTGACTCATAGGAAGTTGTGGTTGCCCAGGATAATTCAAGGCTGGAAGAAAGTGGGACTACTGAGCAAGGTCCAAGGCCTCTCTGATGGGAATCTGGGCAGACACATTCTCAGCCAGCATCCCGCTCGAAGCAGCCGGTCCCGCCCAGCTAAACTGGGGCTGGAATTTGTAATGAGATAAATGATCTGGGCTCCAGAAGCAGTACTAGCAACCACTTCCCCACCAGGATGAAAGAAAATCAGATCAGACCCCAAGTAATACCCACAGGGCCACACCCTCCACACCCCAGTCTTTTAATTTTCTGTAATAACCACACAAGACTTCTGAAGACCCGCCAGCCTCCACAATATCTACCTGTATTAATAACCAGTACAGCACAGGTCCTGACCGATCAGAGCCATAGCGAGCACACTGACTCACACACCAGTGACCATGATCTCTGCAAACAGCTGGGGGAGTTGCAGATGGTAGAGGCTGGGAACTCCCCCTCCCCCCCAAAAAAATTGCCACCTTAAGCTATGTCAAGAGAAACAACTTTGATGGCTGAATTTGAGAAGGCATAACATCCAGGAGGTAGCAAAGCACCCCTTCCTAAGCTCTGCCTTCCTGAGCCAAAGGTCACGAACATCTTGCAAATTTCCAAAAGGACTGGGCCACTGGGTACATTTGCTTTGCTCCACCATAATCGCAGGAGTGACTGACTTACACAGTGTATTTTTCTTTTATTTCAACCCATCCCCAAAGCCCAGAGCACTTAAAACCTGGAAGAGCCACCACCTCCACCAAGAAAGGTATATTTTTGAAAGTTTAACAGCCATTCATTCAGCTGACTCCCAAGGAAGTGGAAGGTATCTGGAAAATGTATTTTTAAATTGATTTAATGTTGAGCCATGTTAAATGTTTTAATTTCCAAGCAATGCAATGCCCACCAAAAACATCAATTAGTCCCAACAATCAGGCAAGAATATCGGCGTCTATTACGGGATTCATTTATTTCAGCTCTGCTAAATATCTAAGAAGGAGAAATCCAATATGGCCTATATCTCTGAGGAAGGGAAATTAAAACCAGAAGAGAAGCCAGAGCAGGCCTTGGTGAAACCAGGGGCCTTGGCCTGCACCCATCGCTGGCTGGCATCTCCTTCTAGAGGGAGGATGTTAACTTGTACTAATGTCTTCATGGTGTTGACAGGAAATGGTCTCCCCTCCCCAGCGTCCCTGTCTCCAAGCTGGAAAACTAGGGAGACTGAGATGAGGTCTCCCTGCTGAGGATGCAAGCCAGTTTAAGAAGGTGTAAGACCATATTTTAATAATTATTCTTCCTTCAGTGCCTCTTCAGTTCCAAAGTCCCAGGGTCTCCTTGCCCTTGTTGAGACTCTGAGTCGGGGTGGGGGACTCCCACCCTCTGCAGTGTCCTCGGGGTCTGCAAGCACCTTGGCCAGCTGCCTGGGCCCCAGGGCGATGCGCAAACACCACTCACCACACGAGCTTGGGCATCAGGACCAGGAGAAGGTAGCCCAGCCCAAGACCCCTGGAGACCCAGGCTCCTACAAGGAAACAAGACAAGAGTTGACAGGAGGTCTCAGCAGCCCACAGAGGGTGGGCACATCGCACCCTGCACCTCCCACCTCTCTAGGTCTTGGCTTGCTCAACCCTAAACAAGAATAATGATCCCAAATAGCAAAGGGTGGGAGGGCAAAGTATACGAGACTGCGTGAATTAGCAAGTACCAGAACTGACTCCTAGGAGTCATCTGGGGAGATGGCCAAAAATGCAAATTTGGGGATCTTCCCCTGAAAATTCTGATTCAGCAAGTCAGGTACCAGGCCAGGGGATCTGGATTTTAAGTATCACACCCAGGTGGTTCAGATAACAAAGCAAGATTAGGAAACAAGATTAAGTGCCTGGCCCCCAGGAACGGTTCACCGGGCTGCCAGGACCAGCTCAGGCCAGTGGGGTGAATGGAAGGAAAGAGGATCTAGGCTTCTCCTGCATCAGAATTTCCAGATGCACCGACCCTCTGACCCCCCCAGTCTCACTTGGAAGAGTTTACCCTGCAGATATACTTGAACAGATGCAAAGTATGTAAAGTCATTTGCTGCAGCATTGATTGTAGCAGTGTAAAAATAGAAACAACTGAATTATCGTCTATAGAGATCTAGTTAAAGACAGTTACAGCATAGCCAGGAAACCAAGAACTGCACGGCTCCTAGATATGGACGTGGAACTGTCTCTAAGGTAAATTTTCAGGTGAAAAATGCAAGTCACAGAACAAAGTATATAATAAGCTTTTGTAAAAGTGCAGGAATAATCTATGGATATGCATGGCATATCTCTGGACAGATACACAACTGGTAACACTGGTTGCTCTGAGGAGGGGAACTGGGTGACTATGGAACAGCGGGTGGAGGGTGGATGTTTCACTTCACAGCTTTTCAGACTTCTCATATTTTAAACCGTGTGCATGGTCTACTGTGTGCATTATATAAGACCCAAAACACTGCAGCATTTTCAAATAACTTTTACATGTATGCAGATTATATTTCAATGAAAAAGTTTAAAGATAGTAATAAATCAAAGGGCATGGCTCCCATCTGCAGAAATTGGGCATCCTCCCATCCCCAAGGCGGGAGGAGGAGGAGGGATACCTGGAGATGGTGAGGCCCCAGCTCTCTTTGAACTCTGGGTATTTGCATCTGCTCTTGCCTCTACCTGGGACACTCCCCACGTGGCCGGGGTATCTCTCCAGCTGGGTTTGCAGCTTAGATATCAGTCTTCAGGAGGTTTCCACCGCCGCTTCCCCTCCCCGAAGCCCAGGAAGCTGCCTCTCCCCAGCGATCCCCGTGTCCTGCGATCCCTGGGATCACAGCACCCCTCGTACTGCCTCATGGTCGCCTGGGTGCTGGGGCTTCCGTCACCCCCACCCTGGACTGGGAGCTCCACAAGGACAGAGGACACATCTGGCTTGTTCACAGCTGCCTCCCCAGAGCCGAGCACCATGCTTGGTCCAAAGACGGTGTTCACTAAAGACAGGAGTCATAAAGAAGTGTGAGGGCGAGGGGAGGGAGGGGAGACAGGCAGGGAGAAAAAAAAAAAAAGCCGGGAAAGAAAGCCACCGCCACCCCCACCCCCGACTCCTCCGCTCAGCTCATTTCTTCGTCACCACCACTTCCTTCTGCTGCTTTCCTTCCCTGGTCTTAATCAGATTTGAAATCTCCTTGTTTATTAGGAGAGAGCCTCACCTGCCTTACTCACCAGCTCCTAAAGCAGGCTTAGCACATAGTAGGTGCCCAAAATATATCGACTGAATTTATTAATCCCGGACGGTGAGAAGGATGGAGGAGCAAAGGAACCACTGAAAGGGCTTAAGTCCTGAGAAATTCTGATTCAGTGGGTTCTGGGTGGGGTCCGTGGGGCTGGCAATTTTTAAGAGCTCCCCCCATCCCAAGACTTGCAAGTGCTCCAGAGTTGACCATTCTTTACATATGCTTGGTACGGACTGTGGGTTTTTCTCTGAATACAGAATCTTCAAGGACTGTCAGAGACCCCACCCTGAATTTTAGGAGCCTTCTCGCCGTCCCATGTCAGGCGGGGCGGACCGAGAGACGAGGAAGGGGGATTGGGAGTGGGAGGTGGGGCTGGGTCCGTCCCGCTCACCTGGAGGAGAAAGAGAGGAGGGGGTCCGGGCGGGGCTGGCGCTCGGAGGCGCATCCAGCCAGGAGCGAGCCTTGGCGCCATCTATCGCCCGCTGGAGGCTCTGCAGCTGCAACATGCTGAGCTGCCGGCGCTGGGCTGGGGTCACCGCCGCCGCGTTTTCAGGGCCCAGGGAGGCGATCTGCTCCGCCGACAGCTCCTACAGGGGGGAAGGGGACAGCGCCCTCAGAGGCGCCCCTCCGAAACTTTCCCAAATCTCGGGCATCCGCCCTGGGCCCGCACAACTTTGCGGTACCCATGTATCTCTCATCTGTGCTACTCTTCAGGATTTTTCCTTAAAATCAGACCACTCTTTCACTACTAATATAGATGTATTATAAAATGAAAAAAAAAATTAATGGCAATTTCCAAAAACGGAAACAGGATGACTTGCAATAAGTACTCGTTTAAAATATGCCAGAAGAAGCAAAACAACTCTAGCTAGATCTGTTGGCCAACAATGTTTGATCCTGGGGCCTCTTTTAAATATATATATATAATATATATATATTTTTAGCTCCAAAACTGAGATTTCCTCCTTGAAGTAATCAATAGTGAAAGAGATTTTATAAGGCGACTTAATGTGGTTTAATGCAGTGCAAGTTACCCTGCCCACAATGCTTCAAGTCCCCCACCAGAGGAACACTGAGGTGGTGGAGAAAACACACGCCTAAAGGGCAAAGCTTTTCATCTGTGTCCCAGCTCTGCCACACACTAGCTGTGTGACTTGGGCAAGTTTCACAGCCTCTCTGTGCTTTTGGACTAGATGTGGGATCACACAGAGAACTTATATCCTATGTGGATTCTCAACTCATCACAGGTGAGTCCGGTAAGGGTTCTACAAAGGTAAGTGCAGTGATCTATTAGTGATGTGTGCCATAGACACACAGCAGTGGGAATTCTGCTCAAGGGCCCTGAACAAGATTCTTTCTGCAATCACTTCTGCCTTAGAGGACTCGGTGATTAGTTCCAGTGGGTGTGAAATGAGATGGGATGTCAGGTGCCTCTAAAGTCATCCTGCTCGTTTTCTAAGGGTCCCAAAGATTCTGAGAAAGGGGGTTCTGCTTTCTCACCCTGACTTTACTCCTTCACATTATTCTTTTTTGTCCAGGTTGGTGCTTCCCTGGAATCATGTCATTCCCCTGCTTAGAACCCTTTCTGCCCCCGTCCAGGATGCAATTCAAGCTCTTTATACAATAATAAGGCCTTCAAGCTCTGAGTCCTGCCCCCCTCTCCAGCACCCTATCCCTCACTCCTTGCTGGCACACTTCACTCCTGGAGAATGGACAGCCATATGTGTAACCCCCAGGAGGCAATACATCCTTCTGCCTGGAACACTGTCCCTCCCTCTCACCTAACTAACCTGTCCTGCAAAATTCAGCATCACCTCCTCCCTCTCACCAGACACACACACACAGCAGACATGCACTTCTGGCTTATACCTTACATCTACCATTAACACAGAGTCTGCATTATAAAAATTATGTATTCTTCCAATGTTGCTGCTTGCAACCCCAGGTCTATTAAACTGTTTTTAAAAAATAAATTCAAAGCGATTCCAACATTTAATTATCAGGAGATGTTACATGAAAACGAGACTTCAGGATTCTAAAAAAAAAAAAAAAGGACGATCTGGCAGCAATGCTAGGCCCACACAGTCACACTGCATTGCATCCTGTGCCAGAGATGAGAAGCAGCTTTCCCAGCTTTAGACTGGCTCTCCAGTTCACCTTAATCCCTACTCAGGCCACTACATTCTTTTGTTACTTTTTCAAGCCCCTGAAGGCACTGCATTATATGCCTTCACCAGTGCCATGCCATGGGAACCTAGTCTGGTACCTACACCCTAGCACCTAGGCTGAAGCCTACCACAATGTAAGTGGCCGCTAGGAATTTTCAGAAAAGGTAAGCTGCAAAGTACATTCCAAACAAGACCAGGAGAGCGTGCTCAGCAACATGCCAACTTCAAGGACCAAGCTGCCTACCCCATGCAGAGCCCCCAGAAAAGAAGCTGAATGGGCTTTAAGGACAGCTACTTGTTTATTTCCCCTAAACAGCTTTCCTGGTAGCTCAGCTGGTAAAGAATCCACCTGCAGTGCAGGAGACACCAATTTGATTACTGGGTCAGGAAGATCTTCTGGAGATGGGATATAGGCTACCCACTCCAGTATTCTTGGGCTTCCCTGGAGGCTGACAGAAAAGAATCCGCCTGCAATGTGAGACCTGGGTTCAATCCCTGGGTTGGGAAGATCCCTTGGAGAAAGGAACGGCTACCCACTCCAGTGTTCTGGCCTGGAGAATTCCATAGACTGTATAGCCCATGGGGTCACAAAGAGTCAGAGAGGACTGAGCGACTCACTTTTCAAACAGCGCTCAAACCTGGTCTGTGCTGGGAACTGTTCTTGGTCCTGAAGTGGTTCAAGATCTGTTCTCTTGTCTTAAAAAGAACCAATGACGTGGCATCATGCAAGCTTGTCTAGCCTGGTGTGCCTTATCCAGTTTTGGTGGACAAAATATGTTTCCAAGTTACCCAAACAAGAACACCAGAGTCACTCTTCATCAGAGCAGACTCCCCCACCAAACCCGCTCCTAAACTTATACATCTGCTTCCCTATCCTCAATAGATCCACTTCAACCCTCTCAATTTTTTCCATAGCTGTTTGTGGCTTTCTTAATACTTTTCTTTAAATCAATTTAAATGTTTCATTTAAATTTATTTTAAAAGAAAATGTTAATGGAAATATCATCCCTCATCTACAATTCTGAAGTCCAAAAACAGTCTGAAACCTGTAAGTTTTTCCCAGAGTTTAAGACAAACTCATTTGCCAGCAAAATCTGACCTGAATTGATATGAAACCATTTATAGTCTCTATTTATTCCAATTAGTGTGCTTTGTCACAGATTTCTTCACAGAAATATTCATGTACTTGCTTACAAGGTGCTTCCCCCAGACACTGCTGAAGGTGTTCGGTTACAATACTGTAGATTCACAGAGTGATCTTTCTAAACTCTGGAAAATTCCAAATTCTGAAATATCCCAAGGGTTTGGGATAAGGGAATATACACCTGTCATACCATCATAAATAGAAAATTAGTGCCAGTGGCTGTGAAGAGAAGGAAACCATAAAAATAGACACAAATAAAAGATAAATTAAAAATTGAAGAAAAAACTTTAAAAACAAAAACAGCTAAAATTATGTTGTGATCCATCCATTGTTGGCACATAGCTCTCCTCTGGCCCCATTAGCAGAAGCAGGTTGTAGGTCCCTAGAATCCAACACCCACCATCTGCTTCCCTGTGTGATTTGAAATGGGGTCAGCTCCCATTCTCCTTGAAGAACTGAGTACTTACTTTGAATATCTCATCAGGAAGGCATTTGATTGCTGATGGCTGGAAATATGGCATCAAATCCTTATCAAGCATTCGGAGCTCTTCCTTAGTTAATCCAGCTGGGGAGAAAAAGGAATCAGAGGGTTTAATTCAAGCCATCAGAACTCCGTTTGTTTTATTAATGGCACTGCGTAATGTAGAGATCTGCATGTTCTAGGCAAACATCATTCCTTACAAAAGGCCCTGAAAGTCACACTGGGGAATTAGGTTCCTTAATCAACTAAGGAAGAAAATATGTGGGTCACATTAGCCCTGACTGGTCTCCTACAAGGAAATTTATGCCCAGAAGGAGCTTCACTTTACACAAATTTTAAATTGTGTATAAATCTATTTTGGAGCCAATTAAATAACATTCTAAACCACTTTAGCTACACAGAATTACCAAGAGAGCTTGTTTAAAAAGCAGACTTGCAGATCCCCACCTTCTGCAACTTGAAGTCATGAAATCTAGGTTCTATCATAACCCTATGGATGTTCACTATATGTGGCCAAGGATTTTGTTTGTTTGTTTTTGTCCCCAGATTTAAGGTTGGAAAGGGAGAGAAAGGCATGCTCAAAGTACCTCTTACCTGCAATGGTCCCAAGCTCCTGCAAGACAAAGCTGGACCACTCAGTGGGCTCCCCAAACACAACTTCTGCCTTCCTCTTAAACTCTGCCAAGACCTGGGTACTGCAGAGCAGGGTCCCGATTCTGGCCACCACCACCCTGGTTACAAGGGAGGGATACAGTGTGAGCCCAGGAGACTCTCCAGGCAAAATAGATATGCAAAAGGTAGGTAGGCTCAGCACCAAGAAAGGATCCAGCTAATCTCACTCCCTATTTTATCCCAGAAAGGTTGCAAAGCAGCAGGAAGCAGAGAACACCTTGATGAATAAATTAATGAATGAATGAACCAACAAATCAATCATTTGCCACTCTGTGCACTAGTATTTTGGTTACCTGAATTCCAAGATCTTTATAAGTGAGATTTCAGTGATGTTCATGGCACACAGGGCTGCACCAAGTCCTACCAAATGGAAGCTCTTCAGATCCTGGACCCTATAGCCTGAATCCTCCAGAAACCCTTGTAGAATGGATTTAGCCTATAAAAATGTGGAAGGACAAGAAATGAACCATCCAGAGATGATTAAGACCCCAAGATCCAAGGGGATAACGGAGCCAGCCTCCTGACTGATTGCTCACGCTTCTCCTCTGGACATATTACCCATTCCAAACCACCCTAGCCACTCATCCAGGTTATCCTCCCGATGGTGCCGCTTCTACTGAGTATGTCCCCTGATCTACAAAAGCCATGAAGTTCTTGTATCCTTCAACATCAAAGACATTGGTACCTTGGGTCTGGTCTGCTGGCTTATTCCCCTCATCATTCGTGACTTTCAGATAGTTTGGTCATTTAAGTTCTTCTGCATTAGGATCCAAACTTTTCCAGCCTATGTTTTCACAATTTTCTGATAAAACCTTGTAATTTTCTGCCTTTACACCTTAACTCAAGTCAGTGCCTCAATCTGAAATGTCCTTCCTACATTCCCAACTGTTAAAATCCATCCTTTTATTTGGGAGTTCAAGTCAGATGTTACCTTCGTGAAATCTACCCTGAAATACATTTGCCTCTCACTCTTCAGCTCCAGAGGGTAGTACATTAAATGCTCTGGCATTTAAAACCACACAGAAATCTTTCCAATTAGCTTTGATTTTAGGGGTTGATGTGTAGTGTAGAGTCCCCTTAATTTAACATAGTGGCTATTAATTGTTCATGATTTTCCCTGGTGAGCCAGCCCTTCCACACTCTTACTTCATCTGGTCCAACTGGAGCTAACTGCATTCTGAGTTCCAGGAGTGTTCCTGGCCAGTCAGAATGCCTCTTAGCCTGACTATAGTGATTGTTTCCAGATTGGGCATGTGGTCCAGTCAAAACCAACCAGGACTTTGGCTGGAGCAATTAGAAGAGCTGAGCTTTCTTTACTCTGGACTGGACCTTGGCAGACAAACACCTGAATCTTCTAGAACTCACCACATGAAAAGAAACTGCCTCTGAACAAAGCCAACACAGAAGAAAGCAGGGTCAAAAATGGTGAGAGACAGTCCTGACGACAGTGTTGAAGCCCCTGGATCCAGCCGTACTTTAATTCCACTCTTGACATCCTCTGTGATAGGAGGCAATAAACTCCATTCTTTTTAAAAATTTTTATTGGAGTAGAGTTGATTTACAACACTGTGTTAGTTTCAGGTTCACAGCAAAGTGAATCGGTTATACATTATTGTATACACACACACACACACACACACACACACACACGCTAAGTCACTTCAGTCGTGTCCGACTCTGTGCGACCCCAGAGATGGCAGCCCACCAGGCTCCCCCGTCCCTGGGATTCTCCAGGCAAGAGTACTGGAGTGGGAGGCCATTGCCTTCTCCGATATACACACATATACACACATATATACATCTCTCTACTCTTGTTTAGATTCTTTTCCCATATAGGTCTTTACAGAACACTGAGCAGAGTTCCCTGTGCTACACAGCAAGTCCTTAGTGAAAAGTGAGTATCAGTCGCTCTGTCATGTCAGATTCTTTGTGACCCCATGGACTACAGCCCACCAGGCTCCTCTGTCCATAGGAATCTCCAAGCAAGAATACTGGAATGGGCCATTCCCTTCTTAAGGGGATCTTCCCCACCCAAGGATCGAACACAGGTCTCCTGCATTGCAGACAGATTCTCTACCATCTGAGCCATGAGGGAAGCCCGATAGTAATTCCTTTCAGTTATCAATTTTATATATGGTAGTGTGTATATGTCAATCCCAGTTTCCCAATTTATCCCTCCTCCCCTTTCCGCCTGGTAACCATAGTTTGTTTTCTACATCTGTGACTCTATTTCTGTTTTGTGAATGTGCTTTCATTTACACCATTTTTTTAGATTCCACATATAAGCGATATATTTTTCCTCCTCTGTCTGACTTATTTCACTCAGTATAACAATCTCTAGCACCATCCATGGTGCTGCAAACGGCATTACTTCACTCTTTTTATGGCTGAGTAGTATTCCATTGTATATATGTACCACATCTTCTTTATCCTTTCATCTGCGGATAGACATTTAGGTGGCTTCCTTTTCTTAGTTATTGTAAATAGGGCTGCAATGAACACTGGAGTGTGTGTATCTTTTTGAATTATGGTTTTCTCTGGACATATGCCCAGGAGTGGGATAGCTGGATCATATGGAAATTCATATTTAGTTTTTTAAGGAACCTCCATACTATTCTCTATAATGCACCAATTTACATTTCCACCAACAGGGTAGGAGAGTCCCCTTTTCTCCACACCCTCTCCAGCATTTACTGTTTGTAGATTTTTTGACCAATGTCAGGTGACACCTCATTGTAGCTTTGATTTGCATTTCTCTAAGAATTAGTGATGCTGAGCATTTTTCCACGTGCTTTTTGGCCTGGTGTATGTCTTCTTTGAAGAACTGTCTATTTAGATCTTCCATTCATTTTTTATTGGGCTAACAAACTCCATTTTTGCTCAAGTCTCCTTGAGTTGGGTTTTCTGTCACTTGTAACTGGGTGAATCCTGATTAATTTTGTCTCCCTGTGTTGGACTTGAGGAAGGACCCAAGTCAATCCCCTAAAGATGAGCTGCATAATAGTGTGGATTGTCAGGGATCATGGAGACAGATTATAAAGATTACAAAAAGACCAGAGCTCACAAGGCAAAGGTGGGGAGGGGACATCCAAGGATGAACATCTCCTGAGTGGGAGCGGAAGAGTCACAGTGAGTCTTCCCATCTCCCTTTAATGTCAGTCCATCCTATCACACAATATGGATCACTCTAGTGTTAAGAGAAAGTGTTGGCAAACAATGTGAAACATTGCAATGCGATTCCACTTTTTAACGCAGCTGTTGCCTTTCTATCTCTCAGGTCTGTTTAAATGCTACCTGCTCAGAGAAGACTTCCCGGATTCTCCCATCCCAAGTAGCTTCCCTCCCCACTATTTCCATGAGAACCTTGTCCATCTTCTGCTTATCCCTTATCAAAATTTGTTAAATGTTTCCTCTTGATTGCTCAACTTTTTGTCTGTATCACCAAACAGAATCTCCAAAGATGAAGACCCTATCCAGATAGTTCACTACCATATTCCCAGTGCCTGGCACAATGCCTAGCCCACAGTAGGGTACATTCTGAATAATAAGTACTTTTTTAATGAATAAATGGATGAACATCTAAGTGAGTGATTTACAGAAGCCATAGGCAATATATATTCCTTTGAAATGACATCGAATTACTGCTTCTCTAATCCAATCACATGATGGATTGGCTTCAGAGAGATTTCCTACATTTCTGCAAATCAGATTGGTCAATGTCTTCATGAAGTTTCCCTCAATGATTACAAAGCTCACAGGTGCTATAAGGGAACTTCAATTAATACTGTGCTTAGATTTAAATGTCCTTGACTGAATGGAAATGTGCATTCCAAATAATAACAGGTAATATTTACTGAATGCTTACTGTATGCCAACACTCTTTTGACCATTTACACATACTATCTTTTCTAATCCCCACAACCCTAGGAAGTAAATATTAATATTATCTCTATTTCACAGATGCAGAAACTGAGGCACAGAGAGGTTAAGTAACTATGCCAAGGTTATGCCAAGGTAATGCCAAATATGCCAAGATGACTTGAATGACTGGTTCTAGGATTACAACCCAGGCATTCTGACTTCAAAGCATCTACTCTAAGCCAGTGAAGATGTTTGGGGATGAAGGAGAGGTAGAGATTCAAGTTAGCTTTTGAACTTTTCTTATTAAGTCTTCATAAGCAGGTTTCACTTGTTGACTCATAGCAATCCGTGCTCCCCAACTATCAGGCATGCCCATTTTAAAATGAAAGTGCAAAAATACAATTCAAATAAAATTACTTTGAAGATGCAATATTAAATTGTTTTGTCACTGGAACCTGGAAAATGCAAGCTCAGCCTGCAAGATGATAAGCCAAAATATATTTCCTTGAATGACTAGGCCAGTGTATCTGTAATGATTTCAAGACAATTAATACCAACACTTGCAGGCAATATTAACCGCTGAAAGTGAATAGCTGTAAGATTTCAATCTCTCTGTTCATCCCTCTGGCTTCTATAATAGTTTTTTTCCTTTATATTTTTAAGCTGAACTATCTGTTAATGCAGTTCCGCCAGGTCTGACTATTAATCTAGAAACATGCATTTAAGGGTTTGATTGGGAGCTAAAGTTGAGGAACTGACTGCAAATGATATATGCAAATGTTAGGTTTTCATATCCCCTTCAAACATATTGATAAATCTCACTGCCATCCATGGGAATTGAAAATTGGTACAAAGGGAAAGAGATACTGTAGTTTCTAAGTTGGAGATATTTTCCTGTTTTCTCCCAGATTGCAAATAGAATGATTTTAATATTGGAAGTGTGATGTGGCACTTCTTAAGCCAGTCAAAACCAGTTTTAGAGTCACAGAACCCCAGGATTATAGAATGTCAGAGTGGAAGGAACTGCAGACTGGTGGGCCAGGGGGAGGTCCAACCCTCTCATCTTGCAAGCAAGGCAAATGTTAAACTGCCAGAAAGACAGAGTGTGATGATGACAATATACTGATGACAACAATGAAAACAACTGACTTTTTTGACTACTAGGTGCCAGGCATTGTTCACAGTGAAAGTGAAAGGCGCTCAGTCGTGTCTGACTCTTTGCGACCCCATGGACTGTAGCCCACCAGGCCCCTCTGTCCATGGAATTCTCCAGGCCAGAATACTGGAGTGGGTAGCCATTCCCTTCTCCAGGGGATCTTCCCAACCCAGGATCTAACCCAGGTTTCCCGCATTGCAGGTGGATTCTTAATGTCTGAGCCAGCAGGCAAGCCCATTGTTCACATATTTAACATGTATTAACTTACTTCACCCTTAGGGCCAGGACCTCCATGTTGCCCAACTCCAGCGGGGTTGGGCAGTTCACCCCGTGTTCTATTTGAATGTTGCCACTCAGTCATGAGACACGGCAATCCTGATTGCAAGAAGCTCATGAGAGTAGGGGACATGCCTTGGTTTTGCCTGCCTAGTATCCACGCTTCCCTGATAACACCATGCTTTTCTCTTTTGTGAACCACCTGTATTCATTTCCTTTTGCTGCTGTAACAGATTACCACAAACTCCGTGGCCTGAAATGACACGGATACATTCTATTATAGTTCTGGGGATCTTAAGTCCTAAAATGGGTTATCAGGATGTGTTCCTTTTGAGACTCTAGATTGCATTCATTTCCTTGTCTGTTTTAGCTCCTGGAGGCTGCCTGAAGTCCTTGACTCAGAGCCCCGTCTTCGATCTTCAAACCCAGCAGTACTGCACCTTCAAATCTCTCAATGTGTCCCCCTGCCTCCACTGTCACATTGCCCTCTCTATCTAGGGCCCCCCTGCCCTCACCTCCATCACTAAGGACCCTTGTGATTACCTTGGGCCCACCAGGATAATCTCCCACTGCAAGATTCTTAACCTAATCACATCAGCAAAGTTCCTTTTGCCACATAAGGGAACTTATTCATGGGTTCCAGCGATGAGGAAGTGGACACCTTTGGGGGTCATTACATAGCCTATCACACACGTGTTCCCCATTCTCAGTTCAGATGGTCTTGATGAGATGGATTCTACTCTCTGATGTGTGTCAGGCCAACCCACATATTCTACTTCTGACCAGATTGTTTAGGACTGGGCAATTGCATGATTGGAGGCAATGCTGGGGCTATTTCAAAAATTAATGAGAAAGAAGCGCTTTTTTCTGAGGTTGCTAATTACATGATACGTAAGCCTAGTGCTGAAAATGACAGCTGAGGGGAGGGCCGCCTGAGAACCAAGTGAACACAGAGCAGCTAAGACACCCCCTTCCAGCAATACAGTGGATTAACTTCCTACCCAACAGAAACATATTCTGGGCAGAAGTTCTTCTTTTGCCCATGAAGGATTCACTGACACAGGAATCGCCTTCTCACCATAAACTGAAAAAAGTAAATGAAATGACTCTATTTAGACACTGGACAACAGGAAGCACAAGCCTATAATGCTGAAAGAAGGAAAACAAATCAGGTGAACACCACAATTGCCCTTACTGTCTGCCCAGAGGCAGTTTCCAGGCTACGGAGCAGGAAAGGGAACCCAAAAAAGCCCAGTGGTCAGGCTGAGTTGAGGATACAGAGATTCAAGTCCAGAGAGGCCAGAGATGCTATAATTTGTCAAGCAAAGTACTGGAGAGGAAGAAACTGCAGAGAGAGGGAACAGGGTCCATAAGTCTACAGAGAGGTTTTATCAAGCCTGGCTGAGCACTGATCACATGCAAGGAATGGAAGTCCACATAAATATCAAAGAGGCATCAGAAAGCAGGAGGCCAAACAATTCTCAGAGCTCACATGGAGCTGGGAAGAGTTCACATTCCCACCAGCCCTAGAGAAGAGATCTTGAACTATACGGAGCATTGGATGGAGTCCTCAGAAGAATCACATCTCAGTGATGGGGATAAATTAACCACTGAATAAAGTTCACTCTCAGTTCAGTTCAGTCGCTCAGTCGTGTCCGACTCTTTGCGACCCCATGAATCGCAGAACTCCAGGCCTCCCTGTCCATCACCAACTCCCGGAGTTCACCCAAACCCATGTCCATTGAGTCGGTGATGCCATCCAGCCATCTCATCCTCTGTCGTCCCCTTCTCCTCCTGCCCCCAATCCCTCCCAGCATCAGGGTCTTTTCTAATGAGTCAACTCTTTGCATGAGGTGGCCAAAGTATTGGAGTTTCGGCTTCAACAACAATCCTTCCAAAGAACACCCAGGGCTGATCTCCTTTAGAACGGACTGGTTGGATCTCCTTGCAGTCCAAGGGACTCTCAAGAGTCTTCTCCAACACCACAGTTCAAAAGCATCAATTCTTCGGTGCTAAGCTTTCTTCACCATCCAACTCTCATATCCATACATGACTACTGGAAAAACCATAGGCTTGATTAGATGGACCTTTGTTGGCAAAGTAATGTCTCTGCTTTTCAATATACTATCTAGGTTGGTCATAACTTTTCCTTCCAAAGAGTAAGCATCTTTTAATTTCATGGCTGCAATCACCATCTGCAGTGATTTTGGAGCCCCCAAAAATAAAGTTTGACACTGTTTCCCCTGTTTCCCCATCTATTTCCCATGAAGTTATGGGACCAGATGCCATGATCTTAGTTTTCTGAATGATGAGCTTTAAGCCAACTTTTTCACTCTCCTCCTTCACTTTCATCAAGAGGCTTTTTAGTTCCTCTTCACTGTCTGCCATAAGGCTGGTGTCATCTGCATAGCTGAGATATTGATATTTCTCCTAGCAATCTTGATTCCAGTTTGTATTTCTGTGAAGTCAAGTGGGCCTTAGAAAGCATCACTACAAACAAAGCTAGTGGAGGTGATGGAATTCCAGTTGAGCTATTTCAAA
>NW_011494644.1:5028108-5040650 GCF_000754665.1 Bison bison bison | reverse complement strand
ACAGGACTGGAAAAGGTCAGTTTTCATTCCAATCCCAAAGAAAGCAATGCCAAAGAATGCTCAAACTACCGCACAATTGCACTCATCTCACACGCTAGTGAAGTAATGCTCAAAATTCTCCAAGCCAGGCTTCAGCAATATGTGAACTGTGAAATTCCAGATGTTCAAGCTGGTTTTAGAAAAGGCAGAAGAACCAGAGATCAAATTGCCAACATCCGCTGGATCATCGAAAAAGCAAGAGAGTTCCAGAAAAACATCTATTTCTGCTTTATTGACTATGCCAAAGCCTTTGACTGTGTGGATCACAATCAACTGTGGAAAATTCTGAAAGAGATGGGAATACCAGACCATCTGACCTGTCTCTTGAGAAACCTGTATGCAGGTCAGGAAGCAACAGTTAGAACTGGACATGGAACAACAGACTGGTTCCAAATAGGAAAAGGAGTACATCAAGGCTGTATATTGTCACCCTGCTTATTTAACTTCTATGCAGAGTACATCATGAGAAACGCTGGGCTGGAAGCTCACTCTAGATTCACCCTTATAATGCTCAAAGGGAAGCCTCAAAATCATCAAACTGATCTAAAAGTAATTGAAGTGTGTGCCAGAACAAAGCCTAATACTCTTCAAAGGAGAACAACTGAACTGAGTGCTCAAAGATGTAAAATTCACAATGCCCATTAGCCCATTAAAATTTTTAGACTTACAAATAAGAAAATATGACCATAATTAGGGGGAAAATTAGCTAACAAAAAGACAATGATAAACTTCCCTGGTTGTCCAACGGTTAAGAATCTACCTGCCAATGCAGGGGACACGGGTTTGAGCCCTGGTTTGGCAAGATCCCCATATGCCGAGAAGCAACTAAGCCCGTGCACCACGACTACTTAAGTCTAAGAGCTTGGAGCCCATGTTCCGCAACAAGAGAAGCCACGGGAACGAGTAGTCCCATTCACCACAACTAGAGAAAGCCCACGAGCAACAGTGAAGATCCAGTGCAGCCAAAAATAAATAAATAGAAATGACAATGATAATGAAATTAGCAGCAAAGACTTTTATTTTTTACAGTTATTTTTTAAGTCTTTATTGAATTTGTTACAATATTGTTTCTGTTTCATGTTTTGTGTGTTTTGTTTTTTGTTTTTTTTTTTTGCTGTTAGGTATACAGGATCTTAGCTCCCTGGCCAAGGATTGAATCCACATTTCATGCATTGAAAGTGAAGTCTTAACCACTGGACCACCAGGGAAGTCCCCAGCAGCAAAGACTTTTAAAGTTGCTATAATGACTACTGTAAGTATGCTCTAGATTGTAAAGGAAAATATACACACTATTAAGACTGAAATAGAATACTTAAGAGATCCAGCATGTCTACTTACCTGCCCTGGGGTCCACTCTGTCTGCTGGCTGAGGGAAGCCACAGTATCAATGGAGCTGAGATCCAGCTGCTCCAGCTCACTCTCATTAAAAGCCAGAGCAATGCGCCCCAGGGAAACAATATGGTACTCTCTCCAGGAAGAAGGTATGTCCCAAACCTTCAGGTGAAAAAAAAAGCCAGATTAGACTGACCTCTACTGACTGTGGTTTCCCTCATAGCTCAGTTGGTAAAGAATCCACCTGCAATGCAGGAGACCCCAGTTCAATTCCCACGTGGGGAAGATCCCCTGGAGAAGGAAAAGGCTACCGACTCTAGTATTCTAGCCTGGAAAATTCCATGACCTGTACGGTCCATGGGGTCGCAAAGAGTCGGACATGACTGAGCAACTTTCACTTTCACTTTTACTGACTGTATTTGAAACTGACATGGGGCAAATTTCTTTAATATATAAAGTTCTCAAACAAATCAATAAGAAAATAATGACTATTTTTTTTAAACAGACAAAAACATGAATAGGAAATTCACAAGAAAAGAAACAAACATATGAGAAAAGTTGTCTCAGTCATATTAAAGAAATGTACGTTAACAACAGTCAAAGAATAGTAAGTAGGCTGATCGAATTGACAAAGAGTAAAAAGAATGATCACTTATGGTATCGGAAAGATATGGGATAAAGGATGCCCTCATTTGTTGATGTTAAGAATGTAAATTGGTACATGCTTTTTAGAGGGAAATTTGGCTACATGCATCAAAAGCTTTTAAAACATTTATACTCTTTGATTCAGAAATTCCACCTCCGAGAATTTAGCCTAAGTAAATAATAAGACAAGTGCCCAAAGAAATATGTATAAATATATACATGGAGGCATTAAAAAAATAAAGTCTAAAAGTCTACCAACTAGTTAAATAAATAAAGACCAACCATAAAGTAGGATATTACATAGCTCTTTAAAAGGCTGATATAGATTTATATTTCTGATATATAATAATATGTGCTGAACACTGTTCGTGTGGAGAGGAAGCTATTGAAGTATGATCCTATTTTTTGTAACATATATATGTTAGATATATGAAATACATGTATGAAATATATAAATATATTTTACATGCATACACAGAAGTCTGGGAAGCTTCGGGTGAACATACCAAAATATTAATAGTGCTTGAAAGTGAAAGCAGTAGTCTCTCAGTCGTGTCTGACTCTTTACAACCCCGTGGACTGGAGCCTGCCAGGCTCCTCTGTCCACAGAGATTCTCCAGGCAAGAATACTGGAGTGGGTTGCCATGCCCTACTCCAGGGAATCTTCCCAACCCAGGCATCGAACCCAGGTCTCCCGCTTTGCAGGTGGATTCTTTTCCGTTTGAGCTACCCAGTTATCTCCAGGTAAAAGATTGACTGATTTTCTTATTTATTATTTTCTGACTTGCCTACAATAAACTTGGATTACTCATATGAAAAACAGACTTATCATTTTAAGGAATTTAATATCTTAACCCCACAACCATAACTACATAGTCCACGATGATCTTAACAGCTGAAACAAGCCACTCAAGGGGATCTTTATAAAGATGGCAAATTACTTCCAGTTCTCTTTTTATTCCTTTCTGCTCTGTTCTCAGGTGACTTTGCAACAGATTCTGAGAAAACCTCCTGCAAGCAGCAGTGGGGTTCTCCAAGTGGAGAAAGAAAAGGCTTGATTCCTGGAAACCACCTCAGTCAGAGGCACCAGGGTATCCCCAAAATTTGATTTATGGAGCATCCTCTAGATGCCAAGACATCTCATCCCATCCTTAACAGAGCCCTGAGAGGGAGGAGCTGGAACCCTCTCAGGCTCACAGATCACAGCTTTGGCTCAGAGCGGACACAGTGGGATTCCAACAAGATGACCCAAGTGCAAACTCCATGAGATGGGTCTGTGCACAGCAGGGCTGGGACCCTGGGCTGGGTTTCCCTCTGTGAGGGCTTCCTCCCTGATGCGGGCTTCACCTGTACTGCCTTCTCCTTCAGCTTCCTCAGCTGAGCCAGGCTGAAGCTCCTGACGGCCCCCAGCAGCTCCACGCTCCTGAGGAACGTGTCCTCCTCCAGGCAGAGCAGGTCCTCGGGCGCCCAGCAGGCATTGGCTTCGGCCAGCTTGATGATGTCATCGGAAGAGGGAGCCATGATGCCATGGCAACCTGAGGAATGGGTGACATGGAGAAGGAACAGACGAAAGGGAATTTCAGGAAATGTGAGTCTTTCCTCCTCCCCCGCCCCCCATGATCACTGGTTTCAGTAACTTTATTTTCATTTATTTATTTCTGGCTGTGAGGCCTGTGGGATCTTCATTCCCCGACTAGGGATTGAACCCAGGCCCCCTGCAATGAAAGTGTAGAGTCCCAACCACTGGGCTGCCAGGGAATTCCCTGAGTCTACTTCTTTATTGAAGTGAGTAATGTCCTTCTCCAAGCAGATTTACCCAGGAGAAGCAGTATAGGGTAGAAGCTGAGCTCAGGCACCCAGGGACCAGTTTGAATTAAACTTCTGCCGTGTCTTGCTAATTCTGTACAAAGCCCCACGCACACAGTAGAAGCTTTGCATCCCTCTGACTGGGCAGTAGGAGCTATTCACTCTGGTGAACAGTTCTGGCTTTAGATTCAAATCCAAAGCTACTTAACCCCTCTGTGCCTCGTACTCCTAGTCTATAAAATGAGGATTAAAATTTTGAATACCTTACAGAATTTTTGCGAGGACTAAACATATCATTACATATAAAGCCAAGTATACAGTAAGCACTCAATACATGTTAGCCATTTTTATTACTTATACTACCTGTCATAGCCACCCCATGCATTTGAGTTTGCAATCCAGAGTTAGAGTTAGGGCTTCCAGAATTATGAGGAAGATGTGCTCCTGTCTAAGTGTGGAAAGGGAAGATGACCCACCTGCCATAAAAGTCTTGGTAGAGGCTGTGGCCTTCCCATCCCAGGAGAGACAAGAAATGGGTCTGTTACATTTTCCTTGGCAACAGGAGAAACCCATCCGTGTCAGTCTTTGAATAAGCTTAACCTTACCTAGTCAAACCATTTACTCACCAATACACAAATGAGATACTGCCTTAGCTGCCCCAGATGTGCACAGCCTAAGAGAAAACCAGGCCCCTTGTCTTAAGAGGAGTCCTGGATTTCCCATCTTAGTAGCTGACAACCCCTGATGCTCACAGACTCACCAGCACCACCCAGGGCTGGACATTTCTTGAGCCCTGTGGCCACACCCCTCTCACTGCATCTTCAATGGAAATTCATTGGACATTAATCAAGAGGCAAAACTGCACCAGGTCAAAGGTACACGTCTGATGCTCAAACATCTTTATCACAGCCCACTTGTAGAAGACAAAAGACCGTCTCTCCCAGACCCCCTTGGCCCCACTTTCCAATGAAAGCAGGATCCAGTAAAAGTACGGAATTGAGGAGAAAAGAATGGTTTTAAAGTACAACAGGGATTTGGGCTTATCACTGCTATGTTTCCAGGGCTTAGAATAGGTATTCAGCAAATATTTGTTGAATGAATCAACACACACACACAAAATTTACCGAAGTGAAACTGAGTAGCAGTTCTGCCAATCCATTAGTTACTACAATCACAGCAGCAATTAATACCCAGAACCAACCAAAGAAAATGCCAACTAAGCACTGGAGATAAGGGCCTCCTCCCCGGGTGAGAAAAGTCTTACTTTCTCATAGCCACGGGCACAGGAGGAGCTTGTGACAACTGGACTGTTGGGCCGTGAGGGCCGGTGATCTTCACCTGCTTTGGGTTCAGTTCCAAGAGCTGCCATTTACTAGCTCTGAGACTTTGGCCGAATCTCTGAGTCTCTTGAAACTTCATTTCCTTTGTTACGAAAGTGGGAGGAACCATGCCACCCACCCCATAGGACAGAGGTGAGGACCCAAGGTGAGCATCAATCCAACCGTGACGCTGCCGTGCTTGCTGCCCCATGAAACCCTCACCTTAAGATCTCCTCTACAGGGAGACAAGGCTCCACTCCAGCCACACCGCCCTTCATGTCTCCTTCCTCCCCCAGTCCTGTCCACTCCTCTGTCTGCAGACACTAACTTCACATGTCCACTGGCCCCGCTCCCAACTCCCTTGAGTCTTTCCTCAAGTGTCACCTTAGTGAAACCTTCCTTAACCAATCTCCTTTCAGATTACAACCCTGCACCCCACACTCTCTGACTCCTGTCCTTGCTTTAATTTCCTTCTTCTTAAAAAAATTTCATTGGAGGATAGTTGCCTTACAATGCTGTGTTGGTTTCTGCTATACAGCAAAATGAATCCGAGATATATATCTGCTACATATATTTATCTCCCCTCTTTTTTTGATTTCTTTCCCACTCAGGTCACCCCAGAGCACCAAGCAGAGTTCCCTGAGCTACACAGTAGGTTCTTATTAGTTACCTATTTTACACATAGTAGTGTATATATGTCAAGCCCAATCTCCCAATTCTTCCTAGCCCCTCTTTCCCCTTGGAAGCAACCTAAATGTCCATCAACAGAGGAATGGATAAAGAAGATGTGGCACATATATACAATGGAATATTAGCCATAAAAAGGGAATGACACTGAGCCATTTGCAGAGACACAGATGGACCCAGAGACTGTCATATAGATTGAAAAAGAGAAAAACAAATATCATGTATTAACACACATGTGTGGGATCTAGAAAAATGGTACAGAAGAACCTATTTGTAAGCAGGAATACAGACATAGATAGACATAGAGAACAAACAAATTTTCCTTCTTGATACTTATCACACAACACACTTCGTATTTCACTTATGTCTGCAATTTATTGTCTGGCGACCCCACCCCATCTTGCCCCTGCCACCATTTGAAAATAAGCTCTATGACGGCAGGGATTTCTATTTTGTTCACGTAGTCGGTGCTCAAAAATTATTTGTTGCAAAAAACAAAAAGTCAGCATGGATTGTCAACTATCATTATTACAATTATTCTTTGGTCTGGTTAACTTTGTCTCCTGCTGGGCACAAGTCTAAGCTTAATAGGTGTACAATAACACGTATTAATATCTAATACTTACTGAGCATTTCCTACATGCCAGGCACTGTTGTGGACATGTTTATAGGTTTATAGGATGTTTAAGGGGCTTCCCTGGTAGCTCAGCTGGTAAAGAATCCACCTGCAATGCGGGAGATCTGGGTTTGATCCCTGGGTTGGGAAGATCCCCTACAGAAGGGAATGGATACCCACTCCAGTATTCTGGCCTGGAGAATTCCATGGACTGTATAGTCCATGGGGCTGCAAAGAGTCGGACACGACTGAGCAACTTCACTTTCATAGGTTTAAACCCACCAGTCTTCACAATAATCTAGTGAGGTAGGGGCTTTCATTACCCTCATTTTACAGAGGATGAAACATGAGGCACAGAGAGGCTGGGGAGTTTACCCAAAGTCACACAGCCCACAAGTAGCAGCCCCAGCGTTCAAATCCAGTCAGCCTGGTCCCAGCACAGCAATTCACAGTCACACAGACATTTTGGCCCTTAAATCAATTGTTCTGAAATGTTTGTTGCACATGTTCACCCATTAAACCTACTGGCCTAACTGATGAGAACACGATATGATTTCAAATCACTTTACAAAGATGTGATTTTTGCCCTGTGGATTTTTGCTACTCATTGTTTTGCAAACACTACATCCAGTCCCTGGGACAAGGAGTCCGCCTGATGCCAGGAACTCAGCCAAAACACCGCTGCCAGACACAGACTCAGATACTCCAGAAACACTCACCAGGACTGGGGTCACGGCTGGGCTTCTCCGCACTGCTGTTCCGAACAGATTCAAACACAGCCTGGAGGAATTCTTTAGGGGGCAAAGTCCCGGCCATCTTGGAAGCTGTTTGTTGAAGGATGTCAGGAAACTATGTGGGCAGAAAAGATGATGGACGAGGAACGAATAATAATTAAAGCACATTAAACAGAGACTTAAATCAGAGTGTAAAGTGGAACACTGCTGCGTTGCCTCCATTGTTTTGTTTTTTCTTTATACAGGCATGCATCGTTTCATTGCACTTTTTATTGCATTGCAGTACTGCATTTTTACATGTTGAAGGTTTGTGGTAACTCTGTGATGAGCAAATCAATCACTACCATTTTGCCAACAGCATTTGTTCATTTCAAGTCTCTGTGTCACATTTTGGTAATTTTCACAATATTTCGCACTTTTTCATCATTACTATGTTTGTTATGGCGATCTGTGATCCATGACCCTTGATGTTACTATTATAATTGGGGCACCACAAACCACACCCTTATCAGACAGTGACCTTGACTGATAAATGTAGTGTGTGTTCTGACTGCTCTACCAATGAGCTGTTCCCATCTCTCTCCCTCTCCTCACACCTCCCTATTCTCTGAGACACAACAATATTGAAATCAGGTCAATTAGTAACCTGACGATGGCCTTTAAGTGTCAGAGTGAACAGAAGAGTCATAAGTCTCACTTTAAAACCTAGAAATGATTAAGCTTAGTGAGGAAAGCATGTCAAAAGCTGAGACAGGCTGAAAGCTAGGCCTCTTGCACCAAACAGTTAAATGAAATTGTGCATGTGAATGAAAAGTTCTTGAAGCAAATAAAAAGTCCTACTTAGTGAACACACAGATGATAAGAAACCACAACAGTCTTATTGATGATGTGGAAAGTTTTAGTGGTCTGGTGTGTGCATGAAGTCACTTCAGTCGTGTCCGACTCTTTGCAACCCCATGGACTGTAGCCCGCCAGGCTCCTCTGTCCATGGAGATTCTTTAGCAGGAATGCTGGAGTGCGTCACCATGCCATCCTTCTGGGAATCCTCCTGACCCAGGGATCAAACCTGCTTCTCTTATGTCTCCTGCAGTAGAAGGTGGGTTCTTTACCACTAGCGCCACCTGGAAAGCCCTTCAGTGGTCCGAATAGAAGATCAAACCAACCACAACATTCTTTTAAGCCAAAGCCTAATCCAGAGCAAAGTCCAACCTTCAATTCTATGAAGAACTGAGAGGCTGAGAGAGGTGAGGAAGTTGCGGGGGAAAGATTGAAGCTAGCAGAAGTTGGTCTATGAGGTTTAAGAAAAGAAGTCTTCTCTATGAAAGGTTGTTGCTGAACCATGCAAAAACGCCAGGATTCTTGGCCTCCGGAGGAGAAGAATTCAATCCGGGGCCAGAGACGAAGCTTGATCGCTCAGAGCTTTTGTGCAATAAAGTTTTATTAAAGTATAAAGGAGACACAGAAAGCTTCTGACATAGGGATCAGAAGGGGACAGAAAGAGTACCCCCTTGCTAGTGTTAGCAATGGAGTTATAGACTCTCTAATTAGTTATTCAGTTCAGTTCAGTTCAGTTCAGTCACTCAGTCGTGTCCAACTCTGTGCAACCCCATGAATTGCAGCATGCCAGGCCTCCCTGTCCATCACCAACTGCTGGAGTTCACTCAAACTCATAATTGGTTATTACAGTGAATCAAAAGAATATCTGGAGGTTGTAAAGACCTCACTAGACCTACTCCCATAATTTACATTTTAAGATAACAGGATTAGCCAGAAGGTTTTTTCCAGAGACTGTCCTCAAGCAGGATACATTATTGTTACATAATCCTAAGGAATGTAGAAGGAAAAAAAAGTTTGTCCTTTCTTCCTCCTTGAGAATTCCAGACCCCTCTCTCCTTGGGGTCCCCTAGACTTCTTATCAATCTGCCTAGGAAATGACTCTCTCATCTATAACATAAAATTTCAAGATGAAGCAGCAAGTGCTGATGTAGAAGCTATATTAAGTTATCCGGAAGATCTAGCTAAGCTAATTAACAAAGATGGCTACATTAAACAGCCTTATATTGGAGAAAGATACCATCTAGGATGCACATAGCTAGAGAAGAGAAGTCAATGCCTGACTTCAAAGCTTGAAAGGACCAGCTGATTCTCTCTTTAGCCACTAATTCAGCTGGTGACTTTAGGTTGAAGCCAGTTCTCATTTACCATTTCAAAAATCCTAGGGTCCTTAAGCATTATGCTAAATATACTCTCTCTGCACTCTATAAATGGGACAATAAAGCCTAGATGACAGCACATCTGAGTGCAGTATGGTTTACTAAATATTTCAAGCCCACTGTTGAGACCCACTACCCAGAAAAAGAGATTCCTTTCAAAATATTACTGTTCATTGACAATGCACTCAAGAGTTCTGATGGAGATGTGCAATGAGATTGATGTTGTTTTCATACTTAACAAAACATCCACTCTGTAGCCCATAGATCAAGGAATACTTTTGGCTTATTATTTAAATATTTTATTATTCAATTAAATTATTATTATTTTAAAAGCCTTATTATTTAAAAATACATTTCCTAAGACTAAGATTGCCACAGATAATAACTCCTCTGATGGATCTGGGGAAAATAAATTAAACACCTCCTGGAAAGGATGGTTATTCTAGATGCCATTAAACACTTATGATTCAAGCAAAGTGGTCAAAATATCAATATTAACAGGGATTTGGAAGAAGTTGATTCCAACCCTTGTGGATGACTTTGAGGCATTCAAGACATCAGTGGAGGAAGTAACTGAAGATGTGGTGAAAATAGCAAGAGAACTAGAAATAGAAGTGAAGCCTAAAGATGTGACTGAAACAAGAGTCTCTATCTGCAAAACATTAACAACTCATTGAAGTCTTAGATGATAGTTAGCATTTTTAGCAACAAAGTACTTTTTATTTAATGTATTTACATTGTTTTTTAGGCATAATACTATTGCACACTAATAGACTATCAGATCAGATCAGATCAGTCGCTCAGTCGTGTCCGACTCTTTGCGACCCCATGAATTTCAGCACGCCAGGCCTCCCTGTCCATCACCAACTCCCGGAGTTCACTCAGACTCACGTCCATCAAGTCAGTGATGCCATCCAGCCATCTCATCCCCTGTCGTCCCCTTCTCCTCCTGCCCCCAATCCCTCCCAGCATCAGGGTCTTTTCCAATGAATCAATTCTTCGCATGAGGTGGCCAAAATACTGGAGTTTCAGCTTTAGCATCATTAAACATAACTTTCCTACGCACTTGGAAACCAAAAAATAATAAAATTCATGTGACTTAATTTATTGCAATACTCACTTTATTGTGGTGGTCAGTAACCCAACCCACAATATCTCTGAGGTGTGCTTGTAGCAGCTTCTCATATAAATTTAATTCCTAGCCCAACTAACCTAGTCTCTACAAAGAGTCATATAAAATGATATCCAACCTCAGTGCTAATCCAATACATGTTCGTATATATAGCTTTCACCCATCAGATTGTAAGAAATAAAATAAAGTGATAATACATAATGCTAGCCAAGATGTAGGAATTATGCGTACTTATTTCTCTATGGGACTATTAGACAGTGTATCATTACCACCTGAAAATATCTATAAAAATGTATGCATGCCTGTCTCTTTTGGGGTTGTACTGTTTTTCAATTTTCATTAAAATATACATGTATAAAAGGAGGAGAAAAGAGTTATCTCTGAGTTCAAGGTAAAGACTAGCAATGAGGGGGCTTCTAGTTGCCCTAAGAAAGGTGCCATGTCTTATCCAGAGCTGATACACTTTTTCAAGACTCGGGATATTATTGGTAAATCTGTCCAAGAGTCCAGAGAATTCATCAAACTCTCCCCTGCAGTTGCGTGTGTCCCAAAAGTCACCAGGTTATATGTAGTTCCTCCTTCTATTCTAATTTTCAGAATCAGAGTTACAGTCTAAGCCAGTAGTTCCCAGTCCAGGTTGTAGGTTAGAAGCACCTGGGAAATTCACACTCAGGCCCCACCCTAGAGATTCGAGACCATTGGTCTAGGGTCGGGCCATGTATCTGTCCATTTTAGTTCCCTGGTGCTTCCCATATTGGAGAAGGAAATGGCAACCCACTCCAGTGTTCTTGCCTGGAGAATCCCAGGGACGGGGGAGCCTGGTGGGCTGCCGTCTCTGGGGTCACACAGAGTCGGACACGACTGAAGCGACACAGCAGCAGCTTCCCATATGCAGTTAAGGTCACGAGCGGCTGCTCTAAGATAAACAGTTAACTTTTAACAGGAGATTACACAGCAGAGTATTTTCCATTTTGTATTTTTAAAGGGAGGAGGAGGATTTTTCATAAAGGATGCAGAAAAATCTAGGAAGAGCAACTACCATTGATGAGAGAGGCTGGGGACCCAGAAACACAGAGCCAGAAACTTCACATTCTGTAGCCTTTGATGTATTGGGGATTTTTCTAACCCAAGTATGTATTTCTTGTTCTATTAACACTTCAGTCATTAAAACTAAAAGTAGAATAAGACTGCTGGAAGAAATATCAACAACCTCAGATATGCAGATTATACCACCCTAATAGCAGAAAGCAAAGAGGAACTAAAGAGCTTCTTGATGAAGGTGAAAGAGAGTGAAAAAGCTGCCTTAAAACTCAACATTCACAAACCGAAGATCATGACATCCAGTCCCATCACTTCATGGCAAATACATGGGGAAAAAAATGGAAACAGTGACAGACTTTATTTTCTTGGGCTTCAAAATCACTGCAGACAGTGACTGCAGCCATGAAATTAAAAGACACTTGCTGCTTGGAACAAAAGCTATGACAAACCTGGACAGCATATTAAAAAGCAGAGACATTACTTTGCTGACAAAGGTCCATCTAGTCAAAGCTATGGTTTTTTCAGTAGTCATGTATGGATGTGAGAGTTGGGCCATTAAGAAGGCCAAGCACCAAAACTTTGATGCTTTTGAACTATGGTGTTGGAAAAGACTTGCGAGTCCTTTGGACAGCAAGGAGATCAAACCAGTCAATCCTAAAAGAGATAAATCCTGAATATTCACTGGAAGGACTGATGCTGAAGCTGAAGCTCCAATACCTTGGTCATCTGATGTGAAGAGCCAACTCACTGGAAAAGACCCTGATGCTGGGAAAGACTGAAGGCAGGAGGAGAAGCGGACGATAGAGGATGAGATGGTTGGATGGCATCATCAACTCAATGGGCATGAGTTTGAGCAAACTCAGGGAGACAGTAAAGGACAGGGAAGCCTGGCGCGCTGCAGTTCATGGGGTCACAAAGAGTCAGACACGACTGAGTGACAGAAGAAAAACAAAAAAGAATAATACCACAAAACATCCA
>NW_011494644.1:5015254-5028008 GCF_000754665.1 Bison bison bison | reverse complement strand
AAACTTCTCTTACATATGGAATTGTTTTGAATGTGCTTAAAATTAATCTAACTAGTATTTATTTACTTAGTATCCTACTGTATGTATTTTTTGAAACTTTTTTTTAAATCACACATTGTGTTTCTGAGATTTTAACTATGTTGATACAAAACTTTTTCAATTTTAAAAATTGATTTTTAAAAAAGTTAGATAAGCTTATAAGACACATGCATCTGCTGCTTATGACTCTGGGTTTGGACACCCCAAGAGAAGATTTTACCGTGACTGGACACCGGAATGTTGCTGTTCTTATGTGAATCTGGGTGACATGCGAGGTATTCGGGTACCCTGAGCGAGTATGACAACGTACATCTTACGTGTATGCGTACGGAGAATGAAAGTGTGTGGAGATGCTTTGCAGTCTATCTGACTCTTGTTCAGCACATCCCCTCCTACCCCACCCTCCAGCTGCATGGAGAAATTTCCTGCCCCACTAAGGTGGGCTTGATCATATAACTTACTTTGGCTAGTGAAATGTAACGGTTAGTAGTTTCCCAGCCCAGGCTTTAAAGAGAACTGCACTTTGCCCTCCCTTTTGTAGAGTTTCAAATTTCCACAACAAGAAAAACAGGTTCCAGGGAGCCTAGCCCCAGAGGCAGACTCGTAGCCCCAGACCCACAGAGCAGTCAGCAAAAAAATAAATGTTTTCTGTTGCATGCCACTGAGAGTGTGCAGCTTTGTTACACAGCAGGAGATGACTAGTACGTGACAGTTTGGCACGCCTCCTGGCCTTGTCGAACTCTTGGGGAGTTGCTGCAAGGATAATGTTACACCCAAAGGCAATGCTCAATTAAGATTTGGTTTGGGATCGAATATGTTTGCCCATGTGACTGCACACGCTGGACACACATGTTGTGTACATATGGTGCTGATGCGTGTAAGCCCTCCAACAGGCATGCATGTGGGAAGCACAAGGATAGCAGAGTGGCAGCCAAATGACAGCTCCCAGGTCACACACATCTGCCTAGAAGGCTCAGAGTTCCTTTAGCTGCTGCCTCACTGCCTTTCCCTGAACCCTGGGCACCCTGAAGTGGAGCTGGAAACATCTGAGCTCTTTGAGGCAGGGAGGAGCTTTCCAGAAAGACGAACTGACAGCAAACCCAAGGGACTATAACTAACCACATTTTTCTCTTCTTCAAACTCCTTCAGCCTTCTCTAAGATAGAACATTGAGGTACCTTTGTGGCAACAGAGCTTAATTCATCTCCTGAGAAAAGCACTAGAAAGGATTCCAAATCCTTCGCTGTCTCAGCTGTCCAGTTCTGGGGGAGTCTAGGAGAGAGAATAAGCAGTAAATGGAAAGATCGTGCTGTTGCCCTTGTCCTGCAGCATCTTTTTCTGTTAGGAAAAGGTTATCTATATACCTGGAGAAGCTGTCAATCATGTGGTCCAAATCCCTAACCAAGAAAACAGACATGTGATGTAGGCTGACCAGTGAGAATCATCCTGGGACTTTTGATGGAACTATGAGAGAAGCTCTCTTTCTTCTGGTATCTCTAGCAATAAAAAGGATATTGCAGGCGAATACTATCACCAAATGGAGAAAATAAAGGCCACACCCAAGAACACAGAGCTGAGAGGTGGGAGGAACATTTTCCTGATGACATCATTCGAGCCCCTGGATCCAGCCATGCCCGAAGTCACATTCACTTCTAAACTCGATCAACTCCCATTTTTTTAGTGTGAATTGAGCTCCTGAATTTCTTTCATTTGCATCAGAGTGTTTCCTTCCTCCCTTTCCTCAACAGAAAAGTAATGCTATATTTGTTCCTTTTATAATTACCATTATAAGTCTCGTCCTATAGCAAGATAAAATTTCCTCTCAAACTTGGCAGAATAAAAACTTGCCAGGATCCTGGCCCTGACCCAGGATCCACTGTTGTTCTTATGGAGACACAAATGTCTACAGGGACATACCCCACACTCTCTCTGAAGGATGTCTGGTGATATCTCTAAAGGAGATCTGCCTAATTAGCAGTGATAAGCCTTCTGCTAAGACCAAGGCAAACCATCCCTGGCCAAAAAAACTCCCTTTATCTCTTTCATTAACAATAGTATCCCATTAAACTATAAGTTCCATGACAACAGGTAATAACACATGTAATAATAACAGCTGAATCTTCATTCCTTCTGATAAAGCAGTTGTCAAATACTCAGTTCTACGTGCAGGGCACCATTGTAAGTCCTTTGCATGCATTAACTCAGCTAATTGTCACAACAGCCCTGTGGGGACTCTCGCTGCCCCCATCCTGCAGATGCAAAAATAAAATGCAAAAAGACTGAGTAGCTTTTCCCAGATCACACAGGCTGTAGGTGATAGAAAAATTTAACCCAAGGACTCAGGCTCCAAGTCCCGGCTCTTAAACTCTATATAATATTAAGTGCCTGGGCCACAGTAACTACTCCAAAGACATTTGTTGTCTAACCATTAACTGATGTCTAAGCCCTACTCAAATCTGACCTAACTTCAGAAAATTCTGCATGGGAAAGGACAGCTCTGTTTTCCCCCAGGGAGTTCTCACTCACCCAGAGCTGACAGTGCCTCAGTTATTTGCATTATTATTGTTGTTGTTGTTTTAACAACAATAATAATAACACCTCCTTGCATTTGTAACGTGCCATCTTTTTTTTTCAAAGTTTATTTTTTGGCTGCATCTCACAGCATGTGGGATCTTAGTTCCCCAACCAGGGATTGAACCCACTCCCCCTGCCTTCAAAGCATGGTACTAGACAACCAGAGAAGTCCCATAAAGTGCCATCTTTTTTGAGACTCCTTCCCTTTCCATAAGCCAAGATGTATTGGTGACAACCAGGTGAGGCCTGCAGAGAAGCTATCATTCTCACTTTACAGGGAATCTAAGTCCAAAAGAAGAAAGGTCGAGTTTCCAGAATAAATCCCAGGATCTAACCTCATCACAAGTCAGAGACTCCGCTTTGAGGCGGAAGAGCCAGGGCCGAGGGCCCCTCTGCCAGCAGCCCCACCCCAGCCCCGGAGCCGAGCCTGGGGCCCTCCTCACCCATGCTGTTCCAGGAGCCTCAGCCTCAGCGCCGCCTTCTGCTGGGGGCTGAGGTCCAGGCAGTCTCTGAGGCCACGCAGGGCGGTGGCCCAGGCTCTGGGGGACAACCCGCGGCGGATGACGGCTGCTGGCAGGTGACAGAGCAAGTTCCCCAGGATGTCCACGGTGTACTCGTCAGCAATGGTGTGGCTCTGAAATTGACAAGTGGAGCTGGTGGAAAGGCCCAGTGGGTTCCAGATCGTGATCCCATAAAACACTTCCTGACCCCAAACCTCACCAAGGTTTCAGGATCTGAACCACCTACCCTACCGTGGACTTACACAAGGCCTAATTTCACTCCAAGGGAGTAGGCCTCAGAAGTCTGGGCGACCACACGGAGTGCGGGGTGGGTGTGGGCAGAAGACTTGTCCATCGGGAGCACTCATTCACTGAGGCTGTGGTCACTGTCACTGTTACTGCTCTGGGGACACCCCATTGTTCAGTACCCATTATGATGAGAGTACAGCAGTAACAGTACTTTCAAGTTTGTAGGCCCTTGAAAGCCTCCAAAGCTCTTTCTCAAAATGCCAAAAATAGCTAACATTTATTCAGTGCTTACTATGTGCTCGGCACTGTTTTAAGTGTTTCCAGATCTTACTCTCTTCATCTTCAAAGTAACTAACTGTACAAGTACTAATATCATCCACTTTTTCAAGATAAATAAACTGCCAGCTTGGCCCTTTGAGCCTTTGCATTAAACAATATATTACCTATTTCACGTCCTCGAGAGCTCTATGAACAAAGTGCTACTGTACCCATTTTACAGATGAGGAGACTGAGGTTCAAGGATGGGAAGTGACCTGCCCAAAGCCACAAAACCAATCACTGGCAGAGACTTGTCCAGAGCCCAGACTCTGTGTACTGTGCTCTTTCCAGTCCTCCAGGGCGGCCTCCCCTCATTCAGGCCCCAGAATGGAAGTCCCCAGAACCAGAGGCCAAGAGTGTCCCACCCAGTGGTTTCAGAGCCAGCTTTGAGACCCACAAATCAGACTTCTGGCCCTCATATCAGACCTGAGAACCCAGCCAGCTCCTCTGAGGACTCCCCAGGATGCCCACAGGCCCCAGAGGGGAAGGGACACGAGTCAAAGTGTCACCCAGGAAGAGTTTCCTTACCAGGCACTGCTGCACTTTCTTGAGGATGGAATTTTTTTTGTGGGAATCCAAAACCAAGGAGTTCAACTGACTCTTCCCCAGGCTGATCAGGAAGGGCACACACTGAGAAGCTGGGATGGAAGCCAGGTAGCGAGCCCTGGAGAGAGATGGGAGAATGAGGGAAGGAAAACAGGGGCTGCTCTCTATTTGCCCAAGAGCTTATCACAGAGCTGATCCTTAAGTATTGGTTCTCCCCAGTGATGTCCTGGCTCCTTTGAGCAGAGAGCAAGCCTCCCACCCATTATTTTTCTTTTTTACTGGCAGGAAAAAACTTCCCATAATGCTCTTCTCTCACAGGTGGAAACAAGTTTCCCATCATGCTCCTCTTCCCTGATCCAACAGCAGGATATGAGAACAGGCTCTCCATAGACAAAAGCTGCCTGCTGGACTGGTTGAGGGGAGATATGAAGAAAGGAAATGAAAAACCAGAAGAAGAAAGAGACAAAGAGGAGGCAAAAATGAAATAGAAAGTGGAGGGAAAAAGATGAGGAGAGAGTGGGGAGAGAAATGACTCCCAATTCTGTCAACCCCAGGATTCTCTAGGGCAAAGAGACCAGTTAATAACACAGATTATTTCAGCTAGTAATGGATGGAAGGAAGAAAATTAAATGGCTCTATAATGAAGGATGATGTGGGGACCACCCAGGGAAGCCCCTCTGAAGGGAGTACTGTTTGAGTTGAGAACTCTCCTCCAAGCTCTTGACCTTATATTCTCAAGAGGAGCAATATTCCCCCCAATGGGGAGAAACTGGTTCAGGGAGAGGGAGGGAATGAGGGTGGGAAATATTCTTTATAACAGTGATTTGTGACCTGCCAAAGCTCAACCCTACCCAATACAATTTTATTCCTTATAATTTCTCTCATTATGGAGAAATTAAATTTTTCTCCTTTGGGAGGCAATAATGAAATAAAGGTTGAGAAAGACCCATGTGGCATCACTGCCACTTCACTATTCCAATACCAAATTCAACCTCCTCCTTTCAAACATGTTCTGCCTTCTCTCTGCCATCCAAGACTCCTTCATCTCTTTATCCCTAAATCTTTCTTTGCTGGCTCCTCAGTAATACTCAAATCTGTTCTTGTCTCTCCATTCCTAATGTCACTATCTTACTTATTTTTTCATTCATTCAATCAGAGGGCTTCCCTGGTAGCTCAGACAGTAAAGAATCTGCTTGCAATGCAAGATACCCGGATTCGATCCCTGGGTTGGGAAAATACTCTGGAGAAGGGAATGGCAACCCACTCCAGTATTCTCGCCTGGATAATTCCATGGACAGAGGAGCCTGGCAGGCTACAGTTCATGGGGTCACAAAGCGTCGGATATGACTGTGCGACTAACACTTTCACTTTCACACTTCACTTTCATTCATTCAGCAAATAAATAGAGCATCTTCGGCATGCCAGGACTTCCCAGGTGGCACTAGTGGTAAAGAGCCTGCTTGCCAACACAGAAGATGTAAAGAGACATGGGTTCAATCCCTGGATCAGGAAGATCCCCTGGAGGAGGGCACTGCAACTCACTCCAGTCTTCTTGCCTGGGGAATCTCATGGACAGAGGAGCCTAGTGGGCTACAGTCCATAGGTTAGCAAAGAGTTGGACACAACTGAAGTAACTTAGCATGCATGCATGCTGCCAAGCACTGTGCTGGGCACCAGTTACCAACATGAATAAGACATGTGCAGCAGGTCCCTACCCTCAGGATTCTCTAGGGGGAAGAAACACAGAAACCAATTAATAAAACAGATTATTTCAGCTAGTAATGAATGGAAGGAAGAAAATTAAATGGCTCTATCATGGAGGATGATCTGGGGACAGCTAGGGGAACCCCTCTGAAGGGAGTACTGTTTGAGCTGAGACATGGATATGTGGAATAACAACCATGCCATATGTGGAATAACAACCATGCCAAGGTCAAGTTTATAGAAATAAGCCTCCACTGTCTCTCTCCTTCCAGCCAGGCTCCCTGCACTCCATCCTCTCTATGGACTGTGATGATGATCTCTCTGAAACATAAACCTGTGCCCAGAATACAAAACATCCCAGAGTGTCACACAAGCCCTCCCTGACCTCTCTGGCCTTCTCATTTGAGCCCCTGGATCCAGCTATGCCTGAAGTCCACACCTGGATTTTCCTGAACACAAAATTACCTTTTATTGCCTAAGCCAGTTTGAGTTAAGGTTCTGTTACTTTCAATTAAATATCAACTTGATATTATAGTTAGCTTAACACTTGTCTGTTTTTCCTCCATGAGAATGTAGGCTTTTATAAGGGGAAAATTAACTTACCTCTTAGAACTTAGTATGTAGTAAGTACTCAACAAATATTTTTAATTTAGTGAAGACAATGGCAGCAAGAGAAGGAAGAGGGAAATAAATAGAAAAAGAGAGAAACTGTGTCCAGACCATATTTAAAAAGCAGGGCTGCCCCCCCAGACCTGAACACCCACTCATCTTAGAAATCCGACTGTTCACATTAGTCCTGATTCCCCTGCCCAGACCCAGCTGTGAGGCCAGCTCAGATGTGACCTGCTTCACTGGCATTCACTCATTCAAGCTCAGGTTGCCTTGGCTTTGGTTTTTAAATAACAAGAAAAAGCAAGAGAGTCTGCCTGAAACATCAACGTGGGGCTCAGAATTTATCTGCTGGATCTCAAGGATTTAACAGTCGAAGGCACTCCCTACTTGCCTCCAGTTCGTCACCAACATCCAGGGAAAGAGAATCACTTTGGCTTTGGGGACACCCACCGATCATACTGCCAAAAAGGGGGACTTGATGTTCACTTACGGAAGTGCAGCCAAGAGGAAGGGTGGCATAGAGGACCTGGAAACCTCCCAGTATTTCCACGCCAAACAGTTAACCTGAAAGATGAAAGCAGTTCTAGGAATTGAGTCCAATAAGACCAAACACAGATTGTGCTTTCTGTGGGTCAGACACTGTTCTAAGTGCTTTGAATGCATTCACTTATTAACTTATACATTCACTTTAACAGCCTAAGATGTAGGTAACACTATTACACCAAGTTTATGGATGAGGAAACTGGGGCAAGAACAAGATGCCCACAAAAATTTAAGTCTGAGAATGCTCACCACAGTTTCTTTTATAACTATAAACAAGACGTGACCTTAAGATACATCACTAGGGGACTGACTAAGTAAATTATGGTATAGTCATATGGTGGAATACTACGCAACTATTTTGTTTCCATATGGTAGATTTATGTATGCGTGTATCATATACATTTAAACAGAACGTTGCGTATGGCGTGAGCTTATTTGTGTTTTTTAAATTACATGTAGATATGTTTTAGATATACCAAAAATTCTCCAAGTCAATAGCAAACTTCCTCTGTAGTTATACCTCTGAAGCCGCATGACTGACATTTGAGGCAGGATAAATCCATGTTGCAGGAACTGTCCTCAGGATCATGGGATGGTTAAGTAGCATCCCTGGCGTCTACCTCCTAGATGCCAGTAGCATCTCCCCAGGTGTGATGAAAAAAGGTGTTTCCAGATATGTCCAAATGGTCCCCTGCTGAAAACTATGCTCTAGGAGAAATTTTACTTTCTCTCTATTGTTTTGTTTTATAAGAATTATGTGTTTTCAGCAAAAAGATAAACAATAAAGGCAAATTTTCTAATTACTGGTATCTGAAGGTTCTTAGAACTGGGCAGAGTCAGGTAAGGAGGTTTATGGAGACATCTCTTCCTATTTGAAGGTGCAGGTCTTCCTCAAAGCGGGCCTGAACTCTATCCATTGCATCAGTTGGATAAGTGGAAGGAGACAGCCACGCCAAGGTCCAGGTTAAAGAAACTACCTGCTTCCCGCCCTACCTGGGTAAGGCTTTTTGTAGATTTCAGTGGTTCTTACCAGGGAACTGTCAAAATGAAAGGTATCAGGCTTCGTACCTGATACCTTCGTACCTGGAGCCCCAGGGAAACTCTGCAAGTGGGGCTCTGTATTTTTCAAGTATTGCTGAGGTATAATCGATATGCAGAGAATTACACATATTTAATGCATACTCTTTGATGAGACGAGCACAGGCAAACATCCGTGATGGCAGGCATCACCACAGTCGGGGTAATAGGCGTGCCCAGCATCTCCCAAAGTGTCCTTCTGTCCCTTTGCTTTGGTTCTTTAGAAAGAGCACATAACTTGAGAGCAACCCTCTTAGCAAATTGTGAAGTGCAGATACCATATTGTGAACTGCAGGTGCTGTGCGGTACTGCTAACTGCTGCTGCTAAGTCGCTTCAGTCGTGTCCGACTCTGTGCGACCCCATAGACGGCAGCCCACCAGGCTCCCCTGTCCCCGGGATTCTCCAGGCAAGAACACTGGAGTGGGTTGCCATTCCCTTCTTCAATGCATGAAAGTGAAAAGTGAAAGTGAAGTCGCTCAGTCGTGTCCAACTCTTAGCGACCCCATGGACTGCAGCCCACCAGGCTCCTCCGCCCATGGGATTTTCCAGGCAAGAGTACTGGAGTGGGGTGCCCCTGCCTTCTCCGCTGTGTGGAACAGCACATCACAACTCGCTCATCCAGCAAAACTGAAACGTGCTGCACAGCAAACAAGCCTTCCAGGCAGTGCTGATGCAAGCTCGGCTTTGAGAACCACTGACAGAATAAACAATCCGAGGGAATGACAGGCTTCATTAAAATTTTGCACATTATTCTAATGATTTCAAAGGATTATATAGTTGGCTTTACCCTTCCTGGCTCTTGGGGAGAAAATTCTCTTTTCATTTTTGTTCTGTTGCAAATATTTTCAAATTTTCCTTGTTATGGCTGCTTAGATACACCCATCATTTAAAAGTGGGACATTTAACTTCCAATTACATGGGTGTTTTTTAAGTATCCTTGATATTAATTTTCTCATTTAAATGCTTTCTTCTCTGCAATCACCCTCTTTGTTTTTTCAGTCTTTTAACTTTATTGAGGTTTTCAATGGCTAAGTCAAAGAGCTTTCTCAGTAAATGTTACATTGCATGTGAAAATATGTGGATTATTTTCAAATATCTTCTAATATTGATCTCTAACACAATTCCACAGTGATAAGAGAACAGACCCTGTATGGCTTCAATGCCTTTAGACCAGGAAATGTTTGCACCTTGTTTTATGGCCCTGGATATGTTCCAGTGACTCCTGGTTTATAGTCTACAAGAACTTGAATAGAATCTATATCCTGCTGTTGTGTGAAAATTGTATAAATCTTAATTATGTTGAATTGGTTCATAATGCTTTTTCAGGTCTACTATAAACTTTCTGCCTGTTCATTCTATTAATATTTGAGAGTTTGATATAGAAACTCCAATCTGAAATTATCTACTTAAAAAAATAATTGTAATATATAGTGGAACTGTGTGTGACTTTGTTCAGTATTTTTCAAGTCTCCTTGGAAATGTGTTATCATACTTCCATTATTTAAGAAAGAAAAACAAAAAAATAAAAGATTTTTTAAAATAATAAAAAATAAAAATATATGGAAGCGGGGGGAAAAAAGAAAATGTTATTGCTTGGAAACATTTCATTCAGATCTGAAATGCACAGTGCTCACCCTCTCAGACACTATACAGCTCACTGCTTACACTCCAAGTCCAAACGCTGCTTTCCCAGGCCTGTTTTCACTTATTTAGATATAGTGAAAATCAAGCACTGCTTCTGGTCTCCCCAAAGAGTTAAAGAGTCTCCTTAACTGTTTGGAAAGTGAAGTTCTAAATGAAAAATTAAATTCTCCCAGAGGACTGTTCCCATGCCAGGCTACCCCTGGCAAGAATAGAAAGGTAGATGAGGGTGTGACTAGTACTCCCAGGAGAGCGTAATTGTAAATGTGCAAAAATGTTCTACTTGCCAACTGAAATCTGAGGTTCACACCTGGGTATAGAATAGCCCGTCTGCTGAGACTCTGGCTGCAGAGCCATGGGTACGTGGAGCTTTTAAAACAGAAATTAGAGAAAAGCTGGCTCAATACTTGGCCCCATATCATCACCTGCATCAGTAATCCTGGCACGAGTATCTTAAGACACCACAGTTAATCCACCCGGTGACCGGGGTAGGGAGAGAGAATGAGAAGCAGGGAAGGGCTTTGATGGTACCTGATATGGTGAAAGCAGAGAGAAGTTGTTCTCGAAATACTGGAAATGAGCCAGAAAGGAGTCGGCGCTCATAGCGTCAATGTGGGGGCACGTCACACCTTTGAGCAGCTGCCCTGCACTAGAAAATGAGACAAGGGGCCCAGGAGAAAGGGGCAGCAGAGAGGAGGAAAGAAGGAGCAAGAGCAGGCAGATCTGATCCAACACCCACTGCGGGCAGGACGTCCGACTCTCCCTCCGGGGGAATTAGGCTCCTGGAGAGGGAGACTGCAGAGGGCTCGTCAGCCCCAGGCTCACCTCAGGAGCTCCTCAGGTCTCCTGGTCGTCTTTGACAGAAGCTCAAACAGGAACAAGGCCTGAGGGAAAAGAATGATTGCCACATTGATGGAGCACTCATGGGCCATCGTCCTGAGTCCTATGCTCCCATTTCACAGATGGGAAAATGGAAGCTTTGTTATTTACCTAGAACCACACACTTGCGGGAATTCCCTGGTGGCTCAGAGTCTGCCTGCAATGCAGGAGGTCCGAGTTCCATCCCTGGGTCAGGAAGACCCCCTGGAGAAGGAAATGGCAACCCACTCCAGTATTCTCGCCTGGAAAATCCCATGAATGGAGGAGCCTGGAAGCAGCATTCCAAAAAGTCAGACACGACTAAGCGTCACTTTCACTTTCACTTTCACACAGTCTCTAAGCTGCTGAGCTGGGATTTGAGCTGGTGTCCTGTGATTGCAGAGCCCGTGCTCTCACACCCCAGGTGGTCCAGGAGGTGAACGAGGAGCCAAGTCAAGGCAGCGAGGTGGGAGGTTTACTTCCTGTGCTCAGAGAAGCCGCTGCCCAGTTGAGGACCCCCTGCAGCCCCTATTTCATGCCCACGTGCTGGTTCCCGAACACACACCATTCCAGGAAGTAAAACTGACGATGACTAGACCAGGATGGGCTAGAAAGTTCCATAGATGAAGAATCTCCTGGGTCTTCCCTAGTGGTCCAGTGGTCAAGACTCCACGCTCCCAGTGCAGGGTGCCTGGGTTCAATCCCTGATCAGGGAACTAGATCCTACATGCTGTAGGTAAGAGTTCGTGGCCCCTTCAACCTCTCTGCGCTCAGCAAGTTGCCTGTCTAAACAGCTCACTCCCCACCCCCTAGAACCCCTGCCTCCTCCCCTGGCTTACTGTCTCCTTAGCACTCATCAGCATCTATCATCTAACAGGGCACACATTTATTCCCTGGAGTACCAGTGGTTAGGATGCCACACTGTCATTGCCAAAGACTCAGGTTCGATCCCTGGTTGGGGAACTTACATCCCACAAGCCTTGAAGAGGGACCAAAAAAAAAAAAAGAAGAAGAGGCAACAGGTATCAGTGCATACATTTAACTACTGATCTTCTGTACTGTCTCCCTTATTAGGAAGGAAGCTCCCTTCACCTCCGTGTCCCCAGGACCATGAACAGCACCTGGCACCTGAGAGGGGAGAGAGGTGGCCAGGGGCTCCATAAACACTATGAACGAATGAATGAATGCAAGTGAGAGGACGTTCAAGGGCCTCCACAGCACAATGCTCCCCAGGCAGCCCCAGTAGTAACCACTCTCCTGTGAAGTGCATGCCCAGCAGAGTCTCATGAGAAATGAGCCCCATTTTGCAGATGAGAAAACTGAGGCCATGGGAGGAGAAGCAGTGACCCCAAAGTTAATCAACAGTAGCCCGGGAATTCACACTTGGGTTTCATCTAACTTAACACAAAAAAGATCTTCACGACCCCGATAATCACGATGGTGTGATCACTGACCTAGAGCCAGACATCCTGGAATATGAAGTCAAGTGGGCCTTAGAAAGCATCACTACGAACAAAGCTAGTGGAGGTGACGGAATTCCAGTTGAGCTCTTTCAAATCCTGAAAGACGATGCTGTGAAAGTGCTGCACTCAATATGCCAGCAATTTTGGAAAACTCAGCATCAATCCCAAAGAAAGGCAATGCCAAAGAATGCTCAAACTACCACACAATTGCACTCATCTCACATGCTAGTAAAGTAATGCTCAAAATTCTCCAAGCCAGGCTTCAGCAATATGTGAACTGTGAAATTCCAGATGTTCAAGCTGGTTTTAGAAAAGGCAGAGGAACCAGAGATCAAATTGCCAACATCCGCTGTATCATGGAAAAAGCAAGAGAGTTCCAGAAAAACATCTGGAACTGCTTTATTTCTGCTTTATTGACTATGCCAAAGCCTTTGACTGTGTGGATCACAATAAACTGGAAAATTCTGAAAGAGATGGGAATACCAGACCACCTGATCTGCCTCTTGAGAAATCTGTATGCAGATTAGGAAGCAACATTTAGAACTGGACATGGAACAACAGACTGGTTCCAAATAGGAAAAGGAGTACGTCAAGGCTGTATATTGTTATCCTGCTTATTTAACTTATATG
>NW_011494644.1:5000488-5014986 GCF_000754665.1 Bison bison bison | reverse complement strand
GCTAAAGCTGAAACTCCAGTACTTTGGCCACCTCATGCGAAGAGTTGACTCATTGGAAAAGACTCTGATGCTGGGAGGGATTGGGGGCAGGAGGAAAAGGGGACGACAGAGGATGAGATGGCTGGATGGCATCACTGACTCGATGGACGTGAGTCTGGGTGAACTTCGGGAGTTGGTGATGGACAGGGAGGCCTGGCGTGCTGCGATTCATGGGGTTGCAAAGAGTTGGACACTACTGAGCGACTGAACTGAACACTATTCTGCCTCCTGAGTTTGTTGCTGTTGTTCAGTCACCAAGTCATGTCTGACTCTTCCCAAGCCCATGACCACAGCACACCGGGCTTCCCTGTCCCTTACCACCATCTCCCGGAGTATGCCCAAGTTCATGAGTTTAATCACACAGAAATAAGTTTGTTTTACCAAGTACCAAGTTAACCTTAGAACAGACCTTTCCCACAAGACAATCAGAAGTCCAGGCACCACCTCTGGGCGTTGCAGTCATACCTGACTCCTCCGGATCTCCTTTTCCTTCAGGACTGTGGAGTTGAATCCAGGTTCCCTCCATAAATCAAAGAGAGACACTTCCTTAAAGAAAGCGCCCTGTATTTTGACAATGCCAGAGGCAGTGTCTCCTGCTTCCATCACCTGTCAAAAGTGAGAAGAAACATAATAACAACTTTGCAGAGAATGGACTGAGTGTTGGGTGAGGGCCAGGGGCTGCATCAGTTGGGTGCTTCACGGGCAATAAGTCCCACCAGATCTGCTCAGCAACCCAATGAGGTGGGGACAGTCCTTATCCCCATTTTACAGGTAAGAAAACCAAAGCTTAATGAGTAATTGGCTGAAAGTTGATAATGTGAGATTCAAGCCCAATTCTGTCGTATTCCAAAACCCACACCCTTTAACCACAAGAGCTACAGCTATCTGCAAGGTATTGGTATTTTAGGCCCAACCCTTTGAGTTTCTTTCTTAGCAGACTGTGCAATTAGACATGGCAGGTCCAACAGGATATGATGCCCAGAAGACCCACTGCAAGTGAGAGCGAGAAATGTGGACATGGCTTTGGAACAGGAAAGGGGGGGCCTTTCTGAAGCACTAGGGGAATTCAGGATTCATTTCCACATTTGAAAACCAAACCCCTAAAACATTATGACAGCAAGAAATCCAACTGAAGAAAAGTGTTTCGGATTCAGCTGGCTGGGGACAGCACCAGGGTCTGGGGAGAATCAGGTTCAACCCAGAGGCACTTTCTGGAAAGGAGGGGAGGTGGGCATCAGAAGAAGGCATTCTCCAGGCTTAGAACAACCCCACCCAAAGACAGAGCCCCCTCACAAAGTCCCAAAACCACACGCCTGAGAGCCCCAGGGGCTGCGGACCAGACATCTTCCTCTCACCTTGCTCAGGACAGCGTGCTGCTGGGCAGGTGACAAGTCGGACACGTGCAGGGAGGTGGCGCTTCTTAGGAGCTGCATAAGGTCCCTGCGGTCCATGGCGTGGAAGGCCTGCGTGCCGACCCCAGCCAGCAGCACACCCATCTGACTGATGTTGTAGAAGGACAGCACCTGGGGGCGCCGGCAAGGGAGGGTGAGGACCAGCCTCGGGGCTGCACCTCAAGGGCGTGTACCAGGCCCCACTGCAGGCTGGGTGTCGGGAGGGGCGCTGGGGCACCACTGTGAGCAAGACACAAGCTGCCCTCCCAGACCCTCCTCCTTCTATCAGGAAAGAGACTTAAGTATCAAAACACAACACATAGGTAACCGTGCCGCTGGGGTAATCACTATGCCATCCGAGGCCACAGCAGAATTAATAAAAAGCAGTGGAGGAGGGCAAGGCAGCCCACTCCAGTATTCTTGCCTGGAGAAACCCCATGGACAGAGGAGCCTGGTGGGCTGCAGTCCATGGGGTCATGAAGAGTTGGACATGACTGAGCGACTAAGCACAGCACAGTGACCCATATGCCACCTTTGACCAGGCAATGGGCTCTCTGGTGTAATCTGATCTAGCTGACGAGATTTAAAAATTGGGGGGATCCTATAAAAATCCAAATTAGTGTTTCTGCTTTATTTAAAAAAAAAAAAAAAACACCTGAACATCAGGCAGTACCCACAGTGGCAGTAATGGGCAAGAACCTTGGGGTGGGTCACGGCGTCTCTGTCCGCCCTGCCCACCCCTCTCATGGGACCAGGAGAAGCCTGCTGCCCTCCGTATGTCACCCGTCGGGCAACTGACACAGCAAAGCCCCGCACTCGTCTATCTTTACGTGGCAGCTTTGAGGTGAATTAAAGAAGCATTTTAGGATGTGAATCTGATATTTTATATATAAAAAAAAAATATGACCGTAGCTGGACACCTTAACAGAAATCATGCCTGTTTCCCAACCCCTCCTTTGGAGTAAAGAGGCTAAATGTAATATAATCAGAAAATTTTATTGGTTTTTAAAAAAAAAACCAGTTGAGTGGTTTCCTTGAGCTATTCCATGTAGAATGAACAGCCTCTTACTGTCCTGAAGGAGAGCAGACTTTTGAGCACTTGGCTTCTTAGCAAAAGTCACCTCATTCCTCTGTAAGAAGAGGATGCCAGGAAAGGGAAAAGCCACTCGGTCCAGGGCTGGGAGGAACAAGACTGTCTCCCTCAGCGCTCTAAAATCACATTCACAGAGTGGACTTAGGTGGCCCCAGTCAAAACAGAAGGTCTGCAAAGCCTTCAAACTAAAGTCACCAGAAGTCTTGAAGGGACAAGATGGATGGTCTCCCCTTAGCCTTGAATCAGAAAGGAGAATGAGTGGGCAGTGGTCATGGCACCATGATAGAGGCAGTCAGCATGGGAATGAAACAAGTGGGCTCTGAAGCCAGATGCCCTGGGTTCAATCCCAGCCCTGTCCCTCTCATGTGGCCTTGGCAATTCCCTTATATGCTCTGTGCCTCATATGAATGGCCTAGAAAATGGAGGTTATAACATTACTGACCTAATAGGGTTGTTGGGAAGGTTAAATGATTAACTCAGTGATAGCTAACACTCACTGAGCTCGGACTCTAGGTCACGTGTTGTCCGACCTCTTTCTGTGTACTGACTCACATAAACCTATGGTATAGGAGCTACTGTTATCCCCATGTTACAAAGAGGGAAAGTGAGGCAAGGAGAAGTTGTCAGTTCCCCACTGTCACGCAGCAGACACTGTCACACAGCAGATACTGTCACACATGGGAGACCAAGGATTGGCACCCAGGTAGCCTTCTTCGGCACCGTCTTCTTACCGATTGGCTGTCCCTGCTGAAGGTCTATAACCAGCCCTTCGGTCTTGGGTCATTAAAACAGAGTCCAAAGCTCCAACTGACCTTCTGGTGGGCCAGGTATTTGGCAGACAAGATGATGACCTGGCTCCTGGCCCAGCCCGAGACCTGGTTGAGGGTCGAGATGGCACTGTGCACAGCCTCGGGGGAGAGGGATTCCAGCTGACTGTGGGTCAAGCCCACGACCGCATCCGACAAAGAGCCCAGAGTCTCATTGAGGGTCTGGTTCTCCGTGGCAATTTCCAGGAGCTCAGCTTTGAGCTAGAAAGGGAGCAAGCCAGGGTGAGAGTCGACAGCAAGCAGGAAGGCGGCTCCTTCGGACTACACCCCAGCGTGCACCCTCCCCCTCCCTGCTCATCAAAAGGAAGGGGGCTCCTGCTGAGGCCAGACCATGAGTCACCCCAGTGAAAATGCCACCTCCTCTGGCCTTGACCTTCCTATGCTCAAATTCACTCTATGCTTCATTTAAATATTAATTTGTTATTAAATCAACCTTAAAGCATGGCAGAAGGAAATTTTGTTCACTCATAACTCCACCACATTCCTGTAGCATCTATATTTTTTTTGTGACCTTGAACTCTACATCCTGTCTATACGGCCGCTTTTCTTTTATGAAATATCCAGGGAAGCTTTATGATAATATATAAATGTGTAAAAATAATTCTCAACAGTAAAAGTCTCCTGAAAACTCTACCTCAAAAAAAGTACTATGGTTAGTAATTGGGTGTTTATGTTTCCAAAATTTATTATGCCTATATAAATAAACTATGGTATCTAGTCTTTACATAGGTGTAACATGAACAGAAATGCAACTTTCTGCTCTATTTAAAATTTTTCATTTAAAATTCTGTCTTACAAGTTTCCACGTTTTGTGATTCCCTTATTTTTATAACATGCCTGTCCAGTTATAGTCAAGTGTGTTTCCCAACTGCTTTCAGTAAAGAAGGTGATCAATTTATCTGTTGTAACGTGACCTCTATACAAAAAAAAACAAAAACAAAAACAAAAACAGAACGGTTTGTGTTTTGACACCTGAATTTGCATGAACCACATAGTCATGTCAGAGGCGTGTTCGCAAGTATTCCAGATGGCCACTGGGGGGCAGCAGAGTAAAGTGAAAGAGACAGCTATCACAGCTGGTTTTCTCCAGACTCAGCAGCTCCCCTCCCCTAGAGATCAGCTTCCACATCTGCAAAAGGCCTACAGCAGTGGCTCCCAACGTGTGGGGCTTAACCAGTAGTTTCAGCATCACCTGGAGAGTTGTTGGAAATGCAACATCTCAGGTTCCACCCCAGCCCTCCTGAGTCAGGTATTTATTAAGCTGTTTCTAACAAGCCCTCCAGCTGATTCTGATGCACCCTCGGGGTAAGAACTATTGATCCAAATGAGCCAAAGGGTTCTCTCATATCTAATTGCACCCAACTTTCTTCTTGGTCACAACTGTCCCTGTGGCCCTAAATTACACCTATTTTCTTATTTTTGCTTGAGCTTACTTGGGAAGGATTCTTTTCCTGGAAAACAAAAATATGCACTGACCAACAAAATGCCTATAGTGTCAAACGCCAAATGGGACTGAGGATTTGGTGATGTGTGAAAAACTGATGTGGAATAACTGATGATGTTACCAAAATTTTCTTGAATATTGCTCTCATGTCATCTTTCCCATTTAGAAAATGAGAAACAACAAAAAGAAGTGAGAAAGGGGCTTCCCTGGTGGCTCAGTGGTAAAGAATCCTCCTACCAATGCAGGAGACTAGGGTTCAATCCCTGGTCGGGGCAGATCCTACACGCTGCAGAGCAACTAAGCCCATGTGCTACAACTACTGAGCTTTGCTCTAGAGCCTGGCAGCCGCAACTTCTGAGCCCACAGGCCTAGAACCCGTCCTCCACAACAAGAGAGCCACAGCTATGAGAAGCCTGCACATCACAACTAGAGAGAAAGCCCATTCAGCAATAAAGACCCAGCATGGCCATAAACAAATAAAATCTTTTTAAAAAAAGGAAGAAGTGAGAGGAGCCAGGCAGAATTAAGACTTCAAGGGAAGAAAGGAGAGAAAGAGATGGAGTCAGGAGGGAAATGAGATAGTCCCCATGTCCCAATTTGCCCAAAATCTTGGTCTAGGAATTCAGTAACCCCCCTGGCTACATCGGAATCATCTGAGTAGCTTTGAAGACCTACCATACCCAGGCCAAACCCCAGACCAATAACTTGAGAATCTCTGAGGGCAGAGCCTGGGGAAGGGACATGACACTAGTAGAACCAGATTTGAGTTCTTTTATTTCCTCTCTATTCCAAGCACAGTCACCAGCCAAGCAGCTTCAACATCGCCTGGAAGCTTGTTAGAAACGCAGAGTCTCAGGCCCCACCCAGACCTTAAATCTGCATTTAAGATCCCCAAATAACCTCAGGCACATTCAAGTCTGAGGTGGACACTCTGATTGAACTTTGATCTATTCAAGCTTGTCCTACAGTTTTTTGTTGTTTCTCCCTACTTTAAGCTCATCCTGGTGTTTCTGCTGTGGCTGGACTTAGATCTGATTCACACTTTCTTGCAAAGGGCAGACAAGACTATTCTTCCCATTTCTCTGGCTAGTGAAACTGAGGCCAAGGGTGCGGGGCCTCACAGCACTTCTGCACCTTCTGAACACCAGCCTGGAAGCCCCTCAGGTGGCTGCATTTGATCATCTGGTGAAGGAGGACTTGGGCCACAGCAGCGTCCAGCAGCTCCAGGTCATCGTAGAAACAAACCAGCAGCCCCAGCCTGCGTGAAAAGATAAGGGATGCTGGTGGAGGGTGGAGAGGAGGGGGGCCACAACCAAGACTCCACTCCAGTTAGAACCAAGAGGTCACAATCATAGCAGCTGCTGAGCACCAGGAACCGTGTTGAGCCCTTTATATCTCATCACAACCCTGCAAGGTGAGTGCTCTCATTAGCCCCATTTCACAGAAGGGTAAACTGAGACTCAGACAGATTAAGGCAAGTGGTGCCAGGCCTTAAATCTAGATCCATCCAACTATGCTGTCTCTCCTCCTGGGGCATTAAGGGATACAAGGAAAGCATTCCTTATCCACACAGAGATAAGAGATTTGCCCACCCTGAAGGCAGAAGTTTATTTCCAGGATGCTCTACAACCAACACCTCTAGATGATGAGGCTTCAAAAGAAAATAAAAAGACAGAAGTCAGAACACTGTAGGAGCAGAGATGAGATCTGAACCCTGGTCTAGCTGGAAGCACTGCATCTATTGCTTAAGAACATAACTTCACCCCCAACTGGAATTTGAAGCTCAGCTCTGTGAGACATCTGACCTCCAGCAAGTTACTTCTCTGCAAGCTACACACGTTGTGCAGCGCACACTCTACTATAACCCTGCCTCTCTAAGTGTTTAATGGGGAGGTTTCCTTTGCCCATCATAGCACGTCATAATAAATATGATGAATGAAGGAATGAGGAGTACTGTGGGAGTTAAATGAGAAGATGCATACCAACTGATTAGCATACTTCCTGGTAGATGCTGAGCATTTATTCTGAAATGGATGCTCTTAGCATTAGAATGGAATCTACTTGACTTAGCATGGTTGGAGCACCTAGTTGACCATGATCAAACACTGACACTCTCAGACATGTCCCCAGGAAAGCAACCAGCCCAGGGAAAGGATTTTAAAGTGTGTCTAAAGAGAAAAAAAAATACTCAGAGGAAGTGAAGACCAAATATTAATAACCATGTTAAGAATAACTAATCTTTATTGAGCACTTTCTATGTGCAAATGTGCTTAATCCTTACAAGGGTCTTAATGAAATAGGCAGCTTATTAGCTCCCATTTCACAGATGGGGAAGTAGACACAGGGAGGTGCAGATCACACAACTTGTAAGTGGCAGAGCCAGGATCAAACCCAGGACTTCTGGCTCCAGGCCCCATGTTCTTAATCACTAAACTATTTTTTGTGTAAGATTGAAGGCGGGAGGAGAAGGGGACAACAGAGGATGAGATGGTTCGATGGCATCACCGACTCGATGGACGTGAGTTTGAGTAAACTCCGGGAGGCCTGGCGTGCTGCTGTCCATGGGGTCGCAAAGAGTCAGACACGACTGAGCAACTGACTAAACTGACTAGAAAATATAGGGCCCATGCTATTGAGTGAAAATTACTAAGGACAGGGGAAGAGGGTGTAAGAGTTTTAAATGAGAATATTCTCTGCAAGTGACTTTGGAAAATGTAAGGTCATGTGATGCTGTCAGAGGAAGGTCTGTGACAGTAAGACCCTGGGAGATGGAGAAAGGATGGTGAACGGTGCCCACCACCCCTCCTCACTGCACAATTACCCCCCACATTCAAACCCTTTCTGGGGTCACCAGGTACACAGCTCCTGGCCCTTCCCTGCTGGAAATGGTTCCAGTTCCTGGGGATCAGGTTACAATCACTAAATTCTAGAGCTGACCTCACTCCAGGGCTCCCTGCCTGAGGGTCTAGGATACAACAGGTTCACAAATATGAGGCCCGTGAGCTAGCTATTTCCAATACTAGACCTAACCAATTATAAATGACACATTTACAACTTGGAATGGAGGGAATACCAAGAATGTAAAAAGTTCCATTTCTGTGCTTAGAGCTGGAATCTTAGCACTTGATAGATAAGGCTGTATAAAATGTTAGCACATAGGAGATGCCTTCAAAGCATTTTGTTTTCTTCTCCACTTCATAACCTCTTTAAAGGGATCTCTTTGGGGAAACACCTCCCTCACATGCACAGAGATGTGGGACGATTCAAAGAGATGGATCAGCCACCTCCCTCCCCCTCCCCAGCTCTTTTGCTGCTCAGAGGAAGCTGATGCTTAGATGGGAAACAGCTCCGGGGGCCCGGCACCCACGCCCCTTGCCTGTGGATGGTAGAGGTATTCCTCATGTCAAAGTTGGAGGAGCTGATCCTCTCCAGAAACGCCTGGGCCAGTTCAGGTGTGACGTCATAAACCGTGTCCAGCTGCTTGGTGGCGTTGTCATAGCTGATAAATAGCCCAATCTGGTGGAGGAGGCCAGGAAGATCAGTGAGGGGCTGCAGGAGCCCTGTGAAGTCCCGCCCCGGTGGCCTGTGCTGCGCCCCACCCCCAGACACCTGGAGATGCCCATTCCTCATTTTCATTGATTTCTTTTTTTTTTTTTCTGTAATAGTTTATTACAAGATATTGAATATAGTTCCCTGTGCTATACAGTAGGACCTTGTGGTTTATCTTTTTTATATATAGAGGCATGGATCTGCTAATCCCAAACTCCTAATCCATCGATCCCTCATCCCATTTCCTCTTTGGTAACTGTAAGTGATGTTGATTTCCTAATGGTCTGTAACTGCTGCTTCAGTTTCTTCTACAATCCAACTGTTATTTAGGAAAGTTTTCCTTTTTTAATATATGAGCAGTTGAACTTTTTTCAAGCTAATATTTGCACATTTATTTCTAGATTTGTTTTATTGAGGTCAGAGAATGTGGTCCACAGATTGTTTGCTTTGGGGAACCAGAATTTTTTTAATAGATAAATCAGTTTGCAAATGACCCACAGGTAATTTAAAAAAAGAATGTGTGTTCTCTTTGTAAGATATAAAGTTGGATATATGTATACAATATGTATGTAAATACCTGTTTACATAATATTTAACACACATTTATTATGTAAATATATACATAATGCATTCAAGTTTATTAAATATACTCTTCAGGTTCTTTCTATTATTGTTCACTTTTTGCCTGTGTGTCCCAGAGTGTCGCACTGAGGTCTCCTATATTTTGAGGCACTGTTACTCTTCGCTTAAAGATTTCATAAAGCTCTCTCCCTCACAGATTGTGGTCTTCATCCATAAGAAATTCCCTCTGAGTGTTGGTACCCTGTGGCTTCACCTCCCTTCTCCACATGTTTAGAAGATGAAGAAATGTTGAGAACAGCCCCTGGATCTCAAGAAGTCCCTGCTAGGGGGCCCAGCTTCCTGAGAATTTAACCTCTATCGACTTTCTGAAATTCACTCTACTTTGAAAAAGTAAAATGGAGGTCTAATCCATTTTATAACTGAGGGTTATGAGACTGAGAGACATCTGTAATATTCCCAGCCTATCAGGTAAAAAGAAGAACCTAGGGACTTCCCTCATGGTCCAGTGGCTAAGACTCCATGATCCCAATGCAGGGGGCTCAGGTTCAAAACCTGGTCAGGGAACTAGATCCACGTGCCACAACTGAGGATCCTCCATACTGCAACCAAGACCTGGTACAGCCAAATTAGGAAATAATTTTTTTTAAAGAAAGAGGAACCTAGTTCTGCCTCTGGTTTCATAATAACCAGACACGGTTGGGTGAGTCAGTTCTTGAACAGGCCAGTCATTTGCTGCAAACACTTCCTTCACTGGCCAGGATAAAGTTAGGGCACACAGGGTAAAAACTGGTGGCAACCCCCACACTCTTTTGTGTGTGTGTGTGTGTGTAATAAAGTTTTATTAAAGTATAAAGGAGATAGAGAAAGCTTCTGACATAGGCATCAGAAGGGAGTAGAAAGAGTACCCGCCTGCTAGTCTTCAGCTGGATGTTATATAGTCACTAGCAGTCTGTTAATGAAACAAAGGAATGTCTTAAAATTCAGAATGGCACTAGGCCCCTCACCCATAAGATGCATTTTGGGATAGTCTTGGAGCCAAATGGTTTATCCTGGGCCATAAAATGATTAACTTGAATCTTGAAGAAGGGCACTCTTTATGAAAGCCTCCCTGTCGGCAGCATTCCTTGGAGGCTGAGTTCTAGAATCATGCCTCCCAAGGGATTTTAGTATCATCAGACCAACATCAGGAAAAGGAGAGTAATTCCTGAGCAGTGAGTTAAGCACCATGAATATGTACACTTCTCACTGTAAACTTTAAAGTCCAATCATCGCTCATGCTGAAGTAGCTATCAATAGAAGTAGCCATAAATAGAAGCAACAATTGATCCATGTTGCTTTTGACTTGGGTTTGTGCTTCCAATGACTGTAAACTCTATAGCTACGATCCTTGGCATTTCTTGAGTTCAAAAATACCCTTAAATGACCTTTGGTTCATAGCCAATCTTCTCTTTAGATCATGTTGTTGACATTAGAACTGTCTTAGTTGTCCACAATTCTTTTTGTTTTCTTAGCTCTTCTATACTAGAACACAATCCAGCAACTGACTGCTTGAGGCCTTATTCAAGGAGTTTTCTTTAGATGCTCAAGTTATATTGAGCTAAGGTGAGTGGTCAATTTCCAGGGCACCTCGACTGGCTGGCTGAACATGAGAGGTTTAGAACACACCTTTGTGTACATGCTAAGTCGATTCAGTCGTGTCCGACTCTTTGTGATTTAATGGACTATAGCCCGCCAGACTCCTCTGTCCATGGGATTCTCCAGGCAAGAATACTGGAGTGGGTTGCATTACCCTCCCCTCCAGGGGATCTTCCCAACCCGGGGATCGAACCCACGTCTCTTAGGTCTCCGCATTGGCAGGCAGGTTCTTTACCACTAGCGCTTAGGAAGTCTAGAACACACCTTACTTCAGATGTGTTGGTGATGGAGACATGTAAATGTATTTTTCAAACTTACTTCCATGGGACTAATTCTCATAATTTCTTCAAAGGATAAGTGAACCATGTATCTGCCCAAAATCCATAAGTTTTCTGCACTAACCCATGAAAAAGAGTCATCTGCAAAAAAGACAAAACACAGATTAAAAAGTAAATAAATAAAAGCCTATGCACTGGTAAATGATTGTCAAAAATATCTTTGATATCAGGACCTCTTTTTGCATCCATTAATTCATTCAACAGCCAATTTTTGAGAGCCCTCTGCTTACGAGATGCTACACTATACATAGGCAGGGATGGATATCCACCACTTCATTATTCATAGTGCGGCTCCTTGGACCAGCAGCCTCAGCACGACTTAGGAACTAGTCAGACATGCAGATTATTTTGTAATACTAAGACCACAAAATATAGTTTCATTTTTAGTTACTAACTTGAAATATATTTGATTATTTTATTACTGCCAGTAACAAATCTTATCTTCCTTATTGATTATCACTGAGTACATGAGCCAACCCAAACTATTTGCCCTTTCTTGAATGCACCCCTAATGGTCTCCAAATCTTTCCTCTCTTGGGACTTTCCCAACAGCCAGACTGCCTTTCCCCTAACCCTTCTGCTTCCAAACCCAACCTTAAAAACTGAGCTCAAATATTTCCTCGTCCTTGAAGCCCTCTCTCATCTCCTCAGCCAGCAGTATAATTTCTCTCTTCTCTGAATTCCCAGAGAACTTTATCACTCTGTTCAGACATTTGAAATTCCCCATCAGCAAAATGTCAGTGGGATTTTAGGAACAATCATGGTCAGGATCCAAATTCAAATTTAAGTGAACTGGGACTTCTCTGGTGGTCCAGTGGTTAAGAATTCACTTTTCAATACAAAGGGCAAGGGTTCAATCGCTGGTTGGGGAACTAAGGCCCCCACAGGCTGTGAAAAGGTAAAAGTGAAAGTGTTAAGTCATTTAGTCTTGTCTGACTCTTTGTGACCCCATGGACTGTAACCCACCAGGCTCCTCTGTCCCTGGAATTCTCCAGGCAAGAATACTGGAGTAGGTAGCCATTCCCTTCTCCAAGAGATCTTCCCAACTGTGGGGTGTGGCCAAAAAAAAAATTTTTTTTAAGTTTCAGTGAACTAGAATTGGCTGCCATTGCCTAATCCTCCACCTCCAGTAAAAGATTTACAAAGTACAACATTGCGTTGGCAGCATTTGAGGGAAATGAAAAAAGCAGGGAGCATTTTTAGGGTGCCATGAATCAGCCACCAAAAGCTATTGCAAGAAGCCATGGGCAACAGCTGATGCCCAGAGGAGATGGTGAGGCCAGCTGATCTGTGGACCATATCACAAGAACCAGAGGGTGCCTCCCCAACCCAAGAATCACAGCTGTTGCTGTGAGCACGGGTAAACATCCTCTAGATGGGAACTCTGAACCCTGACTTGGTTATTAGAAGAAATGGTGGCCCTGAAGGCGAGATAATTCTGGGGGGAAGCCACTAGATTCACCAAGAACTAAGCTGAGATGTCCATTTTTAATTCATTATTAAGCATGAACTATATTTCTGCAGATCAATGATCCCCAAACTCGGGATATTTTTGACACCCAAAGCATTTCCAGTTACCTCAAGGAGCTTCATGAAAAAGAAGTTTAAAGTCCAAATAGAATTCATTTTAATTCACTTTAGTTTAATAATGGGATTTTATTATTAACATAGGGATTTTATTATTAACATAGGGATTTTAGGAGAGTCTGTCCCTAATTACATTCTGGCAACAAGGACTTAAGGGAAGTCTACAGTCTAGAACTGTGGTGCTGGAGAAGACTCTTGAGAGTCCCATGGACAACAAGGAGATCAAACCAGTCAATCCTAAAGGAAATCAACCCTGAATATTCATTGGAAGGACTGATACTGAAGCTAAAACTCCAATACTATGGCCACCTGATGTGAAGAGTCGACACCCTGATGCTGGGAAAGATTGAGGGCAGGAGGAGAAGGGGTCAAAGGATAAGGATAAGGTCATTGGATGGCATCACCAACTCCATGGACATGAATTTGAGCAAACTGCAGGAGATAGTGAAGAACAGGGAAGCCTGGCATGCTGCAGACTATGGGGTCACAAAGACTTGAACATGACCTACCAACCGAACAGTAAGAATCTAGTGGGTGAGTTGAGTGAATTTCCCAGGTTACATAGTGTGAGATTCAGTTTCCCAGAGGTCACAATTATGCACCAGGCAGAGGGAATTCTGCTGAGCATGGAAGACATTTATTATTCCACTGTTTAATGCTTTTTTATACACAAATCTCAGAGATGAATTCCAGGAAAAGGACTGGCTGGCACTCCCTCCACTTCCACCCACTGGCTCTCTCTGTCTCCCCCATATACATAGGCTCACTTCCACCTCAGGGCCTTTTATCTGCTGCTTCCCCTGCCTGGAATACTTTTCCTCCAGAGCCTCACACGTCTGATTCCATTTCTCATTTTGGTTTCAAACCAAATGTCGCATGCGCAAAGAGCTCTTCTCTGACTCCTTAATCTGGGGGTCAGAAACTACAGCCTGTGGGCCAAACCCACCCAGCATCTCTTTTTGCACAGACTTTAGCTTGGCTTTTTCATTTTTTAATGGTTGCTGCTGCTACTGCTAGTGCTAAGTCGCTTCAGTAGTGTCCGACTCTGTGCAACTCCATAGACAGCAGCCCACCAGGCATCCCCGTCCGGGAAAATCAAAAGAAGAATATTTTGTGACACTTGAAAATTACATGAAATTCACACATCAGTATCTGTAAGTAAGGCTTTCTTCGGTTACAGCTACACCTACTTACTTGCTGTCTAAGGCTGCTTTTCTGTTACACCCACAAAGCCTAAAACATTTACTCTGGCCCTTTACAGAAAACCGTGGCCAAGTCCTGTTCTAGTCTAAAGCAGTAACCCTCTCCATGGCATTGACCGATTTTATTTTCTGCAGAGCTGTTACTCGTATCAGTATTCTCTCTCTCTCCCTCTATTCTTTTTATTTACTTGCCTAAAAGTTTTCTCCACCTTCTCACCCACAATAAAACTATAGCTCCGTAAAGCAAAGACCTGTCTTCTGTTCCTCTGTATCTCCAGTGGCTGACACATAGTAGGCTTTTTTTAAAATAAATGTGATTTTTAAAAAAATCACACCCTATCGCATCCATTGGCCACACCCTATGGCATGTGCAATCTTCGTTCCCCGACCAAGAAATGAACCTGTGCCTCCTGCGCTGGAAGGTGGAATCCCAACCACCGGACCACCAGGTAAGTCCAATGGGCTCTTTTTAGGTGTTGAGTTTATTCTGTGTACATTACTAACATTAAAGATTCAACAAGTTGACATTACCTGTGAAACTGTTTGCATTACTAATCTGCATCGCTATTCTTGTCTTCTTTTTTTTTTTCAATTGTAGTAAAATACACATAACATAAAATTTACCATCTGAATCATTTTTAAGTACACAGTTCAGTGCCATTAAGTACATTCACTTTGCTGGGCAACCAGCACCACCATCCATTTCCAGAACTTTTTCATCTTGCAAAACTGGAACTCTGTACCCATTAAACAGCAACTCTGGGAATTCCCTGGTGGTCCAGTGGCTAGGACTCGGCACTTTCACTGCCGG
>NW_011494644.1:4942869-5000388 GCF_000754665.1 Bison bison bison | reverse complement strand
CACAAGCCACTCGACACAGCCAATAAACAAAATGAAATAAATAAAATAAATAGTAACTCTCCATACTCTCCATTCCTTCCTCTCCCAACCCCTGGCAACCACCACTCTACTTTCCATCTCTATGAATTTGACTATTCCAGAAAATAGTAGGTTTTTAATAAACATCTGTTAGTACACCCATGGCTGATTCATGTCAATGTATGGCAAAAACCACTACAATATTGTAAAGGAATTAGCCTCCAATTAGAATTAATTAATTAATTTACAAAAAAAATAAACATCTGTCAAATAAATCCTGGCCTATTTCTGCTTTGGTTGCCAGGAAGCTTAGTGCTGAATTTCTGGGCTTTACTATCTAGATTTTCTTTAAAAGAACTATATTGTCCCATTTTGATACAGATTTTTAACACAGATTTTGAACTTGTAAACTTGTTATTATTTCCTAAGAACCTAGGACACATCTTTGATTCTAAGATACAGATGATTGTTACTTCAGAGACTTCAACATGTGAAAAATGCACTGATGAGATGGGGTATGTGTGTTTTCCCACAAGCCACATCACGTTCTTTTTGGAAGCCTAGAGAGGTAAACGTCTTAAGCGACAATGAAATCAAATCCCTATTTATAGAGATGAAGCACCACCACCATGTTTAAGGATGGACTCCGCCTAAAAAGTGTTCCCACCTCAAGGCCTGGGCTCACCAGTCACATTGGAGGATGTCTTCAGAACCCCAGTCATCCAGCAGTAGACAGCCCTCTGGGCGTGGGCCGAGGTCTGGTCATAGAGATCTTTGAACAACGCAGACCTAAACGATGCAAACACGGGTATCAGTTAAGGAACAAACAGATGCAGGCCTGCAGGCAGGGTCCAAACAGCAAATGCACACAAAGCCGTCATCGGTTAAAAGCCTTTCCCACTCCCCTTGCTATCTGTAGCTGTTTTCCCATTTTCCTCTTTCCATCACATTTAAATATCTGCCAAAGACTGATCTCCATTTCCCAACCACCTGGTCATTTTTTTTTTAATAACAGTTTCATTAAGCTGTAATTTGTGTACCATACAATTTGTCCATTTAAAGTACACAACTCAGTGATTTTCAATATATTCATGGACTTGTACAACCATCACTACAATCCATTTTAGAACCCATTTAGTGCCTCAAAAAGGAACCCTGTTCTCTTATCTATCGCCCCTGAATCTCCAGTGACCCCATCTCTTAGAAACCACTAATCTACTTTCTGTCTCTATAGATTTTCCTCTCCTGGATATTTCAGATAAATGCAGTCATACAATATGTCACACTTGTATCTGGCCTCTTTCACATGGCATGATGTTTTCAAGGTTCATGCACGTTGGGACATGTATCAGTACTTTGTTTGATGGTCAAATTGTATTCTGTTGTACAAATATACCAAATTTCCTTTATCTGCTCATCAGTTGGGTTATTTCCACCTTTTGCCTATTATGAATAATGCTGCTATAATTATTCATGTACAAGTGTTTATGTAACATGCTTCATTTTCCTTGGGTGTAGACCTAGAAGTGGAATTTCTGGGTCAAATCACAACTTTATACTTAGTCTTTTGAGGAACTGCCAGACTGCTTTCCAAAGTAGCTACACTGTTTTACTTTCTCACCAACAGTGTCTGAAGGTTCTGATTTCTCCACCTCCTTGTCAACACTTGTTAGTATCTGACATTTCAGTTTCAGACATCCTGTGGCTATAAAGTGTCTTGGTCACTTTTTAAGTCATGGTCATCTGGTTTCCCCACTGCCACATTACTCCCTGTGGCCCAAATCCCAAATGACCTCCTTGTCACCGCAGCCAGAAGTTCCATTTGGTCCAATCTGAGTTGACCTTTCAGCATTTGGCACTGATCACCCCTCTGGTTCATCCTGGCAAAACAGTTGAGTCTCTTCATCTCGGAAGACTTCGCTCAATTCCACCCACCACTGAAAATCAATTCACCAAATGAGCAATTCGCCAACCTTTCCTAAGCTTAAGGTTGGTCCCTGCCACTCTCCCAGTCACTTCATATGTGAAGAGGCAAACTTTCAATCCATGTAGGGTCTTCTCTCTGTATCTTTCTTTTCTTCTTTTTCTCCTCACCCTTCCTCCTCCTCCTCCTTCTTGTTTTTCTTCCTCTTTCTCCTCTTATTCCGGTTCTTCCTCTTCCTCTTCTTTCTCTCTTTCTCTTTCAGTTGTTGTTTTGATTTTCATAACAGCAGCGGGGGTGAAAGGGACAGGAGATAGCTATATTCAGTAATTCTGAAAAAATGATAACCATCATTTAAGGGAAAGCTTGCCCATTTGTAACAATGCTCTATCATGACCTAGGTCAAGTTATTCAATCTCACTGTGCCTCAGTTTTCCCATTTGAAAAATGGGAATGGGGTTAATGACATCATCCTCACAAGCAGAAAGGCAGAGTAAGAAGAAGGCAAAACTGAGGTTCAGGAGAACTGGCTTGAGTTCAGATTAAGTCAAGCCCTATGGGGTCACTTCAGGTATACCGTCCCCTTGTTGGGCCTCAGTTTCTTCATCTGGGAAAGAAGAGGTTGGATTAAATGATGCTCATCGGGAAACAGGAAATGGCATATTCTGGACTCCCCAGTGATGATGAGAACCCGCTGTCATGCAGTGTTATACCTGTATTGTTCTGTTGTCTTTCTCTCTGTAGGGCCTGAAATCTTTCCCCGGGCTCTTATTCAGGCTTTCTGTTTCTGTGCTGGACATCTGAGTTTTGACTGTCAAGCATCCACCCCCTCTCTTGTCATAACAGCACCTCAGTTTTTCTTGGGAAAATGATGTTTCTCTCACATCCATGTGGTTTGGGTGGAACTGTGAGCCACATGCAAGCCATTCATCTCACCAGATCCCATTGGCCACAGTCATCGGCTCAAGAACGGGCACATGCCCTAGTCTGGACCAATGAGAATCAGGTCTAGGACTCTGCTTGGAACTGCTGGGAAAGTCCTCTGGACCAGGCACTCTGAGGAGGGGCCTGGAACTGCCCACATTCCATTGTGGAAAGAGCTTGCCTGGGAGCAAGGCCAACGCAGAGGAGGGCAGAGCTGAGAGATTAAAAAACCGAGGCGTTGCTGATGGTGTAATTTGAACTCCTGGATCCAACCGTGTTCGGTCAGTCTGCTGCCTCTCAAGGAGAAAGTCTCAATTTAGCGCTAGGGAGTCTTCAACACACACTCAGCTCCTTTTTTACCCGAGAACAGGTCCCAAGCTCAGAGCAATATATTCAGCTAGGATTTAATGACACTTTTAAAATTGCTGTTGTATTATTTTTATGATTCCTTACATGACAGCGATTAAACAACAACAAAGACAAATGATACTGGTTTCCCATTTACAGTAACTATACCATATTTACTTTTTAAAAATTTATTTAATTTTATTCAAGTATAGTTGATTTAAAATGTTACCTTAGTTTCAAGTGTACAGCAAAGTGATTCAGTTATACATACATATATATCTATTTTTTTCAGATTCATTCCCCTTATAGATTGTTACCAAATTTGAATCTAGTTCTCTGTGCTATACAGTAGGTCCTTGTTGGTTATTTCTTTTATATACAGCAGCATGTATCATTTTTTACTTTTAATATAGATATTTTAAGCAAATAGAATGAATCACTATTTTTTAAATACATGAAATAAACAATAATACAGGCAGTATACAAATATGGCAAAAATTATGAGGATGATACCAGAATGACTAAAACGTGGGAGACTGTTTTAATCGAGCCATCTCTAAGCTGACCTTGAATATTAACCTGTCCTCACCTGCCTTCTCCCCTCCCTCATGTGTTATCTCCTTGACCTCAGGATAGACTCTGAGGGGCAGCGAGTGGAGTCAGCGGGTTGCGGGGAGGATACTCACAGGTTCTTGAAGGCATCTTCACGCAGGTCGCGCGGGAGCATCTCTGTGATGTCCGGCTGGAGAAAGCGGCCTGAGGACCCCCTCAGCACCCTGCCCAGGATCTCCACACAGTCCAGGGGGTTCAGCACTTGGAAACACCTCTCCAGCGTGATGATAAACAGGCTGCGGTTCACACCTGGGCTCTGCAAGGCTTGTTTCCGAACCTCTCCCAAGTCAATAACGATGTCATCCAGCTCCTAAAGCAGTGACAGAAGTCAGCGTTGCCTCTCAATCTGCAAACACTGGGAGAGACCACGCTTAGCAGCAGAGGTGAAATTCAGGACCACTATTAAGCACTATGCTGCTATGTCAAATATGCTAGACTTTTCTGTCACTTACAGAATACTTTTTCCTTCTCCGGATACATCATGACTGTCACACCTCAGGCCCTTGCTCTCGCTGGAATCCCCACCTCCTTGTCTCAGCGAATTCCAGCTGATTCTTTCAGGTCAAGGTCAGTCATCACTGAATCAGTGAAGTCTTCTCTGATGTCCTACTTTGGTCAAATCAAACCTCCCTCCACTCTGGGCTTCCAAGAGCATCCTGAACCAAACTCCGTGATTAGAAATGCTTACAAACCTATCTTTCCTCTAAGCCAGTGGACCTCAACCCTGACTGTACATAAGAACGACTAGGGAGATGATCCCCAGCATCACCATAAAGCCTGCTTTCACTGGGCTCTGGCGGAGCCCTGGCATCTGATTTCAGTGTATAGATGAGGCTGAGCCAGGAAAGTGCTGAGGCCCATACCATGTGCCCAGTGGGATTCCTGGTACGCAGAAGATGTTGAGAAATAACCTGATAGGATGAATGAATGAATCCTTTGGACCGCAGACCCCAGGAACGCTGACAGAGTTTAAGCAAAATTTGACTGTTCACAACTCTGTCCTTCACCCAACATACCCTCCAAAAATAACCACAATTTACTGAGTATGGACTACATGCCAGGCACTGTGCCAAGCATGGAGCAGCCATGTATAGTCTCCTGTTATTCTCACAACAGTCTTATAGATTGAGACTCACAGGTCTGAGGGTCAGATATTCCTAGGTTCAAAACCCAGGCCCTTGACTTATATGTGTGTGTCCCTGCGTAAGTCACTTATCCTTTTTAAGTCTCGGTGTCTTCCTCTTGAATGAAGATAAAAATCAGTGCCTATCTCCTAGATTTACAAAAACCGAATGAGATTTAATGAATGGAGAGTGCTTGGTACCTAGTGAATACTCAGCAAACATTACATGCTATAATTAACTCACTATCACAGGTGACAAGAAGCGAGATTAGACAACCTGCCCAAAGGCGCACAAAGCTGGGATCTGAAACAAGGGTACTGAATCCAAGCCCACTCATCTAACCATGTTTACAAGTTTCCTAACTTCCGCCATTGCCAACTGGGGCCTAACAGTGCAATGGTGACGAGTGTAACTTGGGGGTTCTGAGGCAGGGGTCTGTGGAGAGTATTAGGGGTGGGGAGTGGAGGGAATTGCATCCTCCCTTTCACGGCTGTGGAACTGACCCCCACCGTCTCCTTCAAGGATGAACATAGGCAGCGAGCCAGCAAGGTGGCTTTGAACCAACAAGAAGCATTGATGTATCATCACTAAAAATCACAAACACTTTCATAACTCACTACCGTTGTTGCAAATGACTGGAAATCTCGCTTACACTCAACATTTCCTCAAAATTACAGAAGCTATTAGACCAACCACTAAACCTTACTATTGAAAGTATTCAAGAATTACTGACCCCCAACTTAGTCTTACGTATTTTGATAAATGTCTTTCAATAGAATCAACTTCCTTGATCATCCTTTGTATTTCATTGTATAGATGTTAACACCTTATTCTGAGAAGGAGCCTGCGGGCCTTGCCACGGGCTCACAGCTAAGAGTCAGGAACCCAGGTTCTTACCTCAGATTTGCCACTTTCAAGCTGTGTAACCTGAAGTTACTTACTCAACCTCTCCAAGCCTGTTTCCTCATCTGAATATTGAAATGGTAAGATTCTAGTTATCCTTATTTCAGAAGGTCCTGGCTTGTTAAACCTTTAGAAGAGTGTTGGCAAATATGGCCCACAGGCCCAATTCAGCCTACCGCCTGTTCCTGTAAATAAAGTTTTATAGGCACACGTCCAGATCCATTCATTTACCTGTCATCTACTTTGACACTACAACCACAGAGTTTAGTAGTTGTGACAGAGACTGTAAGGCCTACAAAGCCTGAAATATTTCTTATCAGGCCCTCTACAGAAACAGCTCACTGATCATTCCCTCAGGATAATACCTGACACATGGTAAATCCTCAATAAACATTAATCCAGACCATTTTCATAGGCCACCATCCTCATTTTTGCTGTATCTTTCATCACCTTTACAATTATTTAGTTTATTTTTTACTTTAAACTGACTTCTTAAAACTTAAATTCATTTCAAAAGGAAAAATTACATCTCCATCAAACTCACAGTTTTGATGTGTGTTTTAATAACAGTATTGAAATTAATTTATGATTAGTAAAATGTTTAAATGCTTCAATTCCCTTAGGAAAATGCTGCTCCACTTTCAACTGTCTCTGAAAAACTCTAAACCTCACCTTTCTGATTCCCAGTGACTCTCTGTGTCTCAGAGGCCTTGCTTTGCTCTTACATAGCCAACCTTATTTTGTGAAAATTACCTGTTTCTGTTTTTGTCTCCTCTGGACCATAAGCTCCTTGAGGGCAGAGACAGTCTTTCATCTCAGAACCCAGTGTCTCCTGGTACATAGTAATCATTCATGGGTATTTATGAAGCCAAATTATTGGGACTCCTCAGTACCCCTCATTTCTTCGTGTGTGTGTGTGTTGTGTAGCCTTTTGTTAATAACTAAAATAGAAGGTACCTGTTGTACAACATGGGTAGTAATTGAATATAACTGGAGATTTTTATATTCTAATACTGCTGCTAAGTCGCTTCAGTCGTGTCCAACTCTGTGTGACCCCATGACGACAGCCCATCAGGCTCCGCCGTCCCTGGGATTCTCCAGGCAAGAACACTGGAGTGGGTTGCCATTTCCTTCTCCAATGCATGAAAGTGAAAAGTGAAAGTGAAGTCGCTCAGTCGTGTCCGACTCCTAGCGACCCCATGGACTGGAGCCCACCAGGCTCCTCCGTCCATGGGATCTTCCAGGCAAGAGTACTGGAGTGGGGTGCCATTGCCTTCTCCGATATTCTAATACAGATCATTTATAAATGCAATATCTATATTAAAAAGCTTCCTCCTTTTTGTGTATAATTTGCAAATTTATTCTGAAAGCAGAGCATATGTGCACAAGTCTGCAAAGAGTGCAAATTTAGGATATGGTAAATGCTTCACAAGTTACTTTCAAAAAGCTGACTGCCACAACTGTGCCTTTACAATACTTTTTTTTTTATCAAAATATTTTTATACCAGTTTCCTCAGACTGCTTTTAACTACAAAGCATTTTTTTACAGAGCTGAAATTGAGGAAGGACTATACCTACTAGAAAAGAAGAAAGTTCTGTTCATTTGAGGTTTCAGAATCCCCCCAAACCAGGACCAGTATCTTGGTAAGGCTTAGGCCAGGATCCTGGACAGAGTGTGACTGTGTGCAGGTGGCATTCCTGAGGGTTCAGAGCTGCAGTGAGCTGGGAGAGCTCCAGCTGCACAGCCCACTGAGCTGTCTTGCCAGTTTCTACACTGGCTGGTCTGGGCACCCCTCATTTCTTGGTACTTATAAAGTGTCAGTTTCTCAGTCATGTCCAACTCTTTATGACCCCATGGACTGTAGCCCACCAGGCTCCTCTGTTCACAGGCTTCTCCAGACAAGAATACTGGATTGGGTTGCCTTTCCCTTCTCCAAGGGATCTGCCCAACCCTGGGATCGAACCCAAGTCTCCTGTATAGCAGGTGGATTCTTTACCATCTGAGTTACCATAAGAATATGAATTATAAGGCACTTCATTTGAACTCTGGAGGAAGTAAGACAGAAAATCTAGGTCCCAAGGAGTTTTCAGGGAGGAAATGAAGAAAGGCCAGAATGAGGCTCAATTACATTCAACTTGACAAGCACCAAGTTGAATGCCCTGGACTTGCCCCACTCCCAGGATGCCAAGAAAGCCTCACCAGACGGTCCTTCTTGTCTTCTAAGAGGTATTTCATGGCGGTGTGGAACTGTTGAGCATCTGTCCCCCTCAGGTCCTCCAGCAGCTTCTGGGGCTGGTACAAACGCTGCTCCAGGAGGTTTTCCATGGCTGCCTGGACATGGAATGCTGGGCGAGTCAGTGAGGACAGGACAGGAGCACACCGCCAGCACCCAGCCAAGCCACCTAATTCCCTGCAGGGACTGCAAGCTGGCAGCCTGCACGAGTTTGGCTGAGTTGGCTCCAAAATTTTTAATGAGCTGCCAACATTTAAAATTCAGGAAATTCCTCACAAAAATCCACAAAGATGTGGCAATGCTGGATACATATCCCCTTCTGTGTAATAATCAACAGGCCAAGGGGCAGTCGCTCACTGTAATTACTCTTCCTGATCACCACCCTCCAGGTAGCCGATTATCCCATAGCTGCCTGGTCCCTGCAGGCAATTGAGGTTTCAAGTCCAGAGCAGCTGACCTCTACCCAGATATTTTACTATGCCCAGATGGTCACTGCTCAAACCCCCTGCCATGCTTCAAACCCTCTGCCATGCTCCAAACCCTCTGCACAGGAGCAACATTCAGGCAGCATGAACTGGCTATGCCTCCCCTCCAGGGTAAGGAGCAGAGGCCAGCAGTTTCTCCTAGAGGAGATTTCCTCTGCTATCTGGGGAGCTATTTTCTAAATCTTCCTTAAATAAAAATGCTCTGGAAAGGCAGCAAAGCATCATGGACAAAAGGTAAGCTCTAGAACCAGACAGTTCAGGACATGGAACAACAGACTGGTTCCAAATAGGAAAAGGAGTATGTCAAGGCTGTATATTGTCACCCTGCTTATTTAACTTATATGCAGAGTACATCATGAGAAACGCTGGGCCGGATGAAGCACAAGCTGGAATCAAGATTGCCGGGAGAAATATCAGTAACCTCAGATATGCAGATGACACCACCCTTCTGGCAGAACCAGACAACCCACGTGCAAATCCCCACCTTGACACTTGCCAGTTGTGCAGCCTCACGCAAGTTCCTTAACTAGGATTGCTAGATAAAATACAGGATGCCCAGCTACATTTGAATTAAAGATAAACAACTAATAATTTTTGGCATAAGTATATCCCAAATATCGCATGGGACGTACTTATACTAAAAATGTATTTGTTATTAATCTGCAAGTCAAATTTAACTGAGATTCCTGAGTTTTGACAAATGGGCAACAGTATCTCCAGGTCTCAGTTTTCTCAGCTGAAAAGTAGGGACAAGAGTCAAACTTACTATGTAAGTAAGGATTAATCCTATATCACAAGGAGTAAATGAGTATGTAAAGTGTTCTCAGTCAGCGCCAGCCATTATCCTCTGTCTTGAATGAGTTGAAGAACTGTTTACTCAATGTCTCTCCCTCTAGAATGAAAAGCCCACATGGGTGGTAAGGTGACTGCCTGTTCTGAGTCTCCAGTGTCTACAACTGTGCCTGGCAGAGACTAGAGGCTGAATGAGTAGGTACTGAACGAATAAATGAATATACAAACAGGAAGAGAGGGAGTATAGCTCAAATCAGGTTAAAATATACACATTTCATGAGGAGCCCTACTGCTAGAGAGAAAAGGGCAAGCACCACTTCTTTATAGATTACACAGACTGATGAACAAGATGAAGAAAGCAGATGCCGTGAGGCCACCAGCCACATCCATCTAGTGGCTGTAAGTGGTTAACAACCAGCAATCTCAGCGTAGCTCTCACATGAATGTTCATCTTCACCATAAAGTCAGTAAAAGTTGAAACAACAAAGACGTATGTCGGGACTTCATTAAAAAATGATGTGACCTCTTTGCCGAATCAGGTAACAGTCTTTGAATTCAGAAAGAATGTTCTTTCGGTTTTCTGTGCTCTTCACAGAGTATTGGTAAAGGCACAACATTGCACCCCGTCTACTAATTACGCTAATGAGGTACAGGCTGGCCAGCTCACTGCAGTTCCTACCATGCCCTGCTGCTGCTGCTGCTGCTAAGTCGCTTCAGTCGTGTCTGACTCTGTGCAACCCCATGGACTGCAGCCCACCAGGCTCCTCCATCCATGGGATTTTCCAGGCAAGAGTACTGGAGTGGGGTGCCATTGCCTTCTCCACCATGCCCTATTGTTCTCTAATGTAAATATCCATCGCCATCTATTTACACACTTGCGCTACTGTTTTTCTTATGGTAGAATTTAAAGGGAAGAAAAATATTTCCTGGACCTGCAGTTGAGAGACTGATAATTATACCCAAAGATCCACTCTCTTGTAATTCCTTTTAGCAACAGAAGCCCACAAGTTTTATCCGGGTACATGGCCTCTCATCTTACTCCTTTGCGGTAAGATGTGACTGTGGACTGTGAGCCAATGAAATGTGAGCAGGAGGAAGTATGCAACCTGCAGGTCACATCCTTAAAGAGAGGCTGTTGACCCTTCACTTCCTCTTTCCCACGGCGCCCTCTCTGGGTTGGAGAATGGATATGTTATTTCAACCACACAAGCAACAACTCCCTAGATGATGATAAAGCAGCAAGACAGAAGGAACCTGGGTCCCCCGGTGGCCTTTTGCGGTAGAGTTGCCTCTCCTCTCTGGACTTCCCACCTGGCCCTGGACTATCACATATAATAGAAATAAGCTAAATTGTTTCCGTTCAGTTCAGTTCAGTCACTCAGTCGTGTCTGACTCTTTGCGATCCCATGAATTGCAGCACGCCAGGCCTCCCTGTCCATCAACAACTCCCAAAGTTCACCCAAACTCATGTCCATTGAGTCGGTGATGCCATCCAGCCATCTCATCCTCTGTCGTCCCCTTTTCCTCCTGCCCCCAATCCCTCCCAGCATCAGGGTCTTTTCCAATGAGTCAACTGTTCACATGAGGTGGCCAAAGGATTGCAGTTTCAGCTTCAGCATGACTCCTTCCAAAGAACACCCAGGACTGATCTCCTTTAGAATGGACTGGTTGGATCTCCTTGCAGTCCAAGGGACTCTCAAGAGTCTTCTCCAACACCACAGTTCAAAAGCATCAATTCTTCGGCGCTCAGCCTTCTTCACAGTCCAACTCTCACATCCATACATGACCACAGGAAAAACCATAGCCTTGACTAGACGGACCTTTGTTGGCAAAGTAATGTCTCTGCTTTTTAATATGCTGTCTAGGTTGGCCATAACTTTCCTTCCAAGGAGTAAGCATCTCTTACTTTCATGGCTGAGCTGCTGTAATTTGAGGGGGCTTTGCTGAGAGACAGCAGCTCAGCCTATACCCCATACAGACACCACGTCTCCAACAAAAGTAGAAAAACGAAAGACAGAAGAGCTTATAGCACATTTCAAAATAAAATGGACAGAACACGTTTCTTTGTGGAAGTGAAGACTAGCTATCCACCAGTTCTCCAACTCATCTGGCTCCTGAGTTTGCAATCCCTGTGCACTGAGAGCGGAACACAGGGGTGGGTCTCAGATACATACCTTCAGGCTGGGGATGGTGAAGGCAACGTTCCGTGAGTTCAGATAGGCCAGGACTCTGTGGGACAGGTCTGACGTCCACACCTGGGAGCTTCAGTCAAAGACAGACAGAGAAGGTCATGATGATAGGTTCCGCTAAGATGGGTAGTCCCCCTACTAGCTGAGAGCTCAGGGGACCGAAGTTCAGAGAGGACAGTGGGAGTGGGCCAGGATGTTAGGAACTCTGTGCTTGGAGGAAGGCGATGTGTTGCCCTGGCACAGTGTGGGGGAGTTCCCAGTATTAGGAACCCACCCAAACACCAGTCTCTCAAAGACAATAATCAGTTTCAGAGCTGTGTGCTATATTCTAAATTCTGTAACAATCCACTCAGATTAACAATCCAAACAGATGGACTTGGACAGGTGTCCTTCCTCCAGGGGATCTTCCCAACCCAGGGATCACACCCAGGTCTCCCTCACTGCGGGTGGATTCTTTACCAGCTGAGCCACCAGGGAAGCCCCCCGACCATATTAAATTTACAAAACAAACGCTGTGTATACCATGGGAGGCTGGAATAGCATAGTTAAGACTGTTGGCTCAAAACCTGGAATTGAATCCTGGCTCTACCACTCAACTGTGTGGACTCAGGCAATTTACTGAGTTTTCCTGTGCCCCAGTTTCCCTTTCTATGTAATATAGCTGCTGCTAAGTCACTTCAGTCATGTCCAACTCCGTGCGATCCCATAGACGGAAGCCAACCAGGCTACCCCATCCCTGGGATTCTCCAGGCAAGAATATTGGAGTGGGTTGCCATTTCCTTCTCCAATGCATGAAAGTGAAAAGTGAAAGTGAAGTCACTCAGCCATGTCCGACTCTTAGCGACCTCATGGACTGCAGCCTACCAGGCTCCGCTGCCCATGGGATTTTCCAGGCAAGAGGACTGGAGTGGGGTGCCATTGCCTTCTCCGATGTAATATAGCTAACTGTGAGAATTAAATTTGTCCACACATGTAAAGTGCTAAAACATTGCCAAACACACAGAAAATGCACACCTTCATTCGTAACAGCCAAAAATTGAAAACAACTCAGATGTCCAACAACAGGTGGTAATACCCATTCAATGGAATGCCACTCACTCAGAAAACGGGAATGAGTGGGACTTTTGCTTCCAGCTCTTATGGAGTAGCTGGCAGTGGATGAATTCTCCTGCCTTAAACAATTAGAAGGCCTTTTATCACTACATTCATGTTATAGATAGATAGATAGGCGCTGCTAGATAGATGGATAGAGACAGATAAAAAATTTTAGCCTGCAAGAATATATTCAATACTGTCAACTGGAGTTACCTTAGGGAGAAGAGTGTTTATGGGGTCTTTCACTTTAATATGATTGAGTGCTCCTGTCATGGGGCCCCAAGTCTCCCATCTGTCCTTCATAGCACTTGTTATATTAGAATTGTCTGTTAATGTTTACCTTGCCACGTAGTGCCCTGCTCCACAGGGTGGCATCTAACAGTACATAAAGGGACAGTGAGGGACTTTCCTGGTGGTCCAGTGGTTAAGACTCCCATCGCAGGTGGCACCAGTTGGATTCGTGGTCAGGGAACTAAGATCCCACATGCCACATGGTGTGGCCAAATAAAATAAAATGATAGAGCAGTCTAAAAAAATAAAGTGACAGTGAGCCCTGGGGCCAGGCTGCTGGATACACACCCCAGCTTCACCACTTCCCAGCTGAGTGACCTTAAATCACCTCCTTGGGCCTCAGTTTCATTATTCTATCCAATGAGATAACAAAAGGACCTACCTGGGTGGGAGGAGGCTGAGGTTTGGGAGGATTATATGTGTATTCTATGCATAAAGCACTTAGAATAGTACCTGCTACATAGTAAGCACTCAGTAAATGTTAGCTCTTGTGTTACAGCTGCTGCTGCTGCTGCAGCTAAGTCGCTTCAGTCGTGTCCGACTCTGTGCAACCCCATAGACGGCAGCCCGCCAGGCTCCCCCATCCCTAGCAGAGGGGGCCAAAACTGTATGGAACAAATGTATCTATTCTAAAACACTTGTGCATTGGATGAATTTTGGATAAACTGGATAAACGAGTATATAGTACTTTTTACAGTTAAGGGACTTCCATTAAGAAAATCTATTCCATCCCTCCCCCTCCCCTTTAGGATGAGTTACCTTTGGAACTGTATGAGATCCAGCAGTGCTACGATGGAAATAAAATGAAAAGACAACTTAAAAAGGAATCATTCCAGAGAGATCACAGGCACCTCCTGTTTGAAATTCTTAGACACAACAAGCAGGGACGGGGGAACGTTACCATTCAGGTAGCTTCCATCTATTATTTCTTCCTAAAAGGCAAAGAGATAACATCAAGTTTAACATCCATGAGTTGGCGGTTTCAGCAGAGGGGATGTTGTTTAGAAGAAAATGGAATACTCACCGCCATCTTTTGCAACAATGGGTGCAAATCTGCAACAAAGCCATTGAATATAAAAACAGGATTGAATGGGATGACCTTCACAAATACAGATGTGTTAAGAAAAGAGCCCCCAAAAAAGGTTACTCATGAAGGAAATTTTTAGTGAATTTTTATTATACTTGTGCCAGTGTGAGGAAATCTTGGTTTAAGAAACCCTTTTAGAATAACCCTGAAAATTCTACACATACAGGCACATACAGGGCAACAGGCATGCACACATCCCAGAACACTCCATAGCACCACATACCTGCACTGACCTAACCCCACTCCATCCCCTGAGATGTGTGGAAACCGTGACAGATGACTCCTCCCTCGGGACTTACCCTGGGAGTCTGGAACGCTATAACTTGCCACTCCGTGGTTCAGGAAAAGGAACAGCCAAAGAGAGCATCTCCAAGGTTCCTGAGACATTCTCCTGCAGTTAATTCAAGCAGACATAATTCAGGGTTGTATATTTTAGACATATTTAAGAATAATCAGAAGACACGGGAAAAACAGATAGACCCAGAATCCCTTAAAGATTTTTTTTTTAATTCCATCCACCTTGCTCCATCTAAACTTCTTTGCTGGTGTAAAACACAATCATCTCTCTCCTCAGTTATAATGGCCTGTTTATATTCTTACAACCACCTCTCATACCCCTCAATTGAACAAAGAGGAGTGGGTAAAAGCATGGACTCTGCTATAGCTGACAAGGGACTTACATCTAGAAAATAAAAAGAACTCTTACAATTCAGTAAGTAGAAGATGAACAAGCCAAGAGGGAAAAAATATGAACCTGAACTTCATTTTTAAAAAATACAAATGGCCAATAAGCATGTAAAGGACTATCAGTGTCATTCAGTTCAGTTCAGTCGCTCAGTCGTGTCCAACTCTTTGCAACCCCATGGACTGCAGCACGCCAGGCAAATATTAGTTTTCAAGAACATGCTGTTGATAACTAATGAGATACTGTAAGTGAGCCAGACCCTGTGGAGCCTTCCCAGAACGGACCCCCCACTCCCACCGTGTCCTCTGCCTGCCTCTTGTGTAAAGAAAGACCCATCCCCAGGTTCCAAAGAGTAAATTCAGAGAAGTGAGAAAATGCAGAAAGGAAGGGAAACAGACAAGCAAGACAAAATAATAATACTTTAGCCATTAAGCCATTAAAAAGTGTCAAGGACCTTTAGTTTCCTTTTAGTTTCTCCTCAAAGACTGAAGATAATATTCTGAGCCACGTCATTTGAGCTGTTTTATAGATACTAAAGCCCCCAATAGGTGGAAGAAGTTAACTGTATTCTCCCCTGCGTGTGTGCACCTCAGTCACTTCAGTCGTGTCCGACTCTTTGTGACCCCATGGATTGTAGTCGGCCAGGCTCCTTTGTCCATGGGATTTCCCAGGCAAGAATATTGGAGCGGATTGCCATGCCTTCCTCCAGGGAATCTTCCCGACCCAGGGACTGAACCCAGGTCTCCTGCGTCTTCTGCATCACAGGCAGTTTGTTTACCGCTGAGCCCCCGGGGAAGCCAGTATGCTGCCCACAAGCACATAAACCCCATACCAGTTGGAACCAGATGGTCACTCCTGATTACCTCACCAGTAACCAATCAGAAGAAGGTCCATGAGCTGATCACCCCAAGTCCCTCCTCTGCCTTCACCCTGTCTTTAAAAATCTTTCCCTGAAAGACTTTGAGGAGTTGGGGGAGACTTTTAAGCACCAGTTGCCCTGGACTCTTTGGTTTGTGCCCTGCAATAAACACAACACTTTCCTTCACCACAACCTGGCGTCTGTAGATTGGCTGTACCCTGTGCAGGCTGCTGCTGCTGCTGCTAAGTCGCATCAGTCGTGGCCGACTCTGTGCGACCCCATAGACAGCAGCACACCAGGCTCCCCCGTCCCTGGGATTCTCCAGGCAAGAACACTGGAATGGGTTGCCATTTCCTTCTCCAATGCATGAAAGTGAAAACTGAAAGTGAAGTCGCTCAGTCGTGTCCAACTCTTTGCAACCCCATGGACTGCAGCCCACCAGGCTCCTCCATGGGATTTTCCAGGCAAGAGTACTGGAGTGGGGTGCCATCGCCTTCTCCGTACAGGGCTCCTACGTCCTTGCAAATTCTTAAGTGATAAGAGAACTAGGAGCTGTGCAGCCACTCTGGAGAACAGTGTGGAGGTTCCTTAAAAACAAATAGAGCTACCATAGATGACTAATAAGGACCTACTGTGTAGCACAGGGAACAGCAATCCTACTCGTGGGCATATACCCACAGAAAACCATAACAGGAAAAGATAACATGCATCCCATTGTTCATTGGAGCACTATTTACATTCCATCCAGGACACGGAAGCAACCTAAGTCTCCATCAACAGATGAATGGATAAAGAAGATGCAGTACATACATATAATGGAAAATTACTCAGCCATAAACAAAAAGAATGAAATGCCATTTGCAACAACACGGATTGACCTAGAGACTGTTATACTGAGTGAAGTAAGACAGACAAATATCACATGATATCATTTATATGTGGAATCTTTAAAAAGACTACAAAAGAACTTATCTAGAAAACAGAAGCAGAGTTACAGATATAGAAAATAAACTTATGGTTATGGGACAGGGGAGGGGGAGGGGTAAATTGGAAGATTGGGATTGACATTTACACACTACTGTGTATAAGATAGATACTAATAAGGACCTACTATATAGCACAGGGAACTCTACTCAATACTCTGTAATGATGTGTACAGGAAAAGAATCTGCAAAAGAGAAGATAAGGGCTTCCTTGGTACCTACCTCATAGCATCATATGAGGATAAAATTAGCTAATGAAGTAAATCACTTAGAACAATGCTTGGCATGAAGAAAGCCCTACATATGGGTTTAGGAAATAAACAAGCCAAACTGATGTTTTCAAAATTCAAATAATGGGAAAGTGTGGAGAAAGAATGTTCCAGAAAAAGGGAATCAGAAGTGCGAAGGCTGTGACGTTAGGAATGCAACTGACATGTTCAATAAATCACACAAAGATGACAGCAGTAGGTGAGATTAGGTCATCGTAAGCACCTTGACTCCCACTTGGAGGGAGACGGGAGCCATTGAGGGATATTAGAATGAGAGCGGGCTTTGCCGGTAGCTCAGCAATAAAGACTCTGCCCGCAATGCAGGAGACGCAGGAGACCTGGGTTCGATCCCTGGGTTGGAAAGATCCCCTGGAGAAAGAAATGGCAACCCACTCCAGTATACTTCCCAGGAAAATCCCATGGACAGCCTGGTGGGTTATAGTCCATGGGGTCACAAAGAGTCAGACACAACTGAAGTGACTGAACACAGCACAGCCTGAGTGTGAAAGCCATGCTCTGACTTTTAAAATACTAGTTCTATAACCCCAATTGCTTGTTGAGAATACTCTGAACAAGGGCAACAGGTAAAGCAAAGAGACCAGTAAGAGATGAATAGTGATGACTTAGTCACAGATGGCAGGGAAGCTGGTAAGAAGTGGTTGGGGATATTTTGAAGGGTTGCCGTTGTTCAGTCACTCAGTCATGTCCAACTCTTTGCAATCCCATGGACTGCAGCACTCCAGGCCTTCACCTGTCCTTCCCTATCCTTCACCATCGTCCAGAGCCTGCTCAAACTTATGTCCATTGAGTCAGTGATGCCATCCAACCATCCTGTCCTCTATCGTCCCCTTCTCCTCCTGCCTTCAATCTTGCTCAGCATCAGGGTCTTCTCTAACGAGTCAGCTCTTGGCATCAGGTGGCAAAAATACTGGAGCTTCAGCTTCGGCATAAGTCCTTCCAATTAATATTCAGGATCAATTTCCTTTAGGATTGACTGGTTTGATCTCCTTGCAATCCAAGGGACTCTTAAGAGTCTTCTCCAACACCACAGTTCAAAAGCATCAATTCTTTGACACTTGGACTTCTTTATGGTCCAACTCTCACATCCACATGTGACTACTAGGAAAACCATAGCTTTGACTATACAGACCTTTGTAGGCAAAGTGATGTCTCTGATTTTAATATGCTGTCTAGGTTTGTTATAAGGAGCAAGCATCTTTTCATTTTACGGTTGAAGTCACCATCTGCAGCGATTTTGGAGCCCAAGAAAATAAAGCCTGTCACTGTTTCCATTGTTTCTCCATCTATTTGCCATTAAGTGATGGGCTCGGATGTCATGATCTTCATTTTTTGAATGTTGAGTTTTAAGCCAGCTTTTTCACTCTCCTCTTTCACCTTCATCAAGAGGCTCTTTAATTCCTCTTCGCTTTCTGCTATAAGGGTGGTGGCATCCGTATCTGAGGTTGCTGATTTTTTGAAGGGTAGAGCCAATGAACTGAATGTGAGGAATAAAAGGCAAGTCACAGACACCTCCAAGGATTTGGGCCTGAGCATTCAGAGAGATGGGAAATAGGAAAAAACCGTAGGAGTTGCAGATTTGAGGAAGATGCCCTGGAGATGTGGACAAGCTAAGCTTGAGATGACCATAAAATATCCAAGTGGACAAAGCAAGTAGGCAGTTTGGCGTTTGAGTCTGCAGTTAGAGCAGGGCTCAGACTGGAGCTATCTACACAGAGCAGCCAGCAGATACTTGAACCCAGGCCACTGGATGAGATCACCAAGAAAATGAGCACAAGGGAGAACATGGGTGAGCTTTAAGGACTGAGACCCAGGTGTTCCTTTGTTAAAATGTTAGGTAGACCAGGTGCAATCAGCAAACTCAACTGTAGGAAACTCCCCAGAATCAACTACCTAGTTTCTTCAGCAAATACACTGCAAATAGAGAGACAGACATAGACACACACACACATACACAGACACACACACACATACACACAGAGAAAGGAACTAGGAACTTAAAAAACTTAGGAGCTATAACAATTATTCGTAGCATATAGACTTTCTTTGGATCCTAATTGAAGCAAACCATGAAAAACAAAAACTATGGGGCAACTGTGGAAACTTGCTCCCTGTCTGGATATTTGAACATTTTAAAGAATTGCTGTTAATGTTTTTGATAACAGAAATGTGGCTATATTTTTAAAGGAGTACTTATCTTTTAAAGGAGGGATGTTGGTTCACAATCTTGCCCCCATACAGGTAGGGTAAGGAGAAACTGGAGAAAGAAGCAGCCCCTCCAGATTGGTAGATGGCAGGTGTACTAAGCAAGGACACTTACTTACAATGCTTGCCTTTTTTCTTGTTGTTGCTGTTATATTTTTTAAAATAATTTTAAAATTTGTTTATTTTTTATTGTGCTCGGTTTTCATTGCTGCCCGGGCTTTTCTTTAGTTGCCATTAGCAGGGACTACTCTTCCTTCCAGTATTCCAGCTTCTCATTGGGGTGACTTCTCTTCTTGCAGAGCACTGGCTCTGCAGGCTTCAGTAGTTGCTGCTCAAGGGCTCAATAGTTTTGGTTTCCAGGCAATAGAGCACAAATTCAATAGTATGGCTTACTTGTTTCATGGCATGTGGGATCTTCCCAGACCAGGGATCGAACCCACATCTCTTGCACTGGCAGGTGGATTCTTTACCACTGAGCCACCAGGGAAGCCTGCTGTTAAATGTTTTAATGAGGATTTTGTTTTGTTAATTTTTTATTTTCTATTGTATAGTTGACTTATAATTGTCAGGTTGGTTCTTCTTCCATGTTATTGTCTTGTCATGCATGCATGCATGCATGCTAAGTCGCTTCAGTCATGTCCAACTCTGTGCGACCCTATGGACAGCAGCCCACCAGGCTGTCCATGGGATTCTCTAGGCAAGAATACTGGAGTGGGGTGCCATTTCCTTCTCCCATGTCTTGTCATAGTAAAGAGTTGAAAGGACAGACCAGTAACACCTCAAACAGGCAAGATTTACTGGGCATGCGGTAAGCAGTACAATCTCCAAGCATAATAACAGACCAACACCTGCCCCGCCTTGGAGTGACCCCGTCCCATTTTGGCTCCCCTCCTTTATATCCCTTGTTCCCGCCCCTGGGCAGGTTCCTGGGCCCTGATTGGCTATACCCTATTCAAATAGAGAAATTGTACTGTTCCTGGGGTCTGATTGGTTACATGCAAGACCAATCAGAGAAGAGGGTGTGTTTTCCCACCGGAGGTTCTTAGTCCCTTGGGAAGTTTCCTCGTTTTGTTTTTTTCTAACAGCTGCTTCCTGACTGCCATCTTGGGCCCTGTTTCCCTATTCTAACTACCTAGCAGAATGTGTTAGTCTCAGGTGTACAGCAAAGTAATTCAGTTATACATATACATATATCCATTCTTTTTCAGATTTTCTTCTCATAAAAGTTATTACACAATATTGAGTAGAGTTCCCTGTGCTATACAGTAGGCTTGTCTTGAGAGGCCCCAAGATGAATAGATCTCTACCCTCGCCTCCCCAGAATCTGGAAAGTTTACATAGAGGACTTAACAGATCTTGGTCAAGTCCAGGTGGTCTCAGCAACACATTGCTCTCTCAAGGTTAGGTCCCTGAAAAAGTGCTCCCCTGGTGGGAACAGTGGGCAGAACATACATTCCAAGGATGGGGAAGGGGTGAGGAGTCTCTGATTGCTCTGGTCCAGCTTGAAGGTCAATGGTGGTCACATCCTCTCCATGACCTCCTTCAAGGGGTTAGCTAACTACAACCCAAGGACCAAATTCACAGGTTACCTGGTCTTGCATGGCTCACGAGATAAAAATGGTTTTTAAACAGTTTCAAAAAATCAAAAGAACAATATGTCTGGACACATGAAAATTTCATATATGCAATTTAAATATTAGTGTCCATAAATACAGTTGTATTAGACGACAACCACTCCACTCACTTAAGTATCGTCTATGGCTGCCTTCACGCTACAATGGCAGAGCTGGGAAGTTGCAACAGAGGCTGTGTGGCCCCATAAAGCTGAAAATACTCTCTGTTCCTTTACTGAAAAAGTTTGCCAAGCCTGCTCTAGAGCAACATTCTTATATACTTAACAGAAGAAATGTGATGTTTGAGATGGTTTCAACATAATACAGGAGGGAGGAAATAAGTATGGAGGAAACAAATTGAAAACTGAAGCTGAAGCCCATTATATTCCTGTATCTACCTTTGTATGGGTTCGAAATTTTCCACATACAAAACATAAATTATTTTTTAAAAGAAAAACAAAATGAAAGAAACTGTTTTTATTTTTAAAAAAGCTTGGAGAGATGTGGAGGAACTGGGAAAGGGTTCTGAAAGGAGGGACCAGAGGTCTGATAGAAAACAGGTGACTCCCAGGCAGCTCACAACCCAATCCCCAGATGCCACCCTCTCAGGAATTTAAAAGGAGCCCCATAGTGCACATCTATGGTTTCTTGAGATTACTTTATAAGCGCCCCAGCATCCTCTAATACAGATTTCCCTGCTATTGTCTGGCTTGTTATGCAAATAGATTCTCTATCCCCCCAAGGGGACTTCCACAACCGGCTTTGGGAACAGTTAACGCTCATTTTACTGCTCAGGGCAAAAACAAACTGAAATTTTGGAAACCTCCAGACGCAGAAGGCAGAGCATTCTAACAGATTCTGAGTGAACCTGATCTCAATGCACTTGGTAGACGCCTTCTGCTCCATCAATCCCACCCCGCAGGTGGGGATGTTCAGCTCGCCTAAGAGCTCTTACTGGCTTTGGGACTTTGGGGAACCTCTGGCCTTTTTTTTCTCCCTTCCCTTTGGTCAGCTGCCCTGGGGCATTGGCCTCATTCACAGTTCTCCAGTTTCCCAGACAATGAGGCTTCTTGTGCTTATTGCTGCAGTCTCCCTATTAATTCTACAAGGGGTTTACAATTACTGAAATAGAAGCTCCACTTTCTGCTGCACATTAAGTCTTCGTTCCAACGAAATCCCAGTCCAAAGCCAGGATGGGATTTGGTTTTAATTAAAAGTCCCTCAGGTCACTCTCTTTCAGGAGCTTGGCCAAGAGGATTAAAAGGACTGAGCTGGGCAATGGTGATTTGGGGGTCAATAGGTTTCTCCATTCATCCAACCCCCTCCCCACCCAAAGGCCTGCAGATGGGCAAAAATCAGGCAGGCAAGGACTACTCTGAAGGAACTCAAAATGAAACCAGTAACAATAACCACAAACCTGAACTGAACGTGGGTTCCTAAAAACCTTGACCATAGGGGTTTCCTGGGACTGAGGGCTTTTGCTTTAAGACCTGGAAAGTTGCAGGCCAACTGGGATGAGCTAGTCTTTCAATGCATGAGAGACATTTTGAAAAGATGCTGGGAGGTTCCCCCAATGCTGGGGCATCCCATCCCAGACAGAAACCAACAATTCACAATTACATGGAGTTTTACTGTCTGCAAAGCAGTGCCATTTAAGGTCCATATCATGGATACAAAGATACAGGTCTACAGATACTAACCTGGAGATTTTCTACTGAAAGCAATGCAAAGTGGTCTAACTTGTCTGGTTTGTAGGCTGCCAGGCTATTTGAACTGGATTTGGATTTCATTTCGAACTGTGGTATTAGAACAGCCCCATCCCTTGAGTTCTACTCAAGGGAATGTGTGCTTTCTTTTTAGGCTAGAGGCATCGGGCCTGAGTGCTGCTCCCAGCTCTGTCCCTAACGGTGAGACTGGCCTGTCATTCTCCTCCCTGTCTTTGAGTCTCAGGAGAGCAAAATGGAAGGCTTGGGATTCTGTGATAGAAGGAGAGAGACGAGGATGCTGTCTCACTGGGCATCCTCTGCCTGCTGAGCCAATACATTTGCTCCATCCACCAGCCCTGAAGGTTCACTTGGTCTCACAGGTGAGTTCAGCAGACACACAGAACTCAAAAAGTGAGCAAATGGCAGAAGCGGGGCCCAGATGCAGGGCCACCTGGCTGTCTAGGAATCATAACTGTAGCGACCACTGAATTGAGTGAGAACAAAGCCCTCACCCCTCTACACACACTGCCTCATGTAGTCCTTGCAGAATCTTTGAGGCAAATGTTAACTGCAGTTTCTATTTCACAGACAAGGAAATGGGTTTTAAAAGGTCGAGTGGCCTGCCGAGGATCACATAACTATTAGGTGGCAGGGCCAGGTCCCAAGCCCTGAGCTAAATGATTCCAAACACTGAGTAGCTCTGCTCTCCAGCCTCTGCTTAGTGGCCCTGAACCTGAACTCCAGATGGCCAGTGCCATCTCGGGGCTAGAAGCCCCAGTTTTCATTTAGACCACTGATTACTAGCTGTGTGCTCTTCAACAAACTCTTTGACTTCTTAGGGCTTACGTTCCCTTCTTTGTACAATGCGGATGGTGATAATACCTCACAAAGACAGGGGCTTCCCTGGTGGCTCAGATGGTAAAGAATCTGCCTGCAGTGCAGGAGACCCCAGTTCCATCCCTGGATGGGGAAGAGCCCCAGGAGGAGAGCATGGCAACCTGCTTCCGTATTCTTGCCTGGAGAATCCCATGGACAGAGGAGCTTGGCAGGCTTCAGTCCATCGGGTCCCAAAGAGTTGGACATGATTGAAACCCCTAAACAGGCACAAAGACTGTGTAAATGTTATTTTATAGTTCATCAATTTATCCAATGTGTAACGGTTTGCTCTGCCTGAATATTCTCATTTCTTGCTCACAACAGCCATGAAATATAATTGGAAAAATATGTAAAGAAATTTCCTTGTATGTAAAATATGTAAAAAAAAAAAAAACAAAAACTGACCCCAGCACTGGCACATATAAACACTGGACAAATAGTAGCTATTATTATTGATGCTTCTGTTGTTGCTATTGATATTATCATGACAAAGTCCTTGCCTTCATGGCTGCTTTTATTAAGGGGGTTCGGATCCCTTTCTTAGAAATTTCCTCCCCTCCCCACCCATGGACGCCCCCTCCCCACGAGCCCTTCAAGGCGCCGAATCTCCCTCTACCCACTCTCCTTTCTCCCTCTGGCCTCCGCCGCCCCCCTTGTAGCTTGCGCCCCTTTTCCAGGCAGCCCCCGAGGCGAGTCCCTGGCCCCAGCGCCCCCAAGCGCCTGAGCAGCGGCCGCCCGCGTCCCCTGCGACAGGCCCTGCGGGGGCCTTGTCCCCGCCGCCCGCGCCTCACCTGCCGTGCCCGGCGCCGCTGCTCCGAGTCCAACGCGGGCGGTCCCTGCGGCGGCCGGAGTGGAGACCCGGGCACCGAGCGCCGTGGGGGTCACAGTCCCGCAGGTGCAAGATGCCAACAAAAGCGCGCTCTCTCCCTCGCCCCTTTCCGAAAGACCGGTGAGGAAAGAGACTGAAGGGCTCTCCAAACACATCCACCAATTGCGTGTAGGAACTTTATTTGGATCTGAATTCAAACAAACTATTTTAAAAATGATGGAACAATTGGAGCAATCTGGTCGCTGGAGGTTTACTGGTTAGTTTTTTCACGTGTGACAACTGCAATATGGCTCTTTTTTTAGAGTCCTTATATTTTGCAGATACATATTAACATAGCTGAAACATGATGTCTGGACTTGCTTGGAAATAAGGGGGACCAAGGAGGGGCAGGAATCTGGGTGAAACAATCTGGGTCCCGTGTTGATACTAGCTGCCTCCCGAGCAGGGGTTATTATTATCTATTTTCTTCTTTTTCATGTGCTTGGAATTTTCCATAATACAACGGTAAAAAAAAAAAAAAGAACTGTAAAGATATTCAGACACCTTGGTCAGTAAATGTGACCAAATTTATATAAAGGGGAAAAAAATCCTCAGAAGTAAAAAAAAGTTGTTTTTTTTTTAAAAAGTAAAAAAAAGTGCACCAAAAAAAAGTAAAAAAAAGTGTACCAAAATATTTAATGCAGCAGCACTGCATATAAATGCAAAAGCAGACTCAGGTGGGAAAAGATTCAACTTGGGTTGCCATTAAGGAAATGGTTACATAAACTATACTACATCAACTTCATGGGTTATACAGCTATTTAAATGGGTATGAACAAAGACTGTGTAATAAACACACAAGGAAATAATTTTATATCTAAAAAAGTCAAACATGAAGTCATATGTGTTTATGTAAGGGCTTCCTAGGTGGCTCAGTGAAAAAGAATCCGCCTGCCAATGCAGGAGACATAGATTCCATCCCTGGGTTGGTAGATTCCCTGGAGGAGGAAATGGCAACCCACACCAGCAGTCTGGCCTGGAAAATTCCAGGGACAGAGAAGCCTCGAAGGCTACAGTCCATGGGGTTGCAAAGAGTTAGACACAACTGAGTTGCTTTTGAACTGTGGTGTTGGAGAAGACTCTTGAGAGTCCCTTGGACTGCAAGGAGATCCAATCAGTCCATTCTGAAGGAGATCAGCCCTTGGATGTCTTTGGAAGGAATGATGCTAAAGCTGAAACTCCAGTACTTTGGCCATCTCATGCGAAGATGAGACTCACTGGAAAAGACTGATGCTGGGACGGATTGGGGGCAGGAGAAGGGGACGACAGAGGATGAGATGGCTGGATGGCATCACTAACTCGATGCACGAGAGTCTGAATGAAGTCCGGCAGTTGGTAATGGACAGGGAGGCCTGGCGTGCTGCGATTCATGGGGTTGCAAAGAGTCGGATACGACTGAGCGACTGAACTGAACTGAACTGAGCATGCACACATGCAACATATATGCACTTGTATTAAAACAGGAAATACATTGAAGTGTTAAGTGTGCATGATGGAATTATCCATAACTATCTTTTCTATCTTTTCTAAGCTCTATACAGTCAACAAAAAGAAGGACCAGGAGCTGACAGTGGCTCAGATCTTGAACTCCTTATTGCAAAATCAGACTTACATTGAAGAAAGTAGGGAAAACCACTAGGCCATTCAGGTATGGCCTAAATCAAATCCCTTACAATTATACAGTGTAAGTGACAAATAGATTCAAGGGATTAGATCTGATGGACACAGTACCTGAAGAGCTATGGACAGAAGTTCGTAACATTGTACAGGAGGCAGTGATCAAAACCATCCCCAAGGAGAAGAAATGCACAAAGGCAATAATGGCTGTCTGAGGAGGGCTTACAAATAGCTGAGAAAAGAAGAGAAGCAAAAGGCAAAGGAGAAAAGGAAAGACATACCTATCCGAATGCAGAGTTCCAAAGAATAGCAAGGAGCGATAAGAAAGCCTTCCTCAGTGATCAATGCAAAGAAATAGAGGAAAACAATAGAATGGTAAAGACTAGAGATCTCTTCAAGAAAATTAGAGATACCAAGGCAACATTTCATGCAAAGATGGGCACAATAAAGGACAGAAATGGTATGGACCTAATAGAAGCTGAAGATATTAAGAAGAGATGGCAAGAATACACAGAAGAACTATACAAAAAAAGGTCTTAATGACCCAGATAACCACGATGGTGTGATAACTCATCTAGAGCCAGACATCCTGGAATGCAAAGTCAAGTGGGCCTTAGGAAGCATCACTCCAGACAAAACTAGTGGAGGTGATGGAATTCCAGTTGAGCTATTTCACATCCACAGAGATGATGCTGTGAAAGTGCTGCACTCAATATGCCAGCAAATTTGGAAAACTCGGTAGTGGCCACAGGGCTGGAAAAGGTCAGTTTTCATTCCAATCCCAAACAAAGGCAATGCCAAAGAATCTTCAAACTACCCCACAATTGCACTCATTTCACATGCTAGCAAAATAATGCTCAAAATTCTCCAAGCCAGGCTTCAACAGTACATCAACTGAGAATTTCCAAATGTTCAAGCTGGATTCAGAAAGACAGAGGAACCAGAAATCAAACTGCCAACATTCACTGGGTCACAGAAAAAGCAAGAGAATTCCAGAAAAACATCCACTTTTGCTTCACTGACTATGCTAAAGCCTTTGACTGTGTGGATCACAACAAACTGTGGAAAATTCAAGAGATGGGAATACCAGACCACCTTACCTGCCTCCTGTGAAACCTGTATGCAGGTCAGGAATCAACAGATAGAACTGGACATAGAACAATGGACTGATTCCAAATTGGGAAAGGATAACATCAAGGCTGTATATTGAAACCCTGCTTATTTAACTTATATGCTGAGTACATGATGTGAAATGCTGGGCTGGACAAGCTAGAATCAAGACTGCCAAGAAAAATATCAATAACCTCAGATATACCGATGACACCATCCTTATGACAGAAAGCGAAGAAGAATTAAAGAGCCTCTTGACAAAGGTGCCTTTTCATACTGTTCATGGGGTTCTCAAGGCAAGAATACTAAAGTGATTTGCCACTCCCTTCTCCCATCACTTCATGGCAAATAGATGGGGAAACAGTGACAGACTTTATTTTTCGGGGCTCCAAAATCACTGCAGCCATGAAATTAAAAGACACTTACTCCTTGGAAGAAAAGTTATGACCAAACTAGACAGCTTATTAAAAAGCAGAGATACTACTTTGCCAACAAAGGTCTGTCTAGTCAAAGCTATGGTTTTTCCAGTGGTCACATATGGATGTGAGAGTAGGACCATAAAGAAGGCTGAGTACTGAAGAATTGATGCTTTTGAACTGTGGTGTTGGAGAAGCCTCTTGAGAGTTCCTCAGACTGCAAGGAGATCAAACCAGTCAATACTAAAGGAAATCAGTCCTGAATATTAATTGGAAGGACTGATGCTGAAACTGAAGCTCCAATACTTTGGCCACCTGATGTGAACAACTGACTCACTGGAAAAGACCCTGATGCTGGGAACAACTGAAGGCAGGAGAAGGGTATGACAGAGGATGAGATGGTTGGATGGCATCGCTGACTCGATTGACATGAGTTTGAGCAAGCTCTGGGAGTTGGTGATGGACAGGAAAGCCTGGCGTGCTACATAGAGTCCATGGGGTCTGCAAAGAGTCGGACAAAACTGAGCAACTGAACAACACATATAAGTGTGAACTCTAGAGATTTTCTTGCAATCCTTTACATTTAATGAAACACATCTCAATGCCTGAAATTTTTTAAAAACTGAAATGTATAATGCTGACATTACTTTGTTGGTGGCAGAATTACATATACTCTTCAAAAATGATCGACTCTGCTGCTGTTGCTCAGTTGATGGTTATTTATAAATATTTATTAATGTTATTTATAAATAGTTATAATATTTATCAGCATCCTCAAAAACATCCTTTTATTCCTAGGCTCCTGGTTTAATCCTTCAAACAAGCAGCTTACTGTCAAGCACTAGATGATAGAAAATGTCTTCCATCTTTTGTCAATTTTTGATTTAGAAAATAGGTGTCTATGAGTTTCACATGATTCATCTTGGAAGCATAAAGGTATCTTTTATTGTCAAAATTTTTAATGTTAGAAATTTGTAAATGTGTATGTGTGGGCACATACAGGTATGTAAAAAAGTCCAGAAGGGTATATACCAAAATGTTAATCGTGGTCCTCTAAGGGTTAGGGTTCAGCTAAAATCTACTTGCATATTCTTTACACCTGTCTGTATTTTCCACTTTTTCTATAACAAACATGCTACTTATAATGCCAAAACCAGAAGTGCTTTATGATCAGTCACAGCCACCTTATAAATAATAAATAATAAAAACAAGAGGGCAACATCAAGTGTAGGGAAAACTGTTTTGTTCGGGTGAGTATAAAACGGACTGCCAACATATTCTCAAACATTTCAACTCTACCATTTGAAAAGCATTGAGGGTTCCAAGTTTAAAAGCAGCGTTCTGCATCTTGGTTCCTGGGTTTCCACACCAAAAAAAAAAACAAAAAAACAAAAACGACGAGAACAAACTCATGGTTGCCAATACACAATGCTCTATATAAAACGGGTAACCAGCAAAGACCTACCGTACAGTACATGGAACCCAGCTCATTGTTCTGCGGCAACCTGAACGGGAGTTTGGGGAGAATGGATACATGTATATGTTTGGCTGAGTCCCTTCACTGTTCACCTGAAACTAACACATTGTTAATTGGCTATTTGTCATTGTTGTTCAGTCTCTAACTCGTGTCTGACTCTTTGTGATCCCATGGACTCCATGGACTGCAGCACACCAGGCTTCTTTGTCCTTCATTATCTCCCAGTTTGCTCAAACTCATGTCCATTGAGTGGGTGTACTGGCTATACCTGAATACAAAATAGTTTTAAAAAGTGAAAAAAGATGAAAATATAAAACCAATGTACTGTGTTGATTCCTGAACAGGATAGAAGAAAATAGCATTTGGACATCATCAGATCAGATCAGTCGCTCAGTCGTGTCCGACTCTTCGCGACCCTATGAATAGCAGCACACCAGGCCTCCCTGTCCATCACCAACTCCCGGAGCTCACTCAGACCCACGTCCATCGAGTCAGTGATGCCATCCAGCCATCTCATTCTCTGTCGTCCCCTTCTCCTCTTGCCCCCAATCCCTCCCAGCATCAGAGTCTTTTCCAATGAGTCAACTCTTCGCATGAGGTGGCCAAAGTACTGGAGTTTCAGCTTTAGCATCATTCCTTCCAAAGAAATCCCAGGGCTGATGTCCTTCAGAATGGACTGGTTGGATCTCCTTGCAGTCCAAGGGACTCTCAAGAGTCTTTTCCACCACAGTTCAAAAGCATTAATTCTTCGGTGCTCAGCCTTCTTCACAGTCCAACTCTCACATCCATACACGACCACAGGAAAAACCATAGCCTTGACTAGACGAACCTTTGTTGGCAAAATAATGTCTCTGCTTTTGAATATGCTATCTAGGTTGGTCATAACTTTCAAGGAGTAAGTGTCTTTTAATTTCATGGCTGCAGTCACCATCTGTAGTGATTTTGGAGCCCAGAAAAATAAAGTCTGACACTGTTTCCACTGTTTCCCCATCTATTTCCCATGAAGTGGTGGACAAGATGCCATGATCTTCGTTTTCTGAATGTTGAGCTTTAAGCCAACTTTTTCACTCTCCACTTTCACTTTCATCAAGAGGCTTTTTAGTTCCTCCTCACTTTCTGCCATAAGGGTGGTGTCATCTGCATATCTGAGGTTATTGATCTTTCTCCCGGCAATCTTGATTTCAGTTTGTGTTTCTTCCAGTCCAGCATTTCTCATGATGTACTCTGCATATAAGTTAAATAAACAGGGTGACAATATACAGCCTTGACGATTTGTTCTTAGTTATTTTCCACAACTTAAGAAATGCAGGTGTATAAGACATTCCAGATTTACATGGTCATTTATTTGGGGGTGTAAAGAGGGGATCTTTACTTTTCATTTTATACTTACTGAAAGTAATTTTCAAATGGTCCTGCACTTTCATGCACTGGAGAAGGAAATGGCAACCCACTCCAGTGTTCTTGCCTGGAGAATCCCAGGGATGGGGGAGCCTGGTGGACTGCCGTCTATGGGGTCACACAGAGTCGGACACGACTGAAGCAACTTAGCAGCAGCAGCAGCAGCACAAAAAATAGACTAGTATTTACTTCATGTGAATACAGCATATTGACTCTAAAATCCAGAGGGAAATCTTAAGTTCTAGTTATGGAATAATAATTCTAATTCTCCAGAAGTATGAAATTTCTTAATGAAAAAGTACTTTGGTATCAGTGTACCGTGATTCCAATTCTTTGGTATCAATATGGATCAGATCAGATCAGATCAGATCAGTCGCTCAGTCATGTCCGACTCTTTGCGACCGCATGAATCACAGCACTCCAGGCCTCCCTGTCCATCACCAACTCCCGGAGTTCACTCAGACTCACGTCCATCGAGTCAGTGATGCCATCCAGCCATCTCATCCTGTCGCCCCCTTCTCCTCCTGCCCCTAATCCCTCCCAGCATCAGAGTCTTTTCCAATGAGTCAACTCTTCGCATGAGGTGGCCAAAGCAAGCTACAAAGTACAGGTTACTAGTAAATGAAACGCAATGCCATACAAGTTGTAGTATAAAAACAAATCACCAGAGAAATGGAAATCAAACCCACTGTATACCACCTCACATTCATTGAACGGCTACTATCAAGAAAAACACAAAATAACAAATGTTAGGGAGGATGTGGAGAAATTAGAACCCTTGTGCACTGTTAGTGGGAATGGAAAATGGTGCAACCACTGAGAAAAACAACACGGCAATTCCTCAACAAACTAAACACAGAATTCGTGTCTGATCCAGAAATTCCACTTCTGGGTATAGATCCCGAAGAAGTGAAAACAGCAACTCAAAACAGATTGTTCATAGTTGCATTACTCTCAATAACAAATACCAGTAATGCAGGTGTCCACTGACAGATGAATGGACAAGCAAAAGACACAATGAACTATTACTCAGCATTAAAAAGGGAAGAAACTTTGACACATTTTATAACATGGACAGACTTTGAGATCATTGTGCTCAAATAAGCCAGTCACACACAAAATAATATTGTATGATTCGACTTATATGAGGTACCTAGAACAGCCAAATTCAAAGAGAGTAGAATGGTGATCGCCAGGACTGGGGTGGGGGAAGGGGGAAAGGAATAGGGAGTTAGTGTTAATGGCTACAGAGTCCCAGTTTTGCCAAATGTGAAAACGTAAAAATGGATTATGGTGATGGTTACACAATTTGAATGTACTAAATACCACTGAATTGAACACCTAAACATGGTTAAGATGGGAAATTTCATATGATTTTACAATAAAAGTTTGGAAGAAAAATATAAATAATGGTACTGTGTCAATAAACACTAAGCAATTTGAAATGTAAGCAACTAAATGGGATGTAGTATGCCGAATTGGCTCCTGGAACAGAGAAAAAGGTCAATGATGGAAAAATGGGCAAAACTGCAGCAGTCAGTAGTTTACTTACTAATAGGGTACCGATGTTAATTTCTCAGTTTCGACACATAATGTGGCTACTATGCAAGCCAATGTTAGGGGGTTAAGGGTATACAGGAACTCTCTGTACTATCTTTGCAAGGTTTCTCGAAATCTAACATTATTCCAAAATAAAAGTAACAACTAAAAAGAAGTTAGAATCAACTTCCACATAGAAGATACGAGTGCATATGTGCTCAGTTGTGTCTGACTCTTCACGACTGTATGGACTGTCGCCCTCCAGGCTCCTCTGTCCATGGGACTTCCCGGGCAAGAACACTGGAGTGGGTTGCCACTTCCTCCTGCAGGGGATCTTCCCAACCCAGTGATCAAAACCATGTCTCCTGCCTCTCCTGCATTGGCAGGTGGGTTTTTTACCACTGAGCCAGCTGGGAAGCCCACACAGAAGACAAAGACAATACAAATATATTAGAATTGATAAAGTAGATACCAAAATATGAACACCTATACAAATAGCTACAGGAGATGTGAAATTATTTTTATTGTGTTGTTCACTGTTGCCTAGCTACTGTCTTATCAAACAATTGCAAAAGGGCAGGCTATTGAATTTTTTATTGTGGTAATATTTCCTTCATGATACAGGGTGCATTTTTTCACTTAGATCTTGGCATGGATAGTGTGATCTTCCTTCTGCCAATTCATGATTTTATATCTTTGATAATTTGTTACTTGGTGAGCATCCTGGTTGTTTCAAGTCAATGACAAGCCCAGTTTTGTGTTCAGCGGATTCCTAAGCAGCACAACTCAACCTGGACAGCCCTGGCTGTCCATTTTACTAGCCCTGGCTCAGTGCACTGGCTTCCAGCTGTAACATAGGTGCATTGGATATAAGCCTATTTGAGGAGTACTTAGGTATCTGCACAAACGTGCTAAGTCACTTTAGCCACTGGAAGCCCATGTGGACGGACGGTACTGTAGCTTTTAGAGAAAAAAGGTCATGAAATGCTTTTATCAGTAATTAAGCAGCAGCAAGCAGTAGGAAACAACTGGTAAAAACATCTTGCTTCATTATGAGTCTGCTTGAATATGCTGCTCTGAGGAGTAGATTTCAAAGTTAATGAAACATATTGGAACAGAACTAAGTGAAAACAAAGCTTTACTCAGAAAGATGACTTGAAACAACTAAGTTTTACTTTATTTCCCAGCCCAACTGCTTTTCTGTTAAAGGTCAATTATGTAAAAACTGATGTGACATAAGAGAAGGGTAGAAAATACACTGTCTCTCTTAACAGCTCTGCACAAGGGAGAAATGACCAAGGCTATTATGTCTTCTTCCCTTCCACTCTCTGACATCAGTGGTCTAAACACTCCAGAGGCTTACAGCTGCAGGTGCAAAGAGCTTTGCCTCACAGGTGCAGCTTACATTTCCTTTCTCTGTGACCTTTAAGGTCAACTGGCTAGCTTGCTTTGACTGCAAATAGAGGTCTTCTTAATTCCTCCAGTACAACCTTAACTTGATATGAAACACTTACACAAGGAATGGTGCAGACAAGAAGGCAGTTTATTGTATCAATACTTTGGGGAGAAAAAAAGAAAAAACATGATTCCATTTAAGGGGAAATAAAGTCATTGACGCTCAGTAAGCAACACTGCCATCTAGTGGAATGATGATATACCACCAAGACTTTCAAGACCAGGCGTGAAATGTGAGCGATTTGTTGGTTTAAATTTTCACCAAAAAACTGCACTTTTGAGAAGCTGATTTTCAGAGAACCTCAGATTTTGAGAAAGTATTTGTCTTTAAAATGCATAAATGTATATGCTTTCTCTGATTTTGGGGGGAAAAGAAGGAGGTTTGTTTCTTTTTTTTTCCAAATAGACTATCAAATTAATTCTCAAAGTTAATGAAACACTTTGCAACAACCTGCCTCTGAGCATCTGTCACTCTTGCGCTCTTGTTCAGCAGTCTAAACAGCAACCCCTGATGATGAAGCTTATAAAGAAGCAAAACTCAACTGTACAAGAACTACATTAAATTTACTCATTTCCTCTATTTTTACAATCTAAGGTGCTAAGTATTTGCACTTCACTTATTTGAATTCCTGGGGGGAAAAAAGCATTTGAAAGCACCAATAACGCTTTTGCAAAAATCACATAACCCAACTCTTATTACGACTACACAATAACAGTGGAAGATACTGGTGTCAGGACGTGGGAATGCTGTTCTTACTGAATAATAAAGTCATTCTTCTCAAGGCTTTAGTTCTCCTTTATGCCCAGGTGCTGCAGTAAATGTGCTGATTTGATGACTTCTATGAGCATATAGATGAGAATAGTTAATGTAACACCTGGCTGACAAAAGCAAGTTGTGAGAATAACATATTGTTAATAGGCATGATCTCAAATTGGCATCTCTATGATTACTGAGATTTTAGATTCTGGGTTAAGTGCTCTGCTCTTTGGAACATCCACAATGGTTATCGATCTTGGTAATGAGCTCGTTGCAACCTTTCTGGATATATGGTTGGAGGCACTCACGGATTCTAGAATGCATGAGTCTGACATGGTTTTCTCAAACCATACTCCTGGCAAACTATAAACTCAGTTAAGGATTTCGAGAAGAGCCAAGTTCTGTGAAAGAGGTATATACAAGGACCGAGTTAAGAAGCTGAATTGAAAGAATATTAGGTGGTGTTCTTGTCAGTAGACAAAACTGAATGTTCCAATTCTGAGAACCTGAGATTGTCCAGAAAAGCAAAATTCTGAGTGTAGGACACAAGTTACCACAAAGTCAGAACCCACTGCTCTGAATTTCAAAAAAAACAAACAAACATATATATATGAGTTGGGGAGTGAGGGTAGTCCCTGAAGTACATCTGAATGAGGCTGTTCTTTTGAGAGTTAGTCTGGGTTGCTTGTGTTCACCACAATTTGCAGTAATCACCCCACCCCAAGTCTAAAGCCTTCCTTTACCATATATTCTCATCTACTTCATCTTTCTTTCATATATGCTACTACTTGGGCACACCTGAAGCAAAGCAATTAAAGATGCTTGGGAAGCCTTATAGTAACTCCAACATGATGCCAAAGTCACCTCCAAAAAAAGTTTATTAGCATGATTAAAAACATTTTCTGGAATAATGACAGAATTTCTAAACATGAAAGAGGATCAGTGGCTATACTTTATAACCAATATTTGCAACTGGAAAGACAGCTTTATTGCCCAGTCTTCATTTTATTACAAACAACCCACATTTACTGGTTCCCTGTGAAGTCATGACTATTGCTTTGGGAATGAGTCCCTACTGCAATTAAGTATAAAAAATATTTTCCATAATCGGAGTGTGACCTGCATTACTGAGTAAAGAGTTGATAAAAATCCTCAAAGAGTTGGTTTTTTGTTTTTTTAAAAAACATTTCTTTTACACACTACAAAGCAATAATTAGTAATTTGGCTTTTAAAATTCCTACATGATATTTAGAATGGCAGTCCCCAAAGGTCCTCCCTTCACATAACTGAACTTGCAGATCCTCTTCCGGAGTGTACATTCTTGGGCTGGACTCTGAAGACCTCAACCTCCACTTGTTTATACGGGTTTGAGAACAAAGACAGCATCATCCAGAACGTAGTAGTCATTATACATGTCACCTTCACACAGGTATGGCAGTCTGGTGAAAGCTTCGATAACAAAACCAGCTTTTCTGAAAACTTCAGGCAGACTATTCACTTGTTCTTCCCAATTCTGTCCCTTGATTTCCAAAATTTCCGATGGTTTATCCCACTTGCCACCTACTAAAACAAAAACATGAAGTTAAATTCTTGAACAAACAGATTACTCAAAAGAGAGAAGAGGGGAAGAACAATATCTGCTAAGGACTTGGTGTGTGCCAAGCACTGGGTGCTTTGATGAATGATTTCCCGGGTGACCCAGCGGTAGGACAAAGAGGAAGTAGAGACAGGAAGACTGAAGAACGTGCCCCAGCTTGCAAGGTTAATGAACACTGGGACAGAAGTGTAATCCCTCATTAAACCAGACCCAAAGCCCACACTACTACTTGCTCTGACAGTTTCTTGATATCACCCTCCCTTAGACTGACTGGTGTGTAATGGTTAATAGGTTTGGAAAACTGCTTATTAAATATTGAGGCAGGGTGTAACAAAGTTTGAAAGAGTGCTTTGGATAAACGTAAGAAAACGCCACTAGTGTAGTAAAATCATGCCACATATTAACTAGAGGGGTTTATCAGGCTGAAAGTAAAAATAGGTTAACGGAGGGTTTTAATTTCTAAAAAGAGATCATTTGGTGTGCTTTTCAAGGGAGGTCAATCCACTCTCTAACTTTGCAGAAGAATTTCACACAAGTTAACCTCCAGAACCAGAGAGAGGATAACATACTAGAATGGATCAATCAACCTAGCATTTCTTGGAACAGTGACTCAAGTCTGTGTTAACATTAGTCATTTCCAAACCCATGAGCGTCAGATGCCCAGGTACTAGGGGGCTAGAAAAAGTCTTCAGTTCACATACATACCAAGCACTGACTACAGACACACACACACAAACACACACAGTGGTATATATAAAATCTGGGGGGTGCTTTCAGACGCAACTATGATGTAAAAAAAAAAATACACAGTAATGCTAAAAGTATTACTAAATACAGATTGAGAATAACTTTCTGTAAATGACAAAATATATAATCAACAGGTGCCAAGCATACACACAGTACAGTGGAGAGGGTTTCATTCTTTCCGGCAGCGAGCACCCCTCTTCCCCGTGGAAGGCAAAGCCTGGGGAAGCAGCTTCCCCCTCCTCTTTCTCGCAGCTCAGGCACTGGTTCATGACCTCAGGTCAGAAACACTCCCCTGAGACCTGGAATGAGGAGCAAGTGGCCCAGAGGTGGGGACGTGAGGCTCCTTCTCTGGGAAGGCGGAGCAGTGGTGTGAGTCCAGGCAGCTCGGGCAGCACGGAGCAGTACCACTGACAGGCTGTGGGCCACGCCAAGGCAGCAGTGCTTGCCGGTTGGCAGTGCTCTTCAGATCAGCTTTACAGCAGACTTCAGGGCATGTGTCTTGCATGTAGACCACAACACATGATTCTCCAGTCCTCCCAGGGACTCACTGTGCTACCCTCAAATCCTTTCAATAAACTCCCTTTTGCTTATTAAGTCAGCCCAAGTCACTTTCTGCTGTTTACAAATAACCTGACTGATGAAGCCCCCGAGGGACTAGGATGGGGTTCTGGATGACAAAGATTCCACACATTTATTTCACAATAAAAGCGGTCACACAAAACTGGGCACAAGGGCTTCCCAGGTGACTTAGTGGTAAAGAATCTGCCAATGCAGGAGATGCAGATTCGAACCCTGGGTTGGGAAGATCCCCCAGAGAAGGAAATGGTAACCCACTCCTGTATTCTTGCCTGGGAAATTCCAGGGACAGAGGCGCCTGGCAGGTTATAGTCCATGGGGTCGCAAAGAGTTGGACATGACTTAGTGACTAAACAAAACTGGGGTACAATTAGTTAATGGCACCCAACTTATTTATTCATTGTTCACTGATTTTTCTCTTGTCTCTACATGAAGATGGACGTCCCAGGTGGCGCTAGTGGTAAAGAACCCATCTGCCAATGCAGAAAATGGAAGACATGTGAGTTCAGTCCCTGGGTTGGGAAGATCCCCTGGAGGAGGGCGTGACAACCCACTCCAGTACTCTTGCCTGGAGAATCCCATGGGCAGAGGAGCCTGGTGGGCTACAGTGCACAGGGTCGCAGAGAGTCGGACACGACTGAAGTGACTTAGCACACTACATGAAGATATTTCCTCCTGCTTCTCCTTGATTTCCAGCAGTTATCAGCCCAGCACCAAGAACAAATTAGATGCCCAAGAGCAGAGACTGAACTGCTCTAGAAAATTTAAGTATGAGTTATCTGTCAAACAATACTTTCTAGGAATATGCACCAAGGTAAATCAAAATCTCACCCAAAACATCTAACATCTTTGAGGATTTGTAAAACCCAAGAAAAATGTGACCATATGAACATTTAGAAATGTGCTCTAGGCTAAAATCTCAACTTTAAATGGTGAAACTGGATTACAAACAATCTTTACACAATTTCAAAAAGTTCCCAATTATGCTTCCTCAATAAGAGTTCCTCTCTTTGTTTCTTCCTTACTTAGAAAAAAAAAAAAAAGCCAAAACTCTCTTCAAATACACTCCCCACACCTCATACATACACACAGAAATGGAGACCGTGAACAGAGGAAAGATCATTCTCGGTCTGGAATTCAATCTGATTCTGTTTTATGTCGGTAAGGTTCTTTTATTTTCCCTCCATTTTATTTAAATCAATTGCTACTTTTCATCTAAAAATTCATTTATATTTTAAGCCCCTACAGATTTTTAAATGTATAACATTATGGAAACTGTCTAAAGTGACAAATTTCCTTTTTTCTCAGAGAAATAGGTAATAAAAAAACAGCTGAGAAAAAAAATTAATATTAACATTGAAAACTTCCTTTGCTATCATGCTGCTTTAGAGAAGAGTACCTCACCAAACAAAGGCTTGAAAATATTCATAAAATCACATTAATCATTAACAATTCAGTTCCCATACAGGCAAACTGACTCTGAATTAAATACTTAAATATTTTTAAAGAACAGTCTTTCAGAAAAAGCCGAATTTCTATAAATTGAAGTACCTGTCATTTTAAAAAACTGCAATGGCTCCTTCCTTGAAAAATAACCATATCACAAATATATGGATACTTTTGCCTGTTTTTTCTCTATGAGAGAGTTTCCTGTATCACAGTTCTAATAATTTCATCATTGTTCTAAAAAATCTCATAATCTCAGATTTGCTCACAAAGTTTGGGTCATAGGCCAGGAAAGGGAACAAAAGCTCTTATTTTTTTCTCATCTGTAAAGAAATATTTTAAAATGTTAACAGTGATTTGGTGGGGGCAGAGCGGTGAAAGGACTATGGGTGATGTTTTTGCTTCTACTTTCAGTAATAAGTCTATTTATTTCCTAATAAGTGTATATATATTACTTTTATAGAGTAGTCTAATTAGTATTATTTTTCAAAAGAATTATCTTTCAAAGACATATACTGAAAGATGTGCAGACAAATTATCTGGAATTTGCCCTAAAATAACACGAGATAAAGGCACAAGTAGGGAGAAGAGCTGAAACGAGACTGGGCTGAAGTCAGATGATGGCGGAGAAGTTACTGTGCTGGTCAACTACTGCGTATGTTCGAAATTTTCCATAAAGGCGTTTTTTAGAAAGTTCGGAAATTACTTTTCTATGTATTTTGTAGCTTGGTTTTCAAAAACAGTAATCTTTTTTTATTCCCTCCACTAAGAAGATAAACTTTCAACCTTTCCAGAGGGTACTGTGTTTAAAAGAACCCCTACAGGATATGAGAGCTCTTAAAGTGCAGCTCTTCAGAGTGGGCTGCAGGCTGACACAGTATCCAAACTTCCCTTTTGCACTAAGCTGCCGCCTCATTCATGGCGCGGGGCTGCGGGGGGAGCAGCCGTCTCCTCACAGCCTGGGCTCTCACAGGAAACCACTGGACCCGGTTTTCTCCCTTCTGAGGTGGTCACGAGCAGAGATATGAAACTTCTAAGTTGCAAGTATTTATTTTACCCTGGAACACTAGTTCTCCAAGAAAAATGTTAAAAGGTAGCTTCCCTTTTAAAAACTACCTCATGGAGGAGTTGACACTGGGACCTTGCTGATTAACCTCACGACTCTGGCAGGCCCACTTCAAGTTCCCACACTTTAACGATTACTATACCTTATAAAGCCGTTTCCACCAGCCTTAGGAGAGAGGCTAAGCCCCTTGGCTGAAGACGCAGGAAGCCTGGTCTTCTCCAGTGACTTGACTTTACCCGCTCATCTGGTTTACCTTTACCAGGTTGCTAAAAAGCTCCCAGCTCATCTCCAATTGCACAAATAACAAAAATTACAACATGGTGAGAAGAGATCTGGGTCACAAATACCATGATTCTAGTTTTAATTCTTCTGCTCTGGGTCAGGACCTATAAGAAAAATGTTAAGTGACAAAAAGCCCATATGAAACTTGTATCAGACAACTTGGATTATTTTTTAATTTTGTGTACAACAGCAAAGGGAAAAGTCAGACAAATAAGACCATGTAGAAACATGTAACCACACAAAGTCAGAGTGAAAACATGCACAAATTCCACTTTGCCTCAACCAACAGTATTTCACATACAGCCTCCCTTGCCCCCAAAATGGCTGAGGGCAGGTCTTCCCAGTAATAAATAACTGAGCAGCTTTCCAGCTTCACGAACCTGGGATTAGATAGAAGGCCACATAGGGACCCACCCCCATGACAGGGAAGCAGCATGATGTGGCGGCGGGGAGAGCACTGGATGGGGCGTCTAGTCTCGGCCCTGCTGACATGACGCTGTGAAGTGAAAATCGCTTGGTCATGTCCGACTCTTTGCGACCCCATGGACTATACAGTCCATGGAATTCTCCAGGCCAGAATACTGGAGTCGGTAGCCTTTCCCTTCTCCAGGGGACCTTCCCAACCCAGGGATCATACCCAGGTCTCCTGCATTGCGGGTGGATTCTCTACCAGCTGAGCCACCAGGGAAGCGCAAGAATTCTGGAGTGGGTAGCCTATCCCTTCTTCAGTGGATTTTCCCGACCCAGGAATTGAACCGGGGTCTCTTGCATTGCAGGTGGATTCTTTATCAGCTGAGCTCTCTCTCTTTAGAGCTCTATTTAGAGCTATATCTAAAATGGGCATATGATCCTGTGGAGACAGGAGTGGCCATGGCAGCAGAAATAGCTCCTTTCATTAAATACTTACTTAGACCCAGGTAAGTAAATACTCCTTGTGCACTGATGGCCTCCATGAAACTTCCTGCTAACCTCATGATACTCAACACTATCCCCCTTTTGCTAATGAGGAAACAGACCAGAGAGCTAGGAACTAGCAAGAGCTAGGATCCAAACTCAAATGTCTACTCCTAATCACAATACTGCTCAAGTAAATTAAAGCTACAAGAGGCTACAAAGCAGCACACACGAGCCAGGAAAGAAACTAACCTGCTGGGCAGTGGCATGGCCAGCTCATCAGGCCTCTGCTCAACAACGAAAGGCTGGCTGAGCCAGGGCTGCAATTTCCCAGATGTACATACAGCCTTTTACAATGTTTCCCTTTGGGACAACTAGACTCCCTGAAGAACAACTGTAAACTGTCATGAATTCCTAGCAATCACAACCTTAAAAGGCAGGAAAAAAAAATCCCTGCTGCTCATGTGCTTTGATACCTATTGCTACACTGAATGCAATACTCCTATGAGTCCAGGGGTTCAGATAAGGAAACAAGCTCCTAGAGAGCAATTGATTTGCACAGGGAGATCAACGGACAGCTCCTAAGTACACCACGAGTGTACATGTGGACCCCGACCTTCTAACTCAGATCTGCTGTCACCTCCAGCAAAGGAGATCCCCACCCCACCCCCAGGGCTGCCCTTTAAGTACCAGACATCACTGTGCTCCAGCAGCCTGAGGTCAGGAAACTCAGAGGGTCAAGAAAAGTAAGGAACACCAGCGTCTACCTTTTTTTTAAGTCTTAATTTTTTGGATTGAAGTAGCTACCATCTATGGGGTCACAAAGAGTTGGACATGACTGAAGCGACTTATCAGCAGCAGCAGCAAAGTTAATGTACAAGTTAAAAAAAAGTTAAGGGTGTACCGTAACTTTATAATAGTGATTCACAATTTTAAAGGTTATACTCCATTTATAGTTATCATAAAATATTGGCACCAGTGTCTACTTTTAGAGTCTTGTCTGTGCTGAGAGTGAGGTAAAAACAAGAAAGCCATGGTTTTCAGTGGATTCTTCAAAAATGTCGATAAAACAGGAGCACAGGACAAAGGGAGGTGAGACGCCCACTGATCAAGCTCCTCTGCTTCCTCCTACAGGGGTCGCGGATGACTGCACCGTCTCAGTGTCTCAACCACCTGAACTTCAAGTGGACTACATGCAAAAGGTCGTAACCTTGCCCTGCTCCTTCTCCACAGTGGGGTGCCCTGCAGAGCAACCAAAATGCCTGTGGTTTCGCTACGGGACTCATGAGTCTAAGAACCTGTGCTTGAATGGATGCAGAAGTAAGACAGACAAATACACACTTGAGAATCCGGCACAAAACCAGGTTTCCCTCACTGTGAACAGGCTGACTTTCAATGACAGTGCAATCTACGTCTGTGGAATAGCCTTTCCCAACTCAAAGCAACCGAGAGCTAAGCAAACGGGAAGAGGGACTGTGCTTGTGGTAAGAGGTCAGTCAAAGCTTTATTCCCGTACAGTGTGTTCTGCTTGGTCCCTTAAATGCATCACTTACTTCTATGCAGAGATTAGGAGATACATCTGATAACTTAATAGCTCAGCCAGTGAACAGTGTGACCCTCACACTAGCCAACATGCAGTTTGGACTGATGAACTACTCCAATCCCATCTCTCGGCCTCCGCGGACACAGTCAGGGTTATGGCAGGTGCTATCCTCTCTATGTCCAGACTTCACTGGCAAAGGCTGACCAGCTACGTCCTCCTTTCTCCATGTTACACACATTGAAATACGACGTTTAACGGAGAGCCCTGTTAGGATCTCGCCTGGTATTGCACCATCTAGAACAAAACACTGAAGAAGCAGAAGCAATCAATAAATTGAACCCATTAAAAAAATATGCATTATGAAGAATAAACACAAATTTTAGGTAAAGCCACTGGGGGACCCCTGACCTTACCCCCTTGTGCATAGATAATGAACAGAAAAAGGGTCGGTGTGGTTTCCTTAGATTTACTAAAATCCATGACAATCTCCTCATGCAGGTGAGGACACTGAGCCTAGCTAAGACCTATAAATTATGAAATTGTGAGGAAAAGCTTCACATGATTCTGGAGAAAGGAAGAGAAGAACAGTAACTCCATGCTTTTCTCAGACCTCTCCCCTTTAAAGAAACTAGTACGATGAGCTCTGAGATCATTAAAACATAAACTCAAATTGATCAGGCTTTTGGTTTTAACACAGGACTTCGAGGAGCCCAGATTGTCCTATATTACAATTCTTACTTTGGTGTTCTAATGAACTTTTGCTATTTCACCATCATTTAATGTTAGTTTATGCTCACTTGTAGGGGTAAATTATAAATGAGTTAATGCACATAAAGCACTTTTAATGGTGCCTGGTTTATATCAAATAATTAATGTCAGCTAAGGAAATCAACTCTGAATATTCATTGGAAGGAGTGATGCAGAAGCTCCAATACTTTGGCCACCTGATGTGAAGAGCCGACTCTCTGGAAATGACCCTGATGCTGGGAAAGATTGAAGGCAGGAGGAGAAGGGGGCAACAGAGGATGAGATGGGTGGATGGCATCCCGGACTCAATGGACTTGAGTTTGAGCAAACTCCGGGAGATGGTGAAGGACAGGGAAGCCAGGTGCACTGCAGTCTATGGGACCTGAAAGGGTCGGACACGACTAAACAACACATATTAACACAAACACACAACAGCCGTGGCAATTTGTATCTCTCACTGCATGCATGTGTCTTCTATAAAAAACAACAGCCAGAAGAAAAATGGTTTGTAAAGAAGGAGGTCTCAAAACTGCAAGTTCATGTGATGAAACACCCTTCTTAAGAGTAGGAATGAAAATACGATTAAGACAGAAACAGCAATTTCCTACCTTTTTAACAGAGCCTCTAATTTCACACTTGAAACTTTTTTAAGTTTTACAGATATGGTTGATTTGTTAAGTTTCACAAGAAAAATGTATGTTGTATAAACTGAGTTCACAGGATAAGCATCTACGGGCTTATTTAGTTGAAAAGCACAAGTTATTCAGATAACAATTACAAATTTAATTGGATTCTGTACTTCAAATAATTGCGTACTTGAAGATGTGGTGTGTTACTTCATCACTACCTAGAGAACAGGACACTTACTGCAGCGAGGGAGAAATTCAGAACGTACAAATGGATTCAATAATTCTACTTCCAGCTTTATTAGAAAGAAGAGACACACAACACCACTGAACATACAAGCGTTCAGTGAGCACCATAATCTTAGTGTATGGCCTGCTTACCTATGTGTACAGTTCAAGGTCATAAACATATGTGGGAAAGAATTTTAACTCCATAGACTCTTGGTGACCCTTGTATCTACTAAAAGAAACTTAAAACGCCCTTGAACAACCTGTCTTGAAATGTTTATCTCACTTTAAGCAACAATTTACATAAAAAGTGATTCTTAGCATATGACAAATAATTGAATTTATTAAAATTTTAAGTTTTAAAAATGAGTAACATTTTGGGCATAATACACTTAAAGAACTAATGAACTGGCTTTAACTATCATATACTTGTTGTTGCTGCTGCTGCTAGGTCGCTTCAGTCATGTCCGACTCTGTGTGACCCCATAGACGGCAGCCCACCAGGCTCCCCCGTCCCTGGGATTCTCCAGGCAAGAACACTGGAGTGGGTTGCCATTTCCTTCTCCAATGCATGAAAGTGAAAAGTGAAAATGAAGTCGCTCAGTCGTGTCCGACTCTTAGTGACCCCATGGACTGCAGCCTACCAGGTTCCTCCGCCCATGGGATTTTCCAGGCAAGAGTACTGGAGTGGGGTGCCATTGCCTTCTCTGATCATATACTTGAGCGCCTTCTAAATCAAGAGCCCCTGAATAAATTTTTATATGAATAGCCAAATAGCATAAGCTCATGTGTCCCCCTTAACATTTAGTTTCAATTACACTTTATACATATATTTGCAATAATATGTTTCAATAGTGACTGTCTCTTTCTCTGTCTGTAATTAACAAAGAGATGAAGGTTCTCAGCAAGGAACTGCAGTCCGCCCTGATAGCCGTCTTAGTCCTGTTCTCTATCTACATCACCAGTGTGCTCGTGATCCTCATCGTCCTCACCAAAGTAAGTCAAACATCTTGCATTAGATGTCCCTATGGCCTTGAAAATTATCCTAAGGAAATAATTTCCATCTTTCCACATGTTGGGAGCCTCAAAAATAGCTCACCTAATTAACATATCCCTTTGCATCTGCAGGAAATACCTACTGCAGAAGAGGTCTGCAGAAAAAAGCAAAAAGTTTTCATCACTGAAAATTATTAACCAGAGTACACAATTTATATGGTTTTCTTTCCATAAATGGGATTAAGAGATCCTTCTTTATAACCATCAGACACACGCTACTTTTCCACTGGTGGGGAAGGTATGAAAGGCCTAAGAACAATCTTTAAGAGTGAAAAAGGTTAACGAAAGAGACTGGAGGGACTTCCCCGGTGGTACAGTGGCTAGGACTCCATGTTCCCAATGCAGGGTGCCCAGATTCAATCCCTGATCAGGGAACTAAATCCCACACGATACTTCTAAAAGTCCTGCATGATGCAATTAAGACCCGGAACAGCTAAATAAATATTTAAAAAAGAGAGAGAGAGATTAGACACTGCCTTAAAATATCTTTAAGAGGCCCAAAGTTTTTGAGAAAGACTATACTTCTCATTGTTCACATGCTATAAGAGGGGATATGTATGCGTTATATTAAGATTACCATAAATCCTATTATCAATATCAGCTTGAGCTATTAATAAAAACACCTCAGAAGTGACATGAAAATTACTCTTACTGCATATTACTTAAATATTAAGTTCGTTTAACCTTATTATGGTATGAGATACCTGCCATGATTGTTCTGAGTACACAACATGTCTTGTAAGACTTTCCTTTTCTTCCTGACAGGCAAAATCTAACACTCAAAGAAAGAAAGAAACAGAAGAATCACAAAAGGTACACACCAATGCTGGTAAAACATCTTCAGAATTGTGGTTATTAACTATTTTACATTGAAAATAATTTAAGAAACAGAACATCATCACAGAACAACTTTCGTACTGTTTCCTATTGTTGATAAAAATTATATTCTCAAGTGGTAGAATATATGGCAAATTGACAGGTCTCAATCATAAATTCTACTTAATATACTCAAAATACAAGAGTTAACTGTAGGTACAGATGTGTTGGGTGGGGTAGTTTCTAAGACTGGTGGCCAATAAAGAAAGAAAAGGCTCAGATAACGTGCAATAATCATTGCTTTTCATCATAAGACAACATTTTTTTTTCTTATTTGTATTTATAGAAAAAGAGTGCTCGGCGTATTTTTCAGGAAATTGCTCAAGAGCTATATAGCAAGAGACAACAAACAAGCCAACAAACTGTAAGTGTAAAATATCAAAAAGATGTAAGGCGAAAAAGTATGCTTAACTAAAAAGATATAAAGCATGTTTAACTAAAAAAACTTGGCTGCCAGCAAGCTGTCAATAATCAAGTTTTTCTTTAAAAAGAGTCTGAAAGAGGACTTTCATAAAATGCATTTGTTTTGATAAATACGTAACAAAGGACATCTGATGCAATATCAAATAGACACCAGGTTGGCATCTTAGTGACATGAAATCTTTCTGAAACACACTGGATACAGGTAATGTTTTCAATACAGACAAGGATGCTTTTGTGGGTTGAAAGCTTCTTTGGACTGTATCTTGCATCAGTAGTAACCATTAAGCAAATGTTGCAAACATCTGTGGATCAAATTATACAGAAAACTTACTTGCTCACATTAGAAAAGACAGATAATAAGAATAAAAGATGAGTATTTCTTCAGCCTTTGATGTTTAGTGATAGGAAGAATGTATATATTGACTATAATACATTCTGATAGTCCTTACACAGTCTTAAAGTCCTATAAAAACAGGTTTTTTCAAACAAGACATTGTTTTACAGCTAGTAGAGCAGACAGTTTCCACGATACCTGATCAGACTTTTCAGATTTAAATTAAAATATATACAAAATAAAGAACTTATACACTAGCAGAGATATTTTCTTAAACAGCAGCCATGAGGGCAAATGAAACAGAATTCTGATACGAGATGTGTTTTTTTTTAAATCTGATTTCTAAAAAGGATTTTCATCCAGGAAATAGTATCATCTAAATAGTCACTTCATCCTTCAATGTATATAGAAGTACATAAAGAAGAGATTTAATTATAAATACCTAAGATGCCACTCTGAATAATTACAAATGCATGTTCACACTCTTCTTTTATTGACACAGGCACCTTTCAGCAGAGAGGCCAAATTAAATGGCTAGAAGACAAGCCTGGAAGTAGGAATTTTAAAGCCCTCAGTCAGGGCTTTGACAATGGCATGTAAACAAGAAAGTTATTCTTTAGTTCCCACATCTTACTCCAAATAAAGGCAAAGTGGAAACTGGACCTTTATGGTTACTGGAGAATGCAAGACGGCACTGTAATTAATATGTCGCTCTTAGTGTGGTGTTATTGGTTACAAAACTTAAAATGTGTCTTGTTATTTTACTGTTGCAGGAAAACGACAACACTTATGAAAACAGAGCAGCGCTTTCTAACTATTAAAGACCATAGAAGTCTTCTGACTTTCAATGAAGTCACTGAAAATCCCACTCCAGACATTATGAAAGTATTAGTAGATATACATCCATCAGGTTTTTTTTAGAAAACAATTTAAGGTAAATGGAAAAGTCAACTAGCTACAAGAAGGATGCCAGAGAATATAAGGAAACTATTACTAATGGAAATTACCAAAATACTAAAACCCAACAAAATGCAACTGAAAAATACTTTCCTAATTTGCTAGGTAGGAGAATTCTAAGTAGTCAAGCATCTTCAAAAACTTCCAATTAAAGCATATGTCCTTCTGTATCTGCTCCATTCGACATAACCACACGATGACTGATACCCTGAAGATGATCTGAAGTCACACCAAGTGCCTCAGTCTTGCCTGGAAGAATTGTCTTTATGGTTTCTAGATGTGGTGGGCCAACTAGACCAAGTTGGCAGGGAAAGAGGAACGGAGAGAGGAAGGAATGTGTCAAAATCTGAGTTAGAGAAAAATTATCTTGAACAGTATTTTGCAGCAAGTATTATTTCCTCTAGTGTTGCAATGGGCCAGTGGCACAGTACACATTTTCCTGCCAGGGTATGCAAAATAACTTACATCCTGCTACCAACAAAAAGTGAGGGCACAATAGAACACAGCAACATTTTAGTTATGATAACATTTTAGTTATTTTAACAAAAAATCCAAAGCAGAAGGTTCAGCCAGAGAAAACCTCAGAATAAATAAGCTACAATGGACTCTAGGTGTCAGTCTTGCGCCAAATAACAGCACCAGGGAAGGCTTTGGCAAAGCACTGGAACTGAGCAAGCCTTTGCCATATATTTTTTTCTCTTTTACTAAGTCATTGTATTACACACACACATACACACAAAAATATACCTATGTACACACACACATTTATACAAGCCTACACTTTATACATAGTTGGGATCATACAGAGTATAGTTTTGTATTACGCATTGCAGTGTGATTTTTAACCAACTAAGGAGGGAAATGCAGGACAAGGGGCAGTGTGTAGCAAGGAGGCTTATGGTACTTACTACCATCTCACTAAGAAAACATGTTAGAGAATCGCTCTCTGAAAGTTACTTCTGTGTAACAAAAAAATCTATTTAAAGTACCTGCAAGTATATATCTGCTATTAAACCTGAATTACAACCTATTATGTTTATTTAAAGTGTTCCTCTTAAACTGGTATAAAATGAGATCCATTCTTATTTTTAAACCCCAGATTAAATTTTCAAATATTTTAAGATCTCTTTAAAAGCATTTTGTACTGATGGCTTAAATCAGGGACCTCTAACCCTTCCATCTGGGTTGGGGGGGCACATAACCTCATTTTGTGTGTAAACGTATGTGAAAACACATGTGAGTAACATATGCTTTGTGTAGTTTATGCATATACATGTATGTGTGTATATGTGTATACACAAAAACAGAAATTAAACAATGGGCATTCAAAGCAATATAAATAAAAATGTTAACATTTCCCTCCTGTACCCCAACATAAACAGTCTTGCATACTCCCTCAACTGTGAGACCACTGGCCTGACTGAAATAAATGAACTTCTAAACCAGATGGCAGAAAAGGTTAAGTGCTACCACCATCCAGGTGAATAGAAGGGATCTGATCATTTCCTTTTGATTTCTGAAAGTCATTACCTTTGGTCCTTTCAGGGATGAAAATATATCATTCTTCATGTAACTAATGAGGAAACAAAATCCCTAAGACAAACTTGTATTTGATTCAGAATACACTTTTCCCAATATAAGCAAGGACTGTGTTTAAGAGACTAATTTTTAAGCTAAATTTTGGAACATATTTTCCCAAGTAGTTATATTCCTTGAGGTCATATATGAGTGCCTGAAATATATATATTATTCATTCTTTTATTCATCCAACTAGCCAACAATACTGACTGACCGCTATACTGTTTACAACCAAAGGCTTCTTTTGCACGCCATCCTTGGGTCTCACTGAACTGGGAACCCCACCTGGGAACCCCACCTTGCTCCCATCTTACTGCTGTTGCGTGTGCATACAGTAAAACACGCCATAGATGCAAACACACGTCAAATGTCACCCACACGAAAACCTCCCTAACTCCTCCAGCAGTTAATGGAACTTTCCTTCTCTAAACTCATGGAACTTCATGTTTCTTTTCAGATTATCCTGCCACTGTCTGTTTACATCTTCTGAACTAGTCTCTAAGTATCTTAAAACTAGAAGCACTTGTCTCATTTCTGTTTACTTCTACTGCTTAGCACTGCCTGGTACGTAAAAGTCTTTTAAATACCCTTACATGAATGCAACTGAACAATGTTTCTACAGAAAAATATTTTTTCAGCCCTTCAACTGAGATACGAAGCACACTTCACTCCTTAGCCATTGACCCTCACGCCTTGTCATAAGGACCACTCATTGAATCCCTAACATTAATTTTCCTGAGCATCCAGAATTTCCACTGAAAAGCTACAGCTTTCTGTTGAAATTTACACTTTCCAAGACAATCAAGACAGAATAAACTGAAAACAGCTTGGAGATGAAAAAGAACAGACATGGTTCTAGTGTCTACACACTCTCCCCTCTAGTCCAGAGCAGTGACACCACATACCAACAGGTGTTAATGAAAGTTTCAGAGTAAGTCATACCTTTCTCTCTACTATATTAGTGCTAAGAGAGTTTGAAAGCCTGGGCTAATAGGCATCTAGTTCAGTGTCTATGGAGTCGAGTCACATAAACTGATGCTTAAGGCACAGAATTTGAGACCAAGCTAAAATGCAAAAATATTGACAAATACTTCAAAGTGAAGGACTGTGAACAAATCTTATCTAAGAAGCCACAAATAAAAATAAAGGAACAGAACAGGATGGAATGAAACAAATCTAACATGTATCAAACACCAATAGAGACAGACATGGTTGGGCACTATCCTATACACTATATTATTTCATCTTCACAACAAACCTCAAGGTAAAATCAGCCCCATTTTTACAGATAAAACACTAAGCTTCATGAGAAGCTCAGGCAATAAGGGCTGACCCATATTTCAAACGGAGAAGGCAATGGCACCCCACTCCAGTACTCTTGCCTGGAAAATCCCATGGATGGAGGAGCCTCAAAGGCTGCAGTCCATGGGGTCGCTAAGAGTAGGACACGACTGAGCGAATTCACTTTCACTTTTCACTTTCAATCACTGAAGGAAATGGCAATCCACTCCAGTGTTCTTGCCTGGAGAATCCCAGGGACGAGGGAGCCTGGTGGGCTGCCGTCTATGGGGTCACACAGAGTCGGACACGACTGAAGTGACTTAGCAGCATATTTCAAAACAGGTTAGCCCTCAAAAGCCCATACTCTTTCCCCAAAGCAGTCTTGCCAGAGCCTTGCTTATTTCTATTAAGACTGGGGAACTTTAAGACTGAACATGTCTAGTTTAACCCAAACAATCACCCTGGAAGAAAGTGAGAAAGTTGCCAAGGGTTCCAGAATGTACAGGTTTATTTAGCTGGTTTCAGAGAATTCTACCAAATCTTCAAAAACAGTAACCACAATGCTATTTAAACTGTTCCAGAGCATTAGAAGGAATTCAGAAATTATTTTTTACAAAATCAGCAGAACATGAGAAAGATAACATCTTCCAAATGAAAGATTAGATCAGACCATCATTTATGAGTAATATTAATGTTAATATTTTTATTTAGTTATTATAAATACAATCTAGTGATACAAAGAAGACTATCCTACATAAGCACAGAGATATGTGAGTGAATATGTATTAGAAAAGTACCATTGATTTAATAAGACAACAGAGAAAAAACCACAGAGGCTGAAAACAAAGGTGACAGAATTCAACACTGACCCCTGACTTTTTTAACAGGATTTTTGAAAAATATTCTATCTCTAGCCAAACATCCATCTCAGGCCCAAAGGCAGAATCATATTTTTCATTAAAGTAAAAACCAAAGGTTTCCACCATTTTTTAAAACATTTTCTGGAAGTAACTACAAATTCACTCGGACCAAAAAAAAAGGCTAAAAACAAGAAGTAGCAAAACCATTTGCAGATGTTATAACTGTCTTTTTTAAAAACCCCAAGAGAATCAATGGAGGAAACTACTGGAAACACTAAAATAATCCAATAAGGTAAATAGTTACAAAACTGGTACAAACACAAACACACACAAAAAGCTGCTTTTCTTGTGTTACGCAGAGTATCTGGAGGGCCATTTGAGACAACATGGATAAAACCACAGGACATTATGCTACGTGAAATAAACTAGGTACAGAAAAAGAAATACTACATGATCTCACTTATACTTGGAACTGAAACAAGTCAAACTTGTAGAACCAGAGAACAGAATGGTGGCTGTCAGGAGCTGGTGGGTCGGGGAACTCAGATGTTGGTCAAAGGATACAAGCTTTCAGGTGTAAGAGGAACAAATTCAGAGGACCTAGCGTACAACCTGGTGGCTAGAGTTAATAATGCTAAACTGTACACTTCAAATTTGCTACAAGAATACATCTTAAGCATTCTTCAGACACACACACAAAGGTAACTCTGTGAGGTAATGAGTGTGCTAACTGACTGCAGTCATCATTTCACAATGTACGTGTATACCAAATCATCATGCTGAACACCTTAAGGACAAAACACTTGTCAATTATACAAAGCCAGGAGGTTTTTATAGTTTAAACAATGAAGAAAAATCCTATTTATAATATCACACACACCATTAGAATAAATCTAACAAAGCTTGGGTAGGATCTCTATGAAGAAAATTTTGTTATGAAAGAACATAACTGAACAAATTAAAAGACATACTATTATCAGCTAGAAGACCTGATACTCCGTAAATTAACCTATAAATATAATATAGGGGAACTAGGCAAGCTAGTGCTAAAGTTGATCTGCTAAATAAATAAGCCAAGAAAAATCTAAGAGGAACTGATTAGGAAAGACTAGTACTGTGATATTAACATGCATGATGCAGTTACAGTAATTAAAATAGTTTGATATTGGCACACATATAGAAGTATAAATTTTAAGAGAATAGAAACCAACATAGGACTTCATGATCAAAGGGCTTCCCAGGTGGCACTGAGGTAAAGCACCTACCTGCCAATAGAGCAGACATAAGAGGCCTGCCAATGCAGCAAACATGAGAGATGTGGGTTCGATCCCTGGGTCAGGAAGATCCCCTGGAGGAGGGCACAGCAACCCACACCAGTATTCCTGCCTGAAGAATCCCACGGACAGAGGAGCATCGTGGGCTACCATCCATAGGTCGCAAAGAGTTGGACACAACTGAAGTGACTTAACACAGAATATACATGATAAAGGTGGCATTTCAAAGCATTAGGGAAAGATTATTATTCAATAAATGGTATTAGGATCACAGAGTAGCTATTTGGAAAACTAACTCTTTAACAAGGAGTTCCACTCCTAGAAATGTATCATCCAGACAACCTTAAACATTATTTCCTTCAGCCTTTTCCCTACATCACCCTCTCAATGAGGTCTTTCCCTGAGCATCCTCTTTAAAATTACAGCACCTAAACCCAACTCCCAATCCCAAGAAGGCCCTTTCTTACCTTTATTATTTTTCTTCGTAACACTTATCACCAACAACATGCTATTTGTTTACCATCTGTCTTCCTCATTAGAACTAAGCTCCATGAAGACAAAAATACTTGCATGTTTTTTGCTCACTTATCTCCAGCATCACTCAGTAAACGCTTTTTAAATGATATTCTGTGGAACAGAAGTATCCCTTCCACCTTCACTGCAAGTTCAGTGCCCAAGAGCATGCTCAATCACACAGTCGTGTCCAGTTCTTTGAGACCCCGTGGACTATATGGTCTGCCGGGCTCCTCTGTCCGTGGAATTTTCCAAGAAAGAATACTGGAGTGGGTTGCCATTTCCTACTCCAAGGGTTCTTCCTGGCCCAGGGACTAATGGGACCTAAAGTGTGATGTACCAGAGAGATTTCTGGAAAAGGTTTCCCTCACTTAAAAAAAAAAAACCTTTGGGAGAAAATGCTTCTTTCTTTCCAAGGCTCGGTCATGCCTACACACGATGCTTGGCGCTGCTTCAGCCATTTTGTAACTGCGGGGGATGTCAACACACGGAAGATGAAGAAATGAAAGCAAGTTCTGAACTTCAATGGGTGCTTTCATCACTGAATTAACCAACCTTGGAATCACTCTTCTAAAATAAACTCTTATTTTTCAGTTGCTCCTTCTGTTTCTTGAAACAGATAACATCCCTATACCTACTTACACATGTGCGCAAGACCTCCCTAAGAACATTCATTTCACCTGTCTTTACAAAGCAAACTGCCAGTATCTGTAAGTACATCAACAGAGGCCTCATCAAGCAAAGTTACCAATGCCCAGCGGTGTACTGGTAAATGTTTACCAATGAGCTAGAAGAAGGGAGAGTCTATTTGTAGAGTTTGCCCGTTTCCATGGTGTAAGTACTCGCATAGAAGTCAACTTCAATAATGGCGAAGTTTAACAACCAGCTCACTAAATTCCTGCCAATGCAACAATCAGCTCTCCTGAGCCCGTAAAACCAGCTCCAGCACACCAACGCTTACACGCAGACAAGGACACAGACACTTACACGTAATTTCCTAGATATATACTTATGTGAAAAAGGGCAACAAAACTATTTATCATGGGCTTGGATTATAGAATCAATTTTTTTCATGTCCAAGCATAGTTGCATAGACTATCTTTAGAAAAATAGTCAAGAAACCTGAACAAGATTGTGAAACTGGAGTGGATGAGAAAATTCATTATATACTCTCTAGGAAGCTGCTTAACACTTTTTTTTTTTTTTTTTACCATGAATTACCTTTTCATAAAAATCACAATTTAAAAAAATTAAACATTACTAAATTTTCAGTTTTGCAATATAAGTTTCCTTTTCTTGATTACATACTTTCCCCCTTTCTGATGTTTGAAACAATTCTAGTGAGAAGTAACCCCTAACCAGAACTGGGTCAGTACACCAAACAAACTGAAAGATGTATCTTGCATTTTTCCCCTAAATTAATCTAAGCAATAAAATTGCTGTTGTTCAACTTTAAGACCAATCAAAAAAACTACACCAGTAATTACTTCATCTACAATTGCTTTTGTTAAAATAAACTGAGTCAAGAATGCAAAATACACTCAGATATCCTTAAACCAGTCCTGTATTCATGAACTCACACAGCAAGATCCCTTTGTACCTCATGAGTCTTCACATGGGGTTACACGGAAATCATTAGGATCTAACTCAGAGAAAAGGAAGCAATAACAGAGTACCACAAGCAGTCTACAAAACTTATAGGTCACTAAAGGTGACCCACAGCAACAAGGCTCTGCATCTCAGGTTTGCTCTATGTCACACACCAGACCCCTTGAATTCAACAGGCAATTCGGCGCATCCACAAGCAAGGAGTCTGTTTTCAGTCCTTTACTAGAGTCTGCCCTCTTGTCCAGTTTAACTTCCTCTCAATTTTTAGTGTCAGAAACACAAGGAAATAGATTTCATGTTTAGACTGACGTTTCTTCCCCTGCTTGTGTGCACCTCCTGCTATGCCAGGAAATAGCATTAAAGTTCCATCGTGTGGTTGCCCAACAGGACACAGGAAGCCCAGACCTGCCAGCTGATGACTAGTGACGGCAATGCAGCGAGATGGAGCCATGGCATACTCACAGAGGGAACAGCACTGAAACAGGTCAGGCCACTGAACTATCAGGATGACATTAACCAGGCTTTTCCCTACCCCACAAACATAGGCGTGGTGTGGCACTCACACGTTCAAGCAGTTTTTTCTTTGCCGTGACAAAATGGCTCAACAAAGGAATGTAAAAATGGACATGCTAGATGGGGGCGGGGGCGGGGGGAAACACATCTATTCTATCTATTCTGTTCCTACCTTCCTATGTCTAAAGAATTCTCCATTTTCCCCACTATCAACAACAGATCCACAAACATTTGGTAAATGTTAAAGACAAGCACTGAATTAGAAGGGACTAAGACCTGATGGGGCAAAAAAATAAGAACAAGAAGAAACAAAGGAGCAAGTGAGTGGCAACACAAATCCACAGTTATAAGCAAACTTGAGCATTATTCCTTAGGATGAAGATTTTTACAGGTATTTGATAACTATGATGCTAGCAAAATATTACTGGACTTCTCAAGAATGCCAACAAGTTCTTAAAGAGTTTTTTGAACCCAAAGTTGAACAAGGCAGTAAAAGAAGAAAAGATTTTCAAATATTAACATGTGTTACTTACATAATAAATACATTTTAATTATTGTACAATAACTTACAAAAATGCAAACAAGGCTTAAAGTCAAAACTTTGAACATGATCTAAAATGCAAATCACATAAGCTAAAGCCAAGTGTGAATTAATGTGACTATGGCCAAAAGTCATAGTAAATATGAGGCAGTATAAAATCTAACCATTTCTTCTGAGATATTCTTCATTCAATATTGTTAAAGAGTAAGACCATGCGACTGAAAAACCAAACGTCAAAGAAATGATACGCATTGGGACACAAATGGTCTTCAAAAGGGAAAATGGATAACAACAGCATTTATCATTTTAGGGACAAGAGATGTAAAATACAAGATAGCTATGACATTCAACAAGTATATTCAGGTAGACTAAAAGGCATCATTTACTGCTTGACTCAGCTCAAAAGGCTATTAACTTAGTGGTGAAGGCTCCATTTAAAAGCATTTTAGGCTTTTAATCTTGAGCAGGCAAATCCAGCTCAGTAATTATTACCACTGCAAAGAGAGTACAAAGAAAGCACTATAAAATCCACATGAAGACAAACATTACCTGAGGCGATATGTTACACGGGTTAACTGTACTTTGTTAAATATCAGGGTATTCTAAGAAATACCAGATCACGTCTAATTGTGATTGCACAGAATCACAAACACCAATGCTGGATAACAGGCCTACTAAGTGGGTGTCCACACTTACCGTTCTCCACATAGGGATGAAAAGGCAAGACCAGAGCAAGGATAACCCTGCCTCTGGTTGGCTCCAAGACACTTCTGATATCTTTTAACAAAGTCAGAGGCTGATCACAGCGGTCCAGCAAATTTAAGCAGCTGATGACATCATACTGGAACCCTGTCTTCTGCCATTCATTTATACCAAGCACTCTGGAAAAATCAGAAAGATATAAAAACCCTTAAAGACATCTTTAGAAATATTTAGATGCCAGAAAAGACTTTAATTTTGTCTTCCAAATCAAAGTAAGTTCAAAATTTTCATTTATAATATATATTTGCAGTAATAAAATGGCCATGCAAAAGTAGACAACCATACTTCTTTAAATTTAGCATTTTATCTATTTCCAAAACATACAAAGTTTCCTTTGTACGAATTAGTATGTTGAATAAGTACGAAGATATAGATGATAAAAATGGTTATGAAACTAGGGCATCAAATTCTTGAACTTCAATTAATGAATGAAGAATTCAACTTTTACATTCACTGGGATGTAATATACACCATATAATCATGTTTTTTATTCCTAGGGTGCCTCCTATTTTAAGAATGGTTAGGGTGATATAAGATAATTTCCATTTACAACCTATGATCTTTTGCGCACATCGCAATGGCACCCCACTCCAGTACTCTTGCCTAGAAAATCCCATGGACGGAGGAGCCTGTTAGGCTGCAATCCATGGGGTTGCTAAGAGTCAGACACAACTGAGTGACTTCACTTTCACTTTTCACCTTCATGCACTGGAGAAGGAAATGGCAACCCACTCCAGTGTTCTTGCCTGGAGAATCCCAGGGACGGGGGGCCTGGTGGGCTGCCGTCTATGGGGTCGGACACGACTGAAGTGACTTAGCATAGCATAGCATAGCATGTTCTAGGAGAGAGATACTATTTCATATTCTAGAATCTTCATATCTAAATAACTGTAGAAAAAACAAAGCACAGGACATCCTGCTAAAACAGTAAGTGAAGACCATGGTTAACACACCTCTCTCAGCGCTCAGTATCTCATGCACACATAGTCACTCTCTCTCCCGCTCCTTCACTCTCTCCCCTCCCTGACTCCTGCGCCCTAAGAACACTTTCTAGTCCTTTACAATGTTTTACTCACAGAGGGTAGGAGTCCTTATATCAAGAGTCTTTGTCACAGTGTTACGGCAATTCTATTAATTACTCACTCCTGCCTGGTTATATTAATCAGAATGTGGTAGGTGAGGCATGTTATGACAGAGACAGGGAGCAAAAGGAAACAAGAAAAAGGACCTTTTAAACAAGTCTTTGATCACACTGAGCAGATATTTTATGACATTTCAGAACATTTTTGCATAGCAGAATAAAAAGAAATACAAACT
>NW_011494644.1:4919642-4942769 GCF_000754665.1 Bison bison bison | reverse complement strand
TACAAACTAGTCAGATGCATCTTCTTTTCAATCTATATTTTTTTAAAAACTAAAGCCTCCTCCAAAACAACACTCTGATGAACTTCAAGGAGCTAGTCAGATTTCTGTCACTTGAAATAAGCAGGGCATTACAGCTCCAAAATCACTTTTAAAGGCTATTTGTATATCAATACCTTAGCCAAACAGCCAGTTTAAATTCATAAACTTGCAGAAGACAAACTACATATCTGATTCAAAAAAACAAACAAATAAACTTAGACCTGATTACAACAAAGCAGAAGCCAAACATCACTGGCATGTTTTAATCTAGAATAATCTCACCAAATCCATCTCAGAATCACTTGAAGATAGGTAGTTTCCATGTTGGTTATTTTGAAAGATAGAAACACACGTTTATAACAGAAAATCAAAATCCTGATAGCCTTAAAACCAGGACAGTTAAAACTATATTTATAGAAGTCCAACTTCATCTTTACTTCTGTTTTGTGATTTCTACTTGTAAACTCAGTTCCACTGATAAAGACAAATTTACCAGCCCCACTCAAATTGCATGCTAGCCCAGGAATCCTAACAAGATATTTGAATTTTCCTCTCTTATAAGACGAAATTTCCTCTTATAAGAAAAATGAAAGAAGTGACTTGTCCAGGCTCTTGTAAAGCACAAGCAGAGTAGATATTACAGCTTGGAAACTCTTCTAGTAGGTTATTCAAGACAATAAACCTGCTCTCTCCATATAGGTGAGAAAGAACCTAACAATTAATCTTTGTATAAGTGCTTCCACAGTGGTGGGTTGAGAATGAATGGCTATCCATTCAGTTTCCAGTATCTTTCCGTTTAAAAAAAGAAGAGTCTGAACTTAAGGAATAGAATTAATTACAATATTTTCCTTCCTTTTTAAGAAAGATCCTTAACCTATAGATAATGCATTAAAGGCAAGCATCTTTAAAGATCTTTGTTCTCTGGTGTCAAAAATGTACACACAACTCCTTTTGAACTACCCATGTATGACCTACCCGTGCAGATGCAATTCCAAGCCCATCCCCACTACCACTCTTCACCCTGCCTTACGCTGGTATCCTCCACCATCTACGAAACACCATTCAGATCACATAAACTAACATTCACATTAACTTTCGGTAAAAGCAGTAAGAGGAACTAACCATGCTGCCAAAATTATTTTCCTGCCGAAGAACAGTTTTTATTTACTGTCATCTGAATTGTGGAATTCTTTGTTAGTGTACATAATCAAAATGTTATTAGGTTGGTTCAAAAGTAATTGCAGGTTTTCACTGCTGAACTCTGCCATTTGATATTGGAATACATTCTTAAATAAACGTGGTTATGTTATACATCATTTTAATGTGCACTTCTCACTTTATGTTTTTTTTGCTAATGACTTATTACTTGCTGTTTATATTTATTTTAGATTGTAGAAATGGTGTTAGAAAGCAAATTCAAGTGATTTTTTTATTCATCATAAACCAGCAGAGACAATTTGCAACATCAACAACGCATTTGGCCCAGCAACTGCTCATGAACATACAGCGCAGTGCTGGTTCAAGAAGTTTTGCAAAGGAGACGAGAGCCTTGAAGATGAGGAGTGCAGTGGCCGCCAGTGAGGATCAATGACCAACTGAGAGGATCACTGAAGCTGATCCTCTTACAACTACACAAGAAGTTGCCGAAGAACTCGACACAGACTATTCTAGTCATTCACCATTTGAAGCAAATTGGAAAGGTGAAAAAGCTCGATAAGGGGATGCCTCATGAGCTGACCGAAAATTTTAAAAAATCGTCCTTTTGAAGTGTCTTCTCTTATTGTACGCAAGAACAATGAACCCTTTCTCAGACTGTGATGTTTGACGAAGAGTGGATTTTACATGACAACCAGCTGTGACCAGATCAGTGGCTGGACTGAGAAGAAGCCCCAAAGCACTTCCCAAAGCCAAACTTGCACCAAAAAACAGGTCATGGTCACTGGTGGTCTGCTGCCAGTCTGATCCACTATAGTTTTCTGAATCCCAGCAAAACCATTACATCTGAGAAGTATGCTCAGCAAATCAATGAGATGCACTGAAAACTGCAACCCCGCAGCCGGCACTGGTCAACAGAACGGGCCCAACTCTTCTCCACACCAACGCCCACCTGTGTGTCACACAACCAACACGTGGAAAGTTGAAAGAACTGGGCTACAAAGTTGTGCCTCATCTGCCATATTCACCTGACCTCTTGCCAACCAACAACCGCTCCTTTCAGCATCTCGACAACTTTTTGCAGGGAAAAGGCTTCCACAACCAGGAGGCAGAAAATGCTTTTCAAAAGTTTATCAAATCCTGAAGCACAGATATTTTATGCTACAGGAATAAACTTATTTTTTCATTGGCAAAAATGTGTTGATTGCAATGGTTCCTTTTTGATTAATAAAGATGTGTTTAAGCTCAGTTATAATGATTTAAAATCCACAGTCCAAAACCGCAATTACTTTTATACCAACCTGATAACTGTAGAGGACTTCCCTGGTGATGCAGTGGATAAGAATCCGCCTGTCAATGCAGGGACACAGGTTCTATCCCTGCTCCTGGAAGATTCCACATACTGTAGGGCAACTAAGCCCGTGCACAACTCCTGGAGCCCATGGGGTGTGCACTCTAGAGCCCACAAGCTGCCATTACTGAGTCTGTGTACCCTAACTACTGAAGCCTGCTCACCTAGAGCCTGTGCTCCCCAACAAAAGAAGCCACCACGATGAGAAGCCCACACACCGCAACGAAGAGGAGCCCCTGCTCGCTGCAACCAGAGAAAGTCTGCGTAAAGCAATAAAGACTCAGCGAAGGCAAACATAAATTTTTTTAAAAAATTAAACTTAAAAAAAGTAATTGTATAATCCATTCCTAAATATCTATGGCTCTTACAAAACAGCATTTCTAACCCAAGAAGCAAGGTATCTGTTCACGGGGTTATTATTTTCAAGAAAATGAGTTACGTAACAGTTTGCCTTCCAGGAGGATTTAAAGTACACCTTCCTTGGAGAAGTAACAAAGCAATCAGTATTGTGATAAATCCTAAATAAAAAACCAAAACACCAACAATGTAAAGAAAAGTTTTATTTTTGTTTTAAAAATCAAAACCACATCCTTAAATTTTACGATCAGGCTTTCTGGCATAAACAATAGTCAATGCAGAGGGGAAATCTGGCCATTTTCTGTTTTATTGATTTATTTCAAAAATGAAATCCAGAACCTTTATTAGAAAGCCAGGTTTTTGTGGGCCCATATACTGAAGAGAAACAAAAAATAGCTACTTCCAAAAAAAGAAAGAAAGAAACCACGGAAGTAAGCTAAAAGTCTGCCTGGCCATCATGGATTAGGCGAACCCTACCACTTGTCTTATAAACCTCAAACTGCACCAAAAGTTGCCACTTTTGTGAATATGCTTTTATTTCATAGTAACAACATCATGGAGGGAGTGTCAACCAGTATGAATTCCCTATCTAGGTCAAACTGCAAAAAGATTTTGGCATGTGTATTAGGGGAACAAGGTCAGCTTTTGTTGTTTCGTTTTGTTTTTGGCTGCTCCATGCAGCTTGTGGTATCTTAGATCCCTGATCAGGGGTTGAACCTGGATCACAGCAGTGAAAAAATTTGTTGAGTCCTAACCACTGGACTGCCAGGGAATTCTCCTAAATTAAGTATTTTTTACATGGTGTACAAGTTTATCAGGTAACATAACATGTAAATTCTACATGTACTGAATCACTTAATGTGAACATCTGAAGTCTCACTTAAAATTCCATTTGGCCACTTAAGTCTCTAGAAGGGTTTAAATGGCAGGCAAGCAAGCAAAGACATGGCTCAGGGTAGGTGGGAGAAAAATCACTTGAAGACATATTTCTAATATCTTCCTCCCCATATTCACTTCAAAACATGGAAGAGAGTCAAATTAGGAATTAAGCATGATTTAAGTCACCATTATAACAAAGGTCAAAGCCTTGACATGGTGAATTAATTTCTAATTGAAGGAATGTATTTCAAGTGCCACCACACAGACCCACAAGGATCTAATCTGAGCAGACTACTGGATCTTACAAATCAATCTCACACAGATAAGTCTGCTATAACGTCCCTAAGAGCCACTTAAACACTGACAGTGACAAGGACTTGAATGCTCAAGCTCTTAGGAAGGTCAATCTCCCTTAACTTTAACTCAACTTCTCAGGCTCTGTTGTGCTTGATTACACCACAGACTATACCCTCTTCCTCCTTCCATTTGGTAAGGAACCTGCCTGCCAGTGCAGGAGACATGATATAATCCCTGGGCCAAGAAGATTCCCTGAAGGAGGAAATGGCAAACGACTCCAATATTCTTGCCAGGAGCATTCCCATGGACAGAGGAGCCTGACGTTCATACGATTGCAAAGAGTTGGACACCACTGAAGCAACTTAGCACGCAAAACCCCACTTACAGTAACCCTTCCCCCTCCTTCCTATTGGTATTCTCTTCCTCAGGCTAAAAAAATCTATGTTTTTTCCAAAGTTTAAAACTAATCCTGCTCCAAGAGCTACGCTAATATGTTCTGTCTCTAGGGTTAGTCTGTTCCTAAATTAATCTCTTACTTATAAATTTAGATGGTAGGAAAGTGAGGAGTGTATAATTGAACTTTCTAGGTCTAAGGCCAGCTTCCAAAATATCAAAGGCGGCAGGTTATATACCTCTACCTCTCACATTCTATACTCAGCACCTTCTTCTTCCACTCAACAGAATCCATACTGAATAAAGAATGACTTTCTTCCTAAGTCTCTCAAGCAGCGGATGGTCTGAAAACCAAGATTTCTCACTTCATGTCCATTTGGAAGAATATTATAAAAAAAAAAGATCAGAAAACAACAAGTATGGCAAAGATGTCGAGAAACTAGAACCCTTGTACACTGCAAGTGGGATGTAAAATGGTGCAGCTGCTGTGGAAAGGTATGGCAAGTCATCAAAAAATTAACCACCAACTTACCATATGATCAAGCAACTCCACTTCCGGGTATGCACCCCAAAGAAGGGAAAGCGGTGACTCTAACAGCTGTCTGTACACCCATGTTCAGAGCAGCATTATTCACAATAGCTAAAGGTAGAAGCAACCCAAGTGTCTATTGACAAATGAATGGATAAACAAAATCTGGTATATACATACAATGGAATATCACTTGGGCTTAAAAAGAAAGGAGATTTTGACACATGCTACCACATGGATGAACTTTAAGACATTATGCTCACTGAATTAAGCCAGTCACAAAAGGACAAATATTGTACAATTCTTCAAGGTTTCTAGAGTAGTCAAATTCATAGAGACAGAAAGTACAATGGTGTCTTCTAGGGGCCAGGGGGACAAAAGACTGGGGAATCAGTTTAATGAGTATAAAGTTTTAGTTGGGAAAGACAAAAAGGCTCTACAGATGAATGGTGATAGTGGTTATACTGCAATGCAAATATACTTAATACTACTGTACACTTGAAAATTGCTAAAGTGGTAAATTTTTTGTTACATATTTTTACCACAAATTTTTTGAAGTTTTTTTAATTAAAAAAATAAATAAACAAAAAACAAGATTTGAGAATGTCAGGTTCAAATTAGGGAACAAGTCCCTACATTTGATCTCTCTTTTCCAAACTGTCTCTCACCTGCCTTTTTCCTCCCTGTGTGTTATGTGTTAGTCACTGAGTCATGTCCAACTCTTGGCGACCCCATGGACTGTAGCCCGCCAGGCCTTGCTGTCCACGGAATTCTCCAGGCAAGATACTGGAGGGAGTAGCTGTTGCCTTCTCCAGGGGATCTTCCCCACCCAGGCACTGAACCTGGGTCTCCTGCATTGCAGGCAGATTCTTTACCATCTGAGCCACCAGGGAAGCCCTTTTCTTCCCTACAGTGCCAAAATCTCAAGTTCAGAAAAACACTGCCACGGAAAGATGATTTCTCTCTCAATTTCCACTTAATTGTAAGTTGACCCTTGAACAATGTGGTTTTGAACTGCTTGGATCCACTTACACATGACCCATATTTTTCAAAGGTAAATACTACAATACTACATGGTCTGGTGCTGGCTGAATCCACGGACGTGCAGGAACTGCAGATACAGAGGGCTGACTATAATACGTGAATTAACCCCTGCGCTGTTTAAGGGTCAGCTGTAACATGGAAAGATTTTTTTAAAATTCCTCCTCATGAAAATTGTTTCTGATTTGTATCATTTAAATAAAATAATACTAAGAAGAAACACATCTAAAACCAAGAAATATACTCTAAAACATGTCTAAAAACTATACCTGTATTTCTTCTTCTGCAGCTGCCATATCATAGTTTCAGACAGCTCAGTGGCATAAATTTCTTCAAAATGAGGGCTCATGATTTTTGTGACTTCTCCATCGCCAGCACCTAAATCAAGAAGTCTATGGGTTTTCCAGTCTGGATTAATTTTAAGCAGTCTCTGAAACTGATCTGGTGAAAACACAAACATTGAGCCTCTTCCTAGCAACCTGGAAAAGAGAAAAAGGACAAAAATGGATGACTGTGTATGAAACAAGCCCTCCCACCCAACATCCACACAGAACAGTGACATGGCACCAAGAGCCTTCTGAATTTACAAAATGCTTATAAGAGTATATGATTAAAATAGACATCGTCTATGATTCATGGTTAAAAAGCAAAGGTAACAAAATAAGAAAACACCTCCAAATATCATCATCTGTCTCTGAGGCTGCAAACAGTACACCCAAAAGAGTGGGGACAGGGAGAGGAATAAAAGGTGCGAAGGCAGGAAGAAAAATATAAGAAAATAAAAGATGACTGTGAAAAATTAAAGTCAAAATAGGAAGGAGTAATAGAAAACATGTATATCAGTTTAAAAAAATGTCAGGCCAACAGAATCAGACTACAACACTAGCCAATAACACTGAGCAGAAAAAGCAAATGGTGAGGGGGGAGCCATTTACAATATGAAACTGAACAATGAGTAGCAAAAATAGGTCTAGATAATAGATTTTTAAGAGACACTGGAGAAAAGAGGAAGAGTGGTCCTTGTGATATCAGTTAATTTGCATTTAAAAGTAGATTCATACTTGGGGGTCAGTTTGTATGTTATACAATTGGCTAGGTCCTGTTAATTCTAAAAATCCTAAAAAACCTCTAAAACTTTGTAATGTCTTTGAAAATAGAGGAGTTAAAATAGAAATCAAAGAGTGCTCTAAGAAAAGCAGCTACAGATCACACCAAGTCTCAAGGAAGCATCGTCTCGGGAAATAAAATGTGTCCCTACTCAGAACTTGTTTTCTAGCTCTGCAATCCCAGTCTGTCTAGGGCAGGGATCCAAACTTCCCGTAAACAGCAGGAGCATTTCTTTAAACGAAGCAGATGTTACTCAGACAAGGTAAACTGTAACAGGAGAGTGGAGGGCACCGGCGCTGCTGCCAGCACTTCTACCCTTCCTCTGCAGCCTGAAGAAGCTCCTAAGGCGCCTCCTCTTCAGGCCCAGGACAAGTCTGAAAACCACTGGTCTAGGAGGTGGCAGGGAAATCTGTACTGTTCTGCTGCTTTGTGGAAACAATCATAAGGCACAATAAGCTTGTTATGCAGTGACTGGAAGGATGTGTGCAACTGGGTGTTCCTGGTAAGACTGGTTTCAGAAAAAAATTAAAATTATGGAGCGAGTTCCTCCTCTCCTTTCCCTTAGGAAAGGTCAACCAAACCTAACAATGTGTTTGCAGTAAATCTTCTGTCCCACAGAAATGTTAAAAAAATGGGAGAGGGAAACCCTCAGAGATATTCACCAATACAACCACCTCCCAGAGAAAACTTCATCCCCTAAACTTTGTCTTCAACTCTCAATTGCTCCTATCTTCTAATGGGAAAACAGGATGAAAACGGAACTGAACTTTCTGAAATAGCTACATAAAACTTCACGGAGGAACCACAATCAGAACAAGAAGAGGTAAGAGAGGTTACAAGCTTGGGGGAGCTTGGGGGATGCATGTTTCAAATGTTGGTGCCCACCTGCCATAGCACCAAAAGTAAATTGCAAAATAGTTACATGGCTTAAGCTTTCCCAATTATAAAATAACACACTTCCCTAGCCATATCTTTTGGAATCTAAGGACCCATGATATGATAATCATAAAATTCTAGAGCTAGAGGTCACCTGAGGTCAAAGTTCATGTCAAAAGGGCACCAGAGAAAGAAGCATTGTGCTATATCCAAAGATCATGAGCAACAGAGGCTACATCAAAAGATTTAAATAAAATCTCACAACAAAAAATTCTAAATTCATTGAGCCCAAATGACCTTTGCCCTCTAGGGAGCACTAGGTGGGAAGAGTTTTGGGTGGTCACAGTGACTTGAGGGTGCTGCTGTGATTTAGTGGGCAAGGTCAGAAAAGTCAGACTTCCTGAAATGTGCGGGGCAGTTCCAGACACTGAAGAATTATCCCACTTAAAATACCAAGACAATGACTTTGCTCAATACAAGGTGTCCGGCAAACACATACCATGGAAAGGTATGGCTCTCTAATTTGTCCTTAAGTCCCAAAGTTAGTGATGTCCACATATGCGTGTGTGTGTGTGTGTGTGTGTGTGATAACCATTCTACATTCTCTGGCCTAAGCTCTCTCTAGATTTGGAATCTACAGAGGAAGTATGCCTCTCTCCCAACTCATACCCCCACCCCATCCCAGTCCACATGCTCAGTTATGTCTGACTCTTGTGATCCCATGGATTGTAGCCAACCAGGCTCCTTTGTCCATGGATTTCCCAGGTAGGAATACTGGAGTGGGTTGCCGTCTCCTACCTCAGGGGATCTTCCTGACCCAGCTATCAAATACCATGTCTCCTGTGTCTCCTGTACTGCAGGTGGATTCTTCACCACTGAGCCCTCAAGGAAGCCCACAGAGGAGGTACACCTCCTTACAAATATCTTTATAAAAGAACACAGCTATCAAGTCTCTCCTTTCTTGGTTTTCCCCTTTCCCACATAAAGGAAGTCCAATATGTATCTTACTTTTTAATTCAAGAAGGTTACCATACCAATTATTTCTGTAAGAGATAGCCACTCATGGTAATAAGCTACCACCGCCATGGAGAGAAAGTACCAATGGGCTCAAAATTAAGCTTTCAGCTGAGAACAGGGTGCAGGGCAGGAGATGTTTTTGTTTTATTGCGGGAGGGGGCACTGAGGGTGGATGGAAGGGGTGAGGATGGGGGTTATTAAAAAAAAAAAAGCAAAAGCGCTATAGATAAGGGAAGCCAAAGGGGACTTAGTATTGGCCCTCTGACCAAAATGTGAAATCCCTGAGCACAGAATCTTAACCAGGGCCAATAGGGTAGAGGCAGGAGGAAGGGTTAGAGCTTGAAATCTCCCCAAATTATAAGCAAAGTGTTGAATGTAAGGACTATTTGAACAGAGAATTTCTACCTCACATTACTTTCAAAGAGGTACAGAATCCCAAAAAGGCTAAAAATCACTGCTGTGGTGACAAGCCTGGTCCTCTCCCCCAACAAAAAAGGCACAGAACAGAAATTCAATGCAGTGAATTTTAGAAACAAAATGGCAGACCAAGTTGTATAAACTCAACCACCAACACAAAAATAACAACTGTTTGCTGAAGCCAATTTAAGGCAACTTCATATAAACAATGAAGAAAGTCAAGGAAGAAATCTTGAGAAATGGCTCGTGGTGCCTGAAAACATATTTAAGGACCAGATGACAGACTGGGATCCAGACAAGACATTCAGTAGGAGCTGGCTCCAAACCTGAAGAGAAGAAAAAGTGGGCCCAGCCAGCGGCTGTAAGTGGTCCCACAGGCTTTTCAAGCACTGAGCCCTGCCACTTCTCTCTTTAGAGCTCTGGATTCTTAGGCTTTGGGGTTTGAAAAGTTGGCTGACAAAGGATAAAAATACTCCTACAGTGTTGTCCACAGATTTAGTTGAGAAAACCACTCGAGGGACAGAGAATTTTGTAAGTTTACAAAATCCTGGTGAGTCTAGACATTACATAAGAACAGAGGGAGAATCCATCACTCGAGCAAGCCACCATTTACTGCTGGGCTGAAGTAGATTAGATCCTTCCCCAGAACACCTGCTTCTGGGAAGTGTGCTTATGGCAAAGCACACTTTGCCTATAGCTTGGTTCCAAGTATCCTGTTCCTCTCTACTAGATCAGCAGCAGGATAGGCATTACCTGGGAATGGGTTAAAAATTGGGACCACACTACAGACCTACTGACTCAGACTCTGTACTTTAACCAGATGCCCAGATGATTTCTGTGAACATCAAAATTAGGAAGCACTGTAACTCCCACCACAGAAATACAGAACAATGAGGCTGTTTATCAAGTTATACGGAATTTTAAAAGCAACCTGCCAAGGCTGGGCCAAGGATTTTGACTACAAGTGTTGTAGCTGTGGAGACGGTCAACACCTCAACGAGGTAACTTTTCTTTCTCCTAGACCTAAGGATAAAGAAAAAATTATCCAAGATTCACTTACCCATTGATAGATGTTCTAGACATAAACAGGCTAAAAACAGATGACACGAAAGAGTGATATAATTGGATAAATAGCCAGCCCGATTTCTCAATGCTGTTGTTTAAGAAGATCTGTGTTCCTTGATCAAGGTAACTCTGAACAAAGACAGCCTGGAGTGACTCGCATAATTTCTCTCTGTTGCACACATACCACTAAAAAGAAAGAAGAATGAGAAAAATGAAAACACAGAACTGAAGCATCATCTAAAAAATCCGAAAACGAAAAACAGAAGACTAAATTGAATCTAAGATTTCCAAATACCATAAATCTCATGGCACTTTAAGAATAATCATCTCTTATACGACCTATAAGGTATAAAATACTTCCTCCTACCTAGTTTCTGGTTTAACTCATTACTTTCAGGGGCAGGTAAGAGAGTGGAGGAAGGGTGAAGAGGCTTGTGAGTCATGCAGCTTGGGAGGTGACAGAGCCAGGCAAGTACACTGACTCCTGGCCCCAAACTTCTAGCACTATGGCCCACTGTACCCCGAGATTAAGAAAGCTCTGTTGGCCTCTCCTTCATGGAGATTCAAGGCAAGAAGGCAGTAACTACCAACATTAACCTTGTTTTCTATCTAAAAACACTCAATGCAGTGATTTAACTCGAAGCCACCGAACAAATCAATAAGTAGCAGGATTTAATATTCCAGTGACCAGGGACTTCCCGGTAGTCCAGTAGCTAAGACTCCATGTTCCCAACGCAGGGGGTCCTGGTTCGATCCCTGGTCAGGCAACTAGATCCCACGTGCTGCATCTGAGAGTTCCCGTGATGCTATGAAGATTCAAGATGCCGAGTGCTGCAACTATGACCTGGTGCAGCCAAATAAATAAAATAATTAAAAAAAAAAAATCCAGTGACCTGATTTAGCTACCCTTTTCGTTGTGGGCTATAAAGAGACCTGTAGAAATACTGGTGTGCTTTACCAAATCATTTAACACTGTTTAACAGACAGGAGCCAAATGTGCTTGAGAAAGATTAAGATCTTAAGGTCACATGCAAACAATAAGAAGACAAAGTAATAACACGCTAAGAAGCAGATTACCGGGAACAGGCTCTACCCAGAACATACATTTTAGAACAAAATTCAAGGACCTCAGTTGTGGCTGAAGTGTGATCTTGTGTAATAAAGGTTTCCCATCTTCACTTAGAGTTAGTACACCAAGAGGGGAAGCAGCCTGTGGGACGCACCTTCAGAGTGAGCCCACCATCAAGTCCCGGCTCAGCCATTCCTGTGTGCGAGCTCACACAATCACTTAAATTTCTGAGACTCTGTAAATTCATCACTGGTTTCTGTCTATCCTGGTAGGTTACTCTGAGGATTAAACAAGTTAATGCAGGCTTATCCTCAATACAGGGCCAGACACATGAGACTCCTATAATAATAGCAATGAGATAAGGGTCCTCTAACATGGCCTGATAAATAAAAGTCAGTCCATTAAGTATATGATGAAACTGCTGAGTAGATCAGTTACTATTAATCTCTTATCAACTAAGAAACAATTTCCCCCAATGAAGAGACAAAAGTAACCTGCTTACCCTAACAAGTATGACCACTCATCAGCAGTAGGTGTCCCGTAACTGCTTACATAACCGATCGACCAATTTAACAGTCATCCTAAGCTTGCTAAATATTTAAAGAAATCTTGGGTAACACTGCCAACACTAACGCTGATATAACCAAACAAGCACATTAAAGTTTCAGAGATTAACTAATATTTTTTACAAACTCTGTGCCCTGACTTGATAAACCAAATCTTTCAAACAGCTAATGGTTTTGTGTTAATTCACCATTAAACACTTTTACCAAAACTGCTTGAACTTGATACTCCTTATGTTTCCCACTATATGACAAGCTATGAAGCTTCTTACATTCACTGCCTACACTTTTTATCTTGGTCTGAAAATGTTCCTGCTTAACCATTAACTAATTCTTAATACTCATTGTGCCTGAAGTTATGCCCCAGTGCAGGTCATAAACCATTTTTTATTATACTCCTGACCTGCTGGTTCACATTCTAAACTCTGTAATACTGAAGCCATTCTAACTTTTATTTTCTCTTAATTCTCTGAAATGACTAATCAAGATGAAAGCCATCACCTGGGTAATAGGCAATCAGGTACATTCTATTACTGTGGACAAGAAGTCATTCACGTGGAACAGAGTAGCTAAGAATTCCTTGGCACCCACTTGTAAATGGACAACCAGAACAATAACGGACTCTGACTTCCAGAACGAAGCAAGAACGGGCACCATTAACTGCAAATAATGCTTACAAATGCCGACCCCCCCAAAAAAGCCTCAAGTTTTTAACAGCATTTCTCTCATCAATATTAACACATGTGGTTGAACCTTTACTGCCAGACAAATCTTTCAGAAAAGAAAATGCTTCCTGATCAGAATATGCTACAGAATAAAAAGGAGTAATGCCCTTCTCTTTAAAGATGAAGGCTGAAACACATGTTCCTCCTGACAATTTGTATGGAACAAATGTCAGTTCCACAGCAGCATTATTCATAATTACCAAAAAGTGGAACAATCCCAATGTCCATCAGCTGATGAATGGATAAGCAAGATGTAATTGATCCATACAAAAGAATATCAATCAAACATAGGAAGCAATGAGGCACTGATTCCTGAGATGTGAACTATGAATATTATGCTAAGTGAAATAAGCCAGTCACAAAAGGCCACAGATTACATGATTTCATTTACACAAATTGTCCAGAATGGGCAGATTCAGAGACAGAAAGTAGATCGTGGTTGCCAAGGGTTTGGGGAGAGGAGATAATGGGGAGTGTCTTCATGCTAATGTATATGGGATTTCTTTATCAAGTGATGAAAATGTTCTAAAATTAAGAGAGTGGTGATGGCTGTACAACTTTGTGAAGTCTACTATAACTACTGTATACTTCAAAAGATGAATTTTACAGTCATGAATTATATCTTGATAAAACTTTAAAAAAAATACACAAACATTAAAGTGTAGGTGGCTTCCAGAAATTAAAAACGATTTGAAAATTTAAGGAACTAAGCATTTCTCTGAAACTGCAAATTTTTAAATGCAAATCTTATCATGTCACAACCCTGCTTCACAGAAGTTATGTTAAAATAATATTCAAAATACTTAATATGGCTTACAAGGCCCTACAAGATTTGTCCATTCTGTATCCACAGCCTCACCTCATGACACTCCCTATCAGCCCATAACACCCAGCCACTCACTGTGTCACAACACTGCACCCTTCTTTCGTTTTCTGGAAGGCTCATTTCCCAAAGCTGTTTCACCTGGTATTTGCTGTCTCCTACATTTCCCACTACCCCAAGTGACCTAAGCCTAAATACGTTCCTTGAACTTCCAGACTAAGATGGATCCCCTGTTCTAATACTCTCTCACGTCTCATGTCTCCTCAGTAACATTTATAACCACTGACCTGAATCAGTTCAGTTCAGTTCAGTCACTCAGTCGTGTCTGACTCTTTGCAACCCCATGGACTGAAGCACACCAGAACTCCCTGTCCATCACCAACTTTCAGTTTACTCACACTCATGTTCATTGAGTCGGTGATGCCATCCAACCATCTCATCCTCTGTTGTCCCCTTCTCCTCCCGCCTTCAATCTTTCCCAGCATCAGGGTCTTTTCAAATGAGTCAGTTCTTTGCATCAGGTGGCCAAAGTATTGGAGTTTCAGCTTCAGCATCAGCCCTTCCAATGAATATTCAGGGCTGATCTCCTTTAGGATGGACTGGTTGGATCTCCCTGCAGTCTAAGGGACTCTCAAGAGTCTTCTCCAACACCACAGTTCAAAAGCATCAATTCTTTGGTGCTCAGCTTTCTTCACAGTCCAACTCTCACATCCATACATGACTACTGGAAAAACCATAGCCTTGACTAGACGGACCTTTGTTGGCAAAGTAATGTCTCTGCTTTTTAATATGTTGTCTAAGTTGGTCATAACTTTTCTTACAAGGAGTAAGCATCTTTTAATTTCATGGCTGCAGTCATCATCTGCAGTGATTTTGGAGCCCAGAAAAATACAGTCTGTCATTGTTTCCACTGTTTCCCCATCTATTTGTTATGAAGTGATGCCACCAGATGCTATCTTAGTTTTCTGAATGTTGAGTTTTAAGCCAACTTTTTCCCTGTCCTCTTTCACTTTCATCAAGAGGCTCTTTAGTTCCTCTTTGCTTTCTGCCATAAGGGTGGTGTCATCTGCGTATCTGAGGTTATTGATATTTCTTCCAGCAATCTTGATTCCAGATTGTGCTTCATCCAGCCCAGCATTTCTCAGGATGCACTCTGCATATAAGTTAAATAAGCAGGGTGACAATATATAGCCTTGGCGTACTCCTTTCCCGATTTGGAACCAGTCTGTTGTTCCATGTCCAGTTCTAACTGTTGCTTCCTGAACTGCACACAGATTTCTCAAAAGGCAGGTCAGGTGGTCTGGTATTCCCATCTCTTTCAGAATTTTCCAGTTTGTTGTGATCCACACAGTCAAAGGCTTTGGTACAGTGAATAAAGCAGAAGTAGATGTTTTTCTGGAACTCTCTTGCTTTTTCCATGATCCAGCAGATGTTGGCAATTTGTTCTCTGGTTCCTCTGCCTTTTCTAAATCCAGCTTCAACAACTGGAAGTTCACGGTTCATATACTGTTAAAGCCTGGCTTGGAGAATTTTGAGCATTACTTTACTAGTGTGAGAGGTGAGTGCAATTGTGCGGTAGTTTGAGCATTCTTTGGCATTGCCTTTCTTTGGGATTGAAACGAAGACTGACCTTTTCTAGTCCTGTGGCCACTGCTGAGTCTTCCAAATTTGCTGGCATATGGAGTACAGCACTTTCACAGCATCATCTTTCAGGATTTGAAATAGCGCACCTGGAATTCCTGTTTATAAATTGCATGTTCAGGGTCTGTCTTCCCAGGCAGACACAAAGCTCCATAAAAGGTCAGGGACAATGACTGACTTCAGTGCCTGGTACAGTTACAGATGAACAACAAAATGTTCATCTATTTAACAATAATTGTTAAAAAATCACAGGCAGTCTAACAGATAGAAGTTAGTGTTTCTAGTAAAATCCTGAAGAGAACACAAGGATAACCATGGAGACAGCTGTCACTGGGTTTTGTCAGTTTCTAAAACTTTAAGGTTTTTGTAAGGCCTTGCTTAAACCCAATTCTGCAAATAGTGGTTAAGCTATCCACCCACCACAGAACTACATTAGTACAGCAAGCAGTGAAGGAAGACACAGAACGTCTACCTTATCCCAGGCACCTGGCAAAGCACTGCATGTTTCATTTCCCACCTTACAGTGCCAAATGAATGGGCTGCTGAGCACTCCCAACTGATTCAAACTCCTGTTCAGGGGCATGTGGTTTTTCAGAAGTTTTTTTTCAAAGAAGCTTCTCTTTGCTTTGTTCTTTCCAGTGTGCCTGTCTGTGAGATTCAATTCTAGAAAAGAAAGCAGGACTATTCTGCCCAATTAAGACTGGATAAATGGGTCTAAAGATAATCTGATCTAGATAGTAACAGAATTACACTAAGCCAGCGTTTTTCAACCTCAGCACCACTGACATTTGGAGCCGGATAATCCTTGATCTGGGCTGTGGGATGTTTAACAGCATCCCAAGCCAGTGCCCATCAGATGCCAGCAACACTTCCCCAGCCCCCAGTCATGACAAACTAAAATGTCCCAGACATTGTCAAGTTTCTCTGAGGGTGCAAAACACCATGGCTTAAGAACCCCTACATGGGCTTACCCAATTCCTTTAAAGTAGAAATGCAATGTTCCTATAAAATTATATTTGCTTATCAGACTGAGGGATAGAGTTAAAAGTTTTTCTGAACTTACTTGGAGTTCCTCAACTAGTCAGATACATGGCATATAATAATCTTTTCTTCCAAAATACAAAAGACTTGAGCCCATTAGGAAAATTAGAATTAGAAAATTATTTTAGAAAATGAACTTTCTGATTTTAGGTAATGTCAGCTGAGCGTAGATGATTGACGCTTTTAAACTGTGGTGTTGGAGAAGACTCTTGAGAGTCCCTTGGACTGCAAGGAGATCCAACCAATCCATCCTAAAGGAGATGAGTCCTGGGTTTTCATTGGAAGGACTGATGTTGTAGCTGAAACTCCAATACTTTGGTCACCTGATGCAAAGAGCTGACTCATTGACTCATTGGAAAAGACCCTGATGCTGGGAAAGATTCAGGGCAGGAGAAGAAGGGGACGACAGAGGATGAGATTGGCTGGATGGCATCACCGGCTCAATGGACATGGGTTTGGGTGGACTTTGGGAGTTGGTGATGGACAGGGAGGCCTGGCGTGCTCCGGTTCATGGGGTTGCAAAGAGTTGGACATGACTGAGCAACTGAACTGAACTGAATCGTATACACGTTTGTATATACATTTGTCAGTCGCTCAGTCGTGTCCGACTCTTTGCAAGTTTCTTGGGTAATGTGGTTCAATAATAAATAAACATTTGGTTTTTATCCCAAGTTCCCAGCACAGAGCACCTAAAACCTTGAGGAAACTCCAGAGTGAGTGTATGGTCATGTGATGACCAGGAGGGCAAGATGGAACTTTCAGTCCCACCTCTAATATCCAGGGAGGAGACAGAAGCTAGAGATTGAGTTTAACCAACACTGGTCAAAGATTTCATCAATCACACCTTGGTAACGAAACCTCCATAAACCCCTAAAAGACAGGGTTCTGGGTGCTCCCAGGTAGCTGAACACACGGACATGCTGGGAGGATGGCTTACCTGGACAGGGCTTAGGAGCTCTGTGACACCCTCTACCTTCTCCCGCCAGTCCCTTGCCCTATGCCTCTGTTCCATTTGGCTGTTCCCAAGTTGTATCCTCTATAACAAACTGTAAACAGAAACCAAGTGTTTTCCTAAGCTCTGTAAATCATTATCTAATTTGACGGGGGGTTGTGGAAACCCCAGAATTTGTAACCAAATCAGACAGAAGCATGGGTAGGCTATAGACCCTCAATCTGTAGCTGGCATGTGAGACACACGTGAGGACAGTCTTGCAGGAGGGAGCCCTTACATCTCTGGGCTGTTAACTCTGGGTAGTGTCAAATAGAAGTGAATCACAGAACACCTAGCTGGTGTCAGAGAATTGGTTGGTGTCACAAGAAAGACACCACAGGTAAGACCTCTCCCCCCGCATTGTTAAACGTGACCAAAGCATGCACAAACTGGATAAAGGCCAGAACTTCAAGCACTTGTTTGCATCTTTATCTGCTCACAAACAGCAAAAACAACTTGGATTGTTACATAATCTCAGTGTCTACACAGAGCTCCACTAGAGTGGGTACAGCTTGCTATTGAGAAGGCAACCTACTTTCACAGCCCCTCAGGCAACAAGGCTTCGTAAGAGGGACACCGTGAAACAGTGGGGAAAGCCTGGGCCTTGAAACCAGACAGAGCAGGATTCAAAATTCCAACTCTGCTATCTATTAACTGTGCTCTTAAGCAAGTTTCATTGCTCTTAGCCTCTGTTTGTAAAATGGGGATGTACCACCTACCTCCAAGAGTTGTTATAAGGATTAGACAGGATAATATATATACACAGTGCCTGACACTTAACAGAAGCGCAATAACTTGATTTTCTTTCCCTTCCTGTTCAAGGTTCACAAAAGCCAGTCGAGAACTGAGGTTCAAGGGAATCCCCAAACCACACTGTACGTCTGGGCACTCTGCCATTCTCAAAAGAAGTGAGTAACCAAAGACCTGAGGTATTCAATACCACTAAAGGCAACCAGAAAGGCTCCACTAACGGAGTACAGGAGAATCTTAGCTACTGCAGTGAGTGGTAAGACCAACCTGAAGACACTGACCTTGACAGCTAAGGATTCAAAAACCACATTCTAAGCTCTACAATGCAATCATATCAGTCCAGACATTTAATCACTTGTGTATCAGACTGCCTTGTGTATCAGATTCACTGATACCTTGTACAAGGGCTTCCCTAGTAGCTCAGACAGTAAAGTAACCGCCTGCAATGCAAGAGAGCCAGATTTGATCCCTACGTCGGGAAGATCCCTAGGAGAAGGGAACGGCAACCCACTCCAATATTCTTGCCTGAAGAACTACATGGACAGAGGAGCCTGGCGGGCTATAATCCATGGGGTGGCAAAGAGTCAAACACAACTGAGCAACTAACACACACACACCTTGTAGATATGCACAGCACAGGTGTAAATATTCAAATCATTCATTCTTTTCCTACAAATGATACAAACCTAAACCAACAACCTCTTTATAGGAGACTTGAAAGTGCAGAGTAACAAGACACCCTCGCTTCCATGCAGGGAAGATCAGATTAAATCACTTCAATTTTGATTTAATAAACAAATTATTGGCAATCTTCATTTCAAATACTCACTAGCTGTTAGTAGTTTATAATCCCAAGACTTTAACTAAGCTTCAGAGGATCTGAAACAGTCTTTTACAGGAAGTATCAGGGTCCCAAGGGCACCTTCACAGGGGAACATAAAGGCCTCTGGTACACCCCGAAGAAGGGACCTTCCTTGTTCTCTAAAACTGAAGCTAACACTTGTTTAGGGTTTCAACACAGGTTATTAGGAAGGAAAGAAACTCTTTTCAAAATCTCTTTGGTATTCCACTGAAAAAGCCTCCAGACTTTCCAAGGCACTTCAGAGGACACAAACCTATCTATCAGCATCTGTCTGGCTAGCTGGCTGACCCCTCTGGGCACTGTTAACTCATGCCTAACTTTGGTCCCCCTCCACAAGCCAACTGGGTAGTGAGAAGCAGGAGATGGAACCTGTATTTAGCACAACCTTTGACCTCTGGCTGTGATGTCCATGTACTATTTTTTCATCTGAAAGAAAATCCAAACTGTTTCAATTCTATCTTAAATCCATCATTGCTTATGGCAGAGCACATTTCTGAGTTTACATAAGAAGGCAAAAAGAAAAACTCAGATATACACATATTTGCAATTTTAAGTTACCTTATGTATTTATTACTTTTTATTGAAGGATAATTGCTTTACACAATTTTGCTGTTTTCTGTCAAACCTCAACAAGAATCAGCCATAGGTATACATATATCCCCTCCCTTTTGAAACTCCCTCCCATCTCCCTCCCCAAGTTACCTTATTAATTCCAGATAATGTTATCTGTGCTCTTAAAAAACCTGGCAGTGTATCAACTGGAGAAACAGTCCTGGCCTGGTTCCAGGGAGTTCTATAACAATTCTTTTGTCACTCCATCAATTGAGAAGCTGCTGAATGACTCTTATTATCAAGAACCTAGTTAGTGTGGCCTAAGAGTTCTTTCAAGTTTCAATAGCTCTTTAACAGTTGCCTTAACTAGCAGGTGCAATGCCTCAAAAAAACTAGATTCAAAGTTACTGTCATTATTACTTTCTTTGTAAGTTCTGGGTCAGCCAATGTTGAAAAGTCACATATCTAGTTTCTCACTGCTGCTACTGCTAAGTCGCTTCAGTCATGTCTGACTCTGTGCGACCCCATTGCCGGCAGCCCACCAGGCTTCCCCGTCCCTGAGATTCTCCAGGCAAGAACACTGGAGTGGGTTGCCATTTCCTTCTCCAACCTGCCTCACTTTCTTCCCAGTAAGTCAAAGTACCCAGCTTTCAATCTGTGATTAAGAATGTGATGCTGATTAAGAAAACTGGAAATTTTCTCTGAAGCAAACTTCTTAAAAAAATTTTTTTTCCCCTCACTTTACAGTCTGTACAAAAAAGTCAGTGGTGCCTGTTTGGCCGGCAAGCCATATCGATCTGTGCTGAGAAACCCCTTCCCTTCCTTCTCACTTGCCCCAAGTGAAACACAAATCCCAGCTGTGAAACTAGCACACCAAGCACACCAAACCAAGGTATTAAAATGGTGCTGTGACTATGGTTTAGAGCTGCTTTAGCCCAAAGGAGCCTTGCCTCTCCAGGATTCAGAAGTAAATAGCTATTTTTAATGAACAAACATTGCCTAAGATCTCTCTTTTAAACACAGAATCCACCACCATAATTTCTTAATCAAACATAAGGAAAACTTGTAAGTATAGTTCAGTCAAATCCATAACCCTACTTCCATGCAACTGCAAAAGATCCAGATGGCTGGCTATGGAACCCACATACCCAAATGAACACCAGAAGACCTGGTATAAACTATTAACTTGAAGGGAGGGAAAGCATTTAGAGTTAAGTTACTTCACAAGCAACAAAGTTTATAAGGATCCTGGAACACAAAGCAGATAACAAATCATCAACTCAGCCAGGGCAGAGAGAACAGTCTCCTATTTCATTTATTTCACTGTGGTTTCCATAAACATCTCTTTTGTTCACTTTAATCTTTTATTCATGGACAATATTTTCATAATGTGAATGCATCAACTCAAAATAATGTCTTGAGTGACTGTTCTAAGGAAAAGAGCCAGTCTTCCCCCTTCTACTCAATATTCAAAAAGCACCAGATCAGTCTTCATTTGGAGAAACTAGCTGCCCAAATTGTTATGTTCAACTGGTTAAAACACACACTTATTACACATACTTGAGTATCTTAGAAACATAATGAAGCAAAGGAGGTACTGGAAACCAGTATTAATTTTCCTTAGAACCTGACAGATCCAACTTTTAAAAAGTATACAACTGGAAGACATTCTGAGATGTCTTGTTAGGCCATCGTCTGAGGCTGTCTGCAGCTATAATTCTACCTAGGCCCCATAAAAATCAAGTGACTTAAACAGTTTTTCAGTTTTTATAATATGTCCATTTCTTTTATGAGCACTGAAAACATCAAGTATACTGAAGTATCAGTAATCTCAAGTGTTATAATAAATATCTATAGTCAAGAGACTCTACTATAATTCCATGTCAATGGAAATAAGCCTTTTTATCCTACCCAGAACTTTATTTCTACCAGCTGTTAAAGATGACATTTCTACTCACTGTTTTACATCATTATCCATGTTACTTCGAGATATATATATCTTAGTAACCAAACATTATCACTACAGTACAACTCTAAAAATGACTAATCCATTGCAGAGAATGTGGTTTTACAGGTTAAGGTCACCTAGTAAGTTTATGTACACTCCTAACAATATTTCTTTGAAAGGAATGATGCTAAAGCTGAAACTCCAGTACTTTGGCCACCTCATGCGAAGAGTTGACTCACTGGAAAAGACTGATGCTGGGAGGGATTGGGGGCAGGAAGAGAAGGGGACGACAGAGGATGAGACGGCTGGATGGCATCATTGACTCGATGGACGTGAGTCTTAGTGAACTCTGGGAGTTGGTGATGGACAGGGAGGCCTGGCGTGCTGCGATTCATGGGGTCGCAGAGAGTCGGACACGACTCAGCGACTGAACTGAACTGAACAATATCATTGGAGTGATTAACAAAGTATTAGTACAATAGCTGTGGGATTACAAAAAAATTCTATAGACATTTATAATTTCCTTTAAAAATAGAAAAAGCCCACTACAAATATTTTCTAAATAAAAACTAAACACTATTTCTCTGAATGGATTGTTTTATCTCCTTAGATAATTCTTCAGTTTCATTAGAACACATGAAATCAACTTCAGGGTAAACACTTGGCATCGTAGGAAAAGTAATCTATGAAAATGATGACACAAGATGGGGAGTAATTAGCTACCGCTCTCTGGGAAAGCAAAACGTACTATAACTGCTAGCTATTATAAACCAACACTCCGGCAGAGTTCAAAAGCCAAGAGGCTTTCTTCTCAATGTCATGTTAACCGCAAACTACATTATAATCAAACACGAAAGACCTCACTCTTAATTCTGCAAATGCACAAGGGGCACAAAACTAAGATAATGAAAAAGACTATCCAGCCAGCCACATCGCCATCGTTCACGGTGCACAACAACAACTCTTTCAAAGAATTCGCTCCTGCCCAGTTCTAATAACCTCTCCAGTGAAAGCTTGCATCACCTTTCTTGTTACCACATCTCTCCCGTCAGATACCAAAATCAAAGTTTGAAGGAGATAATCTCTCTCTTAGGTAGGAGGGGAAGAAGGTTCGACAGGAGAGGAGTGACGACTTATCAAACACATTTTTAAGTGCTTAGGGAAAATGTCACCCAAACGAGCCCAGAGAGTTAAATGGCTCACGCTGCAAGGCTAAATTTCTTTATGGAACCTTTGTACGTTCAGAGATTCACCAGACAAAAAGAGGGACCGGCTTTTCGGCGTGATACTCGGGGCTGATGGAAGCTGTCGGGGATAATGGGTTTGGTCGGGTCATTCAGTTCTCAGGCCTCGGTGCCAGATGGGTCCCCAGATGGGTCGCCACGCGCCGGCCCGAAAGTTCCTCCGGCCGGCCGCCAGGAGCGGACGCCGAAGTGGCCGAGCGTCTGCAATCACCGGCCGGGACCCGGGAACAATGCGGGGCTCCCGGGCGCTCGCGCCGGGGCCCGGGAGGGAAACCGGAGGTCGTCCTCCTCGCGATCCGCCGAACAAAAGGAGCCGCGGGGCGCGGACCGGGCGCCCGGCCCAGAAGACGGTGGGGGGGAAACTTTGCGAGGGGCCGGGGCGGCGGGGCGAGGCC
>NW_011494644.1:4919442-4919542 GCF_000754665.1 Bison bison bison | reverse complement strand
AAAAACAGTACTGATGAACCTATCTGCAGGGCAAGAATAGAGACACAGGCATTGAGAACAGACTTGTGGACACAGTGGGGAAAGGCGAGGATGGGACAAA
>NW_011494644.1:4873427-4919342 GCF_000754665.1 Bison bison bison | reverse complement strand
CGGGTGAGCGGGCTCCGCAGGGTCCACATCCTCCGCGCCAGCCACACGGACGCCAGGCTCAGGCACAGCCAGCCCGCGAGCAGTCTCATCGGGGGCCTGCGGCCGCTCGCTCCGATCACCGCCGGGGCGAGGAGGAGGACGCGCCGCCGCCTCCAGCCGCTGCCGCCGCCGCCGCCCAGGCTCGAGCCATCGCGCCCGACTCGCCGCCCATCCAGCCCCTTCAGGGCCGAGGCAGGGGGTGGGGAGGAGCGGGCGGCGCTCAACCTTCCCGCCTACCCGGTCCTCTCCGCCCCCGGAACGCCGCCGCCGCGGAAGGCAGTTTCCACCCGGAGCACAAACGCAACGCCTGCGGCGCGTTCTCTCCAAAGCGCGTTCCCTCGGCCTAAAGAGCCAGCCGGCCGGGAGGTGGGACAAAGGGAGCGCGCATCCGCCTGGCGCGCGTCCCCGCCTCCCGTCTGGTTGCGGCTCCTTACAATGGCCTAAATGACTTTAATATTAATACTTCTAGGCCAGGGGTGATCGTTCCGAAGGCGGTAACTGAAGCCTCCCCGTCCCTCCAAGGTAGTGTCTGCAGTTCTTCTGGTCTCTCGTCGCCTTAGTCTTTGCCTCTGGGCCCCTCATCCACCCCTGGGCGGGACTTTTCTCCAGGTTGTGCAGATTGACCCCGGGGTGACCCTCATCCCCTTCGTACATTCATACAGCGAAGTCCTTGCCAGAGACAGAGATTGCCAGTTTTAACATAATTGCCAAGCTACATGGCTTCCTATTCACATTTACAGCCAACCAGCCAGACCTCCACCCCAAGGACCTACACCCTGCTTCGCAAGAGCTGCACAGTAGACGTAAATCTAAGTGCAAAATGTTACCGCCAACTCCTCCCCACCTCCCCACCCAGTTCCTCAAGCCTGGCAGGTTGCTGGCTACCTGTTTCTAAGAGGCATCGGCGAAAACTCTGCCTCTGTTGGAAGCTTCTGCAGTTGGGGCACCTGCAAGTTATGTTCTGGTGTATTGATGACCCTGTCCAAGAATGAAAACCCCAAATTCGAGTCCCTGCGTGCTCGTTTCCTTGAATTAACAAACGGAAGTTGGATCCAGTACTCGTCAAGCCAACTAAGATTTGCAAGCAATATTTACCCAGATGTGTCTTTGATCATTTATAGCACAGGAAGACCTAGCAACGTTTCAAAACTGAAAGGTTACACTGTGTTCCTGTGTCTGAAGCTCTTCCTGCTGCCACCAAAGCTACAAGTAAGGAGTCCAACATTTCATGGGGCCTATCCCTTTAACACCTTGCTAGGTTTGTTTAGAAAATGCTTCTAATTTAAATGCACTAGACATCATGTAATACATTTTATTTTAATTCAAAACAAAAGAAGCCTTTCTGTTAACTCCATTTGTGCACTTCAGAGATGGTTATTTAAAAGTGTCATGGTGATCACTGATGAGGAACAAAACCCTTCCTTATCCACAAACATTTTTATTAGCTTCTAAGAACCTCAGCTTGGCACCTTTCACTAACAGGAACATCTTGTTGCCTAATGTAACACAGGCTATAACAAACAAACAAACCAAAAAGGCAGAGAGGAGGAGAGTACTTTGTGTTCTCTTTCCAGCATACTCCCTAACTGCTTCCTGCCAAAATCCCAAAGAGCCTGCACCTTTAAATCTAGTTCAAACCTCTAGTGGTCCTGACCCAAATCATCAAAAAGGAACTATAGTAGCAAGCTCAGATAATTCAGTTTTCGATGTCATCTCTCTCCACTGCCTCTTAGGATCAGTGTCACAGGTACAGCAACTCTGTGCCAAAGAAAGCCTTCATCTTTTTAGAGGAGGTGAGACAGGTTGGGCAGGGGGCTGTAAAAGCAGCATGAATGTATAGAATGACATATTTCATTTCTGCAAACAAAGGAGACCACAAAATAAGCCCCTCAACTATAGAGTAAGCCTGATGAACTGAGAAGCAGCAACTAGATGGCTGCTGTTGTCTGAAGGGTTTAGGGTCAGTTGACTGCCACGAAGCCCAGCATCTCAAAGAAGCAGATTTTCACTTCAGACCTGAGCAGGTGGCCTGGAAAAAATAAATCAGTCTCACATTTAAATACTCTATAATAATCACAGAATATTCAACTACATGTTGTTTACACTTAGCAAGCACAGGATGAAACCAAAGCACAGCATGATCAAATGATTTGCCTAAAGGTAGCAGAACAAATTCAATACCAGACCTTTTCATAGAACCTGGTATCCCAGCTCACAGTCCTTCGATCCATCTAAGAAGCCTTGCTGTCTCTCCCTTCTCAGAGAGCCTCCTGAATTACAAGTGAGGAGGAAGGAAAACAGCAAGAGTAAATATACTAAGCAGAAGTTCAGATTGCCCTCAGGGACTGCCCCTTTCCTACATTGACTAGAATGTCACTGGCTGTATATTAAAACCTCAGTCATCCATCACAGAGAGGGGAAGAGGCATAGATAACACAAAAAGCCAGCTAAGAGCCAGTATTCTTTCTGACCTTGAAATGCAGTGATATTCAAAGGACACATAAATGACACCTTCTGTGCTGGGCTTTTCTCAGTGTTCCCCTGACCAGGAATCAGGTGTCTGGCTTGGGTCACAGCTCTGTGCATAGGTCCCAAATCTTGACTGGATCACTTTCCTATCTAGAACTCTAGGCAGGGCGCTCTTTGTTGTAATTGTTCTTATCAGCTGCAATTTACGGCATTTTCATGTTCTCTTTTCAATTAGGAAGAGAACCTATATAGAGAGAGCTGGATCTGTAGAGAAACACAGAATGTGCTGCCATTGTTGCTCATTGTCATCTTGTTGAAGAGATAATGATCTAAAAAGAGTATAATCACATGTTTTCATGGGCTTAGATTGTGTTTATGCTTCTTAATATTTTGCGGAGTGTAAGAAAGGTGCAAGTTTTCCCCTGTGTATTCAGTAGATGTTCCTTGTGGTTATTAAGCAATGAGTACCTCTAAAAAAAATGAAATTAGTAAATGTATTCAATAAATTTTTTTTATATTAGTAAATGTAACGGATTCTTATCTGAACTTTGTTGATATGATGTCAGGCATATGCAATGACATCACTGTGGTCTCTGATAAAGTGTAACCTAGGGCGAGAGAAAGAGAAAAACAAATACTATATATTAACACGTACAGATTCTGAAAAAAATGGTACTGATGAACATATCTGCAGGGCAAGAATAGAGACACAGGCATTGAGAACAGACTTGTGGACACAGTGGGGAAAGGCGAGGATGGGACAAATTGAGAGAGTAGCAGTGAAACCTACACATTACCGTGTGTAAAGCGGATAGCTAGTGGGGGGTTGCTGTGTAACTCAGTAAGCTCCACCGGGGGCTCTGTGACCACCTGGAGGGGTGGGATGGGGTGGGGGCGGGAGGGAGGTTCAGGAGGGAGGGGACATATGTATACCTATGACTGAGTCACGTTGTTGTACTACAGAAACCAACACAATTTTGTAAAGCAATTATCCTCCAATTAAAAGTAAAAAAGTTATATAGAGTGTTTAGTGTAGTGCCTCAGGACATAGTAAGTTCTCCAAAAATGTTAATTTTCTCTTGCTTTCACTATAACTTGGATAATTCACCCTCTCCTGAACCTCCCTTTCCTCATCTGTAAACTGGGGCCATGATTTTGAGAGCTTCCCTAGTGACTCAGTGGTAAAGAATCCACCTGCCAATGCATGAGGTGCAGGAAATGCGGGTTTGATCCCTGGCTTGGGAAGATCCCCTGGAGGAGGAAATGGGAACCCACTCCAGTATTCTTGCCTGAAAAATCCCATGGACAGAGGAGCCTGGCGGGCTGTGGTCCACGGGGTCGCAAAGAGTCAGACACGACTGAGTGTGCACACACACACACACACACACACACACACGTGATTCTGAACCACTTAGTCCACAACACATCTGTGAGAATCAGATGATCTGAATGCCTTGTAAACTGTAAAAACTCAACCAAGGTTATCATAATAACGATGCTTATTCCCAATGTGACTGACCTCTGCAAAGCTACCCTCCATAAGACATTCCCTTAGAGCCCAGGATGTTAGCTCCTCCTCCTCTGTCTATTCCCAGACCTCTTCCTGAGACTGAACTCAGAGAGTGAGGATGAAAGTGTCCGAAAGGAATATGAAACACAAAACTGCTTAACATTCAAGCCTAAGAATCCCAAAATCAGGCAGCAAACTCAAGTTTATGTACTTATCAGGCGTGCCTACCTTCTTAGTAGGAAAACCTTTGCCCCTCTTCCCAGCTGGCTCGTTTGCATCACCTCTGTGCCAGCCACAGCACTTCACCTACTTAGAACCTTCTGGACCCCACAGCCTCCCTCCCATGGCAGTCTCATACCTGTTTCAATTGATGTCAGGGATAAAGTTGGAAAGACCAAGAACTGCCACTTTCACATTGGCAAGAAGATTTATTGAGTAGACGCAAGGCATGAGGCACTGGACTAAATGGAGAGGAAAGCAAAAGAAACACAATGACATCCTTAGAGCTTACTATTTAAGAGGGAGGATTACTTTGTGGGTGCAAGTAATCACAAAATGAATAGTTCACTACAGTCTGCTGTGTGCTACAAAAGAAGTGTACATGGTTAGAAAAATGAAAGCTGTCCAGAGGAAGTGTGGCTTTGTAGCCCTCGTTTTGACATCTCCTTGCTAAGCCTGAGAGCTTCCGAGTTGCCCAAGTTCCTCTGGACTACAGGTATACCAGTAATTGTGGGATAAAAACGTGAGGTACCTCTAAGAGTCCTCTGGGCTGCGAACATCAGAGTAAGCCACCTGTGTACTTAGGTTGTAAATGTATGCTACTGCTTCTAGGATCCCTAAAAGAAATTTGCCCGTGTAATAGTTTGATCCACTTAAAGGAAAAATATGTTATTTCTTTAAATGTATATTTCAACCCAGCAAGGTCTTTCCAGCAGCAGGTCTGAGTTGGAGCTCTGATAAAAGAGAAGACTTGTTTTCCTTCGCTTTCTGGGGCATTTTCAAAGGTCCAGAACTCTTCTTTCATCTTGTTTTACGTGAATTTTCAAGACATCCCTATCCTTGGCCTCTTAATTGCAGTCTTCTGCATGTGTGTGGGTTTGATCCTGTAAAAGGCTGCTTCCTCTCCACCCAACTCACCCTGTAACTTCATGCCACTGTGTTTTCATAGTCTGATTTTGAAAATATAAAGCCTTCTTATTTTGTGGCTCTAAAATATTCAAACATATGGTCTATATGAAATACATGAAAAAATTGCATGGTATGTTAAGAAAGCTTTTAAAGCTTTAAATATTTTATAGTAGACAAGGCATGTATGTATGTATGTACATAAACATGTGCTAAGTCATTTCAGTCATGTCCGACTTTGTGCAACCCTATGGACTGTAGCCCCGCCAGGCTCCTCTGTCCATGGGCTTCTCCAGGCAAGAATACTGAAGTGGTTTGCCCTGCCCTCCTCCAGGGGATCTTCCTGACCCGGGAATGGAACCCATGTCTCTTATGTCTCCTGCACTGGCAGGTGGGTTCTTTCCCACTAGCACCCCCTGGGAAGCCTGTACATAAACCTAAGTATCTTAAATAGTTTGTATAACATACCCCAAAACCACATCTCTGCTGACATGAGAGAAGACCACTATTTTATCTTGCACAACCACAAACTGGTCTAAAAAATGAAAAAGAATACGTTTATGAAAGTTAATACTTGAGCAATCAATCAGCCTGAAAATCAAACAGAACCATCTCCCTTCTCTGTGAAAACTGTGATTGATTTGCTAGTAGCCACAACTAATGTGAGTTTGTCTTACGACTTAGCCTGGGATGTTCCTTAAACATAGTGTGTGCACAAATCATTAAATCCAGGCGAAAGGCATTCAGTTATTAGATAACCAAAACCTTAGATTTTGAGAACCCTGCAATTGTTCCATATACTTCCCTAAAATTGACAAAGTAGATACTGAAAGCAGCTCTTAAGCTCTTCTACAATTGTTGTTGTGTTAGATGCTCAGTTGTGTCTGACTCTTTGCGATCCCATGGAATGTAGCCTACCAGACTCCTTTGTCCATGGGATTTCCCACGCAAGGATACAGGAGTGGGTTGCCATTCCCTTCTCCAGGGGATCTTCCCCACCCAAGGATTGAACCGGGTCTCCCGCATTGCACACAGATTCTTTACCATCTGAGCCATCAGGGAATAAACTTTATTTCCATGTTCATTAGCTTTCTATGCTCAAGTCTTTAAAAAAAAAAAAAAAAAAGGTTTACATATGACAGCAGCCTTTCCTCCACCACAGAGACTTGTTCTGAGCCAACAGAACTCAAATCCCACCTTCCCCTCTTGCCTCCCACACCAGGCCCGAGAGGAAGCGGGGTGGGGCAGGGGGCTCTGGGAGAAGCCAGTTTTGCTCAAGAAGCTCACTAAAGTGAAGTTTGGTATCTGTGAATATAGAACAGGCTGTTCTTCCTCCAGGAATGGTCTGTTTCATAAACAAAACTATAAATGATACTGGAGCCAAGTTTGTTACTTTTCAGACATCTTAACAATGTAAACAAATTGCCTTGGTTTTGTGAAATCTTTTTTTGCTTTCATTAGGAGACATTTATAGATTATTTTTACCACATCTACAATGCTCATCATGATTATTCAGTAGAGTAAGTCTTCAGGAAAATAAATCTAGGTTATTCCTGTAGGGTTTGATAGTACGATGGATTCATTTTTAGAATCTCCAACCCTCTGTTTGATTCATGGACTGGAATTTCTCCACTGTTGTCTATAAATAGCAGCCCGTGTCTGTAAATACATGACTGTATTTTCATCTTGACACTTGGTAACGCACATCATATTTGAGGACATCTACCATTTGTTAGCTTTTTTAATTTGGAACTTGTGTGTCTGTTTGGACACAAGCATCAGGAATAAGTTATTTTTTGACATATGTTTAAGGATGTTTCAAGAAAAAACTGTCAGATTTTTTTTTTTTACATGGTTGGTGGTACATGGAGTCAATCATAAAATTGCATTCAAAAATTCTGGAAACTGGAAAATAAAATTGCTGAGAATCACAAATTGGGTTATGTGCTCTAACCCAATGCACACAACAGGTTAGAGCAAAGTGATGCAAAGTCCCGTTTAAAAAGGCAGGTCCCCAAGCCAAGACTTGACTGCACATTGACTGAAGGAGGGTAATAACATACTAAGAATTAACAGCTCGTTGTGGGTGGAAGATGGAGAGGATTGGATCAGGCTTAGGAAGTGGAAAGGCAGGTGGATTTCGCAGTGGCTCTCAATCATAAGCCCAGGAGACCGAAGTCAGGTCTGCTTTGCTCCAAGCAGCAGGTACCATTCTGTGTAGCTGGAGATGGGCGCATTCATTGTCTCAAGCACCATGACTTCATCCATTAACATCATCCTGAACTGCCGTGTCCCTCATTCCCACATGTTGTATTCCTTATATAGCATGAAAATGTGCTGAATAAATACCCATCTATCCCATGATAGTTTTGTGTCAGAGTATAAATTAATAAATAGGTTTGGGGCTTTTTTTTCTGCATTGGTCTGTGAGTTTTATTCATGCTAACTTCCTGTTAGAGATGATTCCATTCTCAGTGTACCAATGTATTAAGTTTCTGTAACAATAAAACCTCAGACAGTGATGAATTTACCTACATCATACTGCTTACCTGCCTCCTATGAAACCTGTATGCAGGTCAAGAAGCAACAGTTAGAACTGGACATGGAACAATGGACTGGTTCCTAATTGGGAAAGGAATACATCAAGGCTGTATATTGTCACCCTGCTTATTTAACTTATCATGAGAAATGCCGGGCTGGATGAAGCACAAGGTGGAATTAAGATTGCTGGGAGAAATATCAATAACCTCAGATATGCAGATGACACCACTCTTATGGCAGAAAGCAAAGAGGACCTAAAGAGCCTCTTGATGAAGGGGAAAGAGGAGAATGAAAAAGCTGGCTTGAAACTCAACATTCAAAAAACGAAGATCTCGGCATACAGTTCCATCACCTCATGGCATATAGATGGCAAAACAATGGAAACAGTGACAGACTTTATTTTCTTGCGCTCCAAAATCACTGCAGATGGTGACTGCAGCCATGAAATTAAAAGATACTTGTTCTTGGAAGAAAAGCAATGACAAACCTAGACAACATATTAAAAATCAGAGATATTACTTTGCCTACAAAGGTCTGTATAGTCAAAGCTGTGGTTTTTCCAGAAGTCATGTATGGCTGTGAGAGCTAGACAATAAAAAAGGCTGAGGGCCAAAGAACTGATGCCTTCAAACTGTGATGCTAGAGAAGTCCCTTGAGCTGCAAGGAGATCAAGTCAGTCAGTCCTAAAGGAAATCAACCCTGAATATTCATTGGAAGGACTGATGCTGAAGCTGAAGCTCCAATACTTTGGCCACCCAATGCAAAGAACTGACTCATTGGAAAAGACCTGATGCTGGGAAAGATTGAAGGCAGGAGGAGAAGGGGACTAGAGGGGATGAGATGGTTGGATAGAATCACTGACTCAATGGACATGAATTTGTGCAAACTCCAGGAGATGGTGAAGTACAGGGAAGCCTGGCGTGCTGCAGTCCATGAGGTCACAGAGTCGGACACAACTGAGTGACTGAACAACAGCATACTCCTTATGGGAATGATGATGACCAGTCAGCCTTCCCTCACCCAACAAGTATCAGCCCTCACTTGCCTGAAACACACAGTGTATGGGAATGAGGCTTTCTCAGATGCCTGTGGTTCTTATTCAAAGCCTTTTCTGTCCCACCACAGACTCCCTCCCAGTCCCTCGTCCCCGTATCAGTTTGTTCAGCCCTCATCTTTACCATCAAAAACAGGATGAATATTTACTGCAGGAGGCCGGAAGTTAAAATTCTAGTGACAATCCTGATACTTTCTGTGTGACGTTGGAAAATCATAAAACCTTAATCATTTTGTCTGTAAAATTGGAGATTAATAAAGACTACCCGTATGTAAGGTCACGGACTTGGATCAGAGACTCTTAAAGTCTCTGCCAGTTACAGGATCTGCTACTTTTCTTACTTTCTTTTGTGAATTATCAATTCTGTGAATTTTTCCCAAAGGCTAATATAAACATATCTGTACTTACATAGTATACAAGAGGAGTGGTATAATTTTCTGTGTTTCCCCCCACACTTTAAAAACAGATCTCATAAATTCAGAGTTGCATAACACTCTATAAGATAAATGAGAAACAATTTCCTTCAAATAGTACATAACTGTGACAAAGTTTAGAAATGGAGATATTTTTTGTTTTGAGAGTGATGTGTTTGACTAATTGTCAGCTCCTTATGACCTGAAACCGAAGTCCTTGCACTTCTGACTCCTCCCACCCCGTATCCATCACCCTCTCCTTTACCTCGACCTGCTGTTTCACTGTGTGAGGCTTGCCTAGTCGCCTAGAAAGTACCTGGAGGAAAAGCACTCTGAAACTGTGGTAGAACCACATGAAATTCTCCGTCTGAACCACAGCCTCACTGTTCCAGAAATGGAGCCTCCTACAACAGCACTGCCGGAATATCACACGTGCTGCTAACGAGGACAGCATGTGCCAGACACCAGGCTTTGTGCTAACACTTTTAATCCTCACTACAATTTAATAAGGTTGACACTACCGTTATCTTTTTTTTTTTTTTTTCTTACAGAAAAGAATCTAAGGCACAGAAAGCTTCCATTGCACAGCAAATGAGCAACTGAAGCATGGCTTGAAAGCAAGCAGTCGGATCTGAGAACCCACTTTCTTCACACAAAGCTCTACTGCCTCCTAGCAGTAATTAACCATCCTTAGACCACAAGTTTCAGACTCCCTGGTGATGCTGATTAAATGCAGTTTCTTGGGCCATTCCAGGTGTTGATTCAGAATCCTGCTGTAAATAGAGTTTTCAACATGCTTCACCAGGGAGAAGTCAAAGATGAGATCCTTAGCAGAAGCAATATGCACTTTAATTAAAAGTATTCGAAAGTCATGATATTATTTAATTTTTGACTGCATTGGGTCTTCATTGCTGCACGTTGGCTTTCTTTGTTTGTGGCAAGCAGGGACCACTCTCTAGTCGTGGTGTGTTGGCTCAGTAGTTAGGGCACACAGGCTTAGTTGCTCCACAACATGTGAGATCTTCCCAAACCAGGGATCAAACCCATATCACCTGCATTGACAGGCAGATTCTTAACCACTAGGCCACCAGGGAAGTCCATGAAATTATCCTTTAATGAAGCAGTTATTTTTTTAAGTGTGCAGATAACCCAAAAGAGGAAAATAGCATTTCTAAATAGCAAGTTAAATGGTATTTGTGTAATTGCTTTAGGACAATCTTCCCAAAATAAAATGAAAACAAATGTTATGGTCTGTAAATTTTTTCCAGTCACCCTATGTAGTGTACAATTTATGAGTCTTGACAAATGCATACAACTCTGTGTGTGTGTTAGTTGCTCAGTTGTGTCCGACTCTGCGATCCCATGGACTGTAGCCCACCAGGCTCCTCTGTCCACGGAATTCTCCAGGCAAGAATACTGGAGTGGGTAGCTATCCCCTTCTCCAGGGGATATTCCCAACCCAGGGATCGAACCTGGGTCGCCTGCACTGCAGGCAGATTCTTTACCATCTGAGCCACCAGGGAAGCCCACCTGCTGTTGTTCTTTAGTTACTAAGTTGTGTCCAGCTCTTTGCAACCCTGTGGATGGTAGCCCGCCAGGTTCCTCCGTCCACGGGATTTCCCAGGCAAGAACACTGGAGTGGGTAGCTATTTCCTTCTCCAGGGGATCTTCCCAACCCAGAAATTGAACCTGAGTCTCCTGCTTCACAGGCAGATTATTTACCTCTGAGCCCCCCAGAAGCGTCACTTAGAATATAACACATCCTTTTTCACCAGGAAATGCTAGTTCTGGGTGTGGGGATCAGGGAGGGTCTGCAGGCCACCACTTCTGGTCAGAGGTTTGGTTAGGTAGCCAAAGTAGAAGGGAAACAGACAGCTCATTTCACATATTCCAAGCTCTTGAATACAGTGACCTCAACTGTACTAACGGAAGCAATTTCAACATTCGGCTAGGCTAAGGCTCATTAGAAATCAATGATTTGAAAAAGCAAAGCATAAAAACTAATGAATTCAGTCTACAATTTTTTTTTTTTTACAATTGCCCTTGTGTACCCTTTCATTGTATTAACTGACACTTCATTGCATTTAACAAAGGTAATCCCAGGTAAATTTGGTGTTGATGCTTATTTTTCCAAATTCTCAACTTTTCCAGCATTTGTAGAAAAAGCAAGAGAATTCCAGAAAAACATCTATTTCTGCTTCATTGACTACACTAAAGCCTTTGACTGTGTGGATCACAACAAACTGGGAAAATTCTTAAAGAGATGGGAATACCCTACCACCTCCTGACAAACCTGTATTCAGGTCAAGAAGCAACACTTAGAACCAGGCATGGAACAACAGAGTGGATCCAAATTGGGAAAGGAGTACGTCAAGGCTGTATATTGTCACCCTACTTATTTAACTTACATGCAGAGTATCATGAGAAATGCTGGGCTGGATGAAGCATAAGGTGGAATCAAGATTGCCGGGAGAAATATCAATAACCTCAGATAGGCAGATGACACCACCCTTATGGCAGAAAGCAAAGAGAAACTAAAGAGCCTCTTGATGAAGGTGAAAGAGGAGAATGAAAAACCTGGCTTAAAACTCAGCATTCAAAAAACTAAGATCTTGGCATCCAGCGCATTCACTTCATGGCAAATAAATGGGGAAACAATGGAAACAGTGACAGACTTTATTTTCTTGGGCTCCAAAATCACTGCGGATGATGACTGCAGCCATGAAATTAAAAGATGCTTGCTCCATGGAAGAAAAGCAATGACCAACCTAGACAGAATATTAAAAAACAGAGACATTAATTTGCCTACAAGGGTTGTAATAGTAAGTTATGGTTTTTCCAGTAGTCATGTATGGATGTGAGAGTTGGACCATAAAGAAGGCCGAGAGGGGTGGGGGAAAAAAAAAAAAAGGCTGAGCACCAAAGATTTGATGCTTTTGAACTGTAGTTGGAGAAGACCCTTGAGAGTCCCTTGGACTGCAAGCAGGTCACATCAGCCAATCTTAAAGGAAATCAATCCTGAATGTTCATTGGAAGCACTGATGCTGAAGCTGAAGTTCCAATACTTTGGCCACCTGATGCAAAGAGCCGACTCATTGGAAAAGACCCTGATGCTGGGAAAAATTGAAGGCAGGAGGAGAAGAGACGACAGAGGATGACATGGTTGGATGGCATCACCGACTCAATGGACATGAATTTGAGCAAAGTCCAGGAGATGGTGAAGGACAGGGAAGCCTGGTGTGCTGCAGTCCATGGGGTGGCCAAGAGTCTGACACAGCTGAGCAACAACCAACATTTATAACCTTTAAACAAGTTTTCAGTTTGGTATCACTGAAGTTCTGTAAATAATGAAGTTCAAGAAACATTTTATCTCAATTAAAAAGTATTCTGAACTCTACTTGAAGTTGTCTCAAATATCTCGGCAAGGACTCATTTCAGTGTATTCTCTGGGGCCTAATCAGAACTGAGCTTCTGCAAGCTTCACTTCAGTCATGCCACTGCTGGGCTTAGCAGGATGTGGCCTCTCTGACGCTGGATCAGTGTTGCTCTCTGCCTATAGCCTTCCCACAATATTTATCTGTATAGGATTTTTCCTCAGAGTGGACTCTCTTGTGTTTATTGAGATTTGAAGCTGAAGGCTTGCCCACATGCAGAACATTCAAAAGGTTTCTCTAGTGTGTGGATTTTGAGATGATGAATAAGACCTGACTTCTGACTGAAGGCTTTGCCACACTCTTTCTGAACATCAGGGAATTCATAACAAGGAGAAGCATTCACTGATGTTCAGAAAGATGTTCTCCGCCTGTGAAGGGGCTTCCCCAGTGGCTCAGTAGGTAAAGAATATTCCTGCAATGCAGGAGACCTGGGTTCCATCACTGGGTTGTGAAGATCCCCTGGAGGAGGGCATGGCAACCCACTCTAGTATTCTTGCCTGCAGAATCCCATGGACAGAGGAGCCTGGTGGGCTATAGTCCATAGGGTCCCAAATATATCAGACATGACTGAGTGAGTAACGTCCACATATACCCTTGTGACGGCCTTGCCACATTCAGGACATCGGTAGGTCTTATCCCCCATGTGGATTCTTTTGTGATTTCTCAGGCCAGTTAATTGTGTGAAGGTCTCCCCACACTCATCACACATATGTTTTCTTGGTTTAGAAGGTTTCCATGCTTCCCTCCTAACTTGTGTTAAGCCTGAGTGCTGACTGAGGGCTTCACCACACTCATCACATTTATAGGGCTTCTCCTCAGTGTGACTTCTCTGAGGAATGATCAGGGTTGAGTTCAATCGAAAGTTTTTTCCATACTCACCACATTCGTAAGGTTTTTCCCCTGAGTGAATTCTGTGATATATTACAGGTTCTGAGCTCTGACTAAAAGTTCACCCGCATACAGATCATCATTCAAAAAGTTTGTCTCCAGTGTGGATTCTCCAGAGTTGGTTAAGTCCTGCATACTGAGTGAAGGCTTTTGCACATACTTTACATTCACAGAGTTTTTACTGTGAATTCCCTGATGTTTAGTAAGATTTGAACATTGCCACCACAATCAAAATGCAGGGTATTTCCATTGCCTAAAATCCCTGTGTCCCTTTGTAGCCAAGCTGTCTCCCCGCCTTCGGGCCCCGGCAACCACTCAGGTGTTTGCTGCCCTGATAGTTTTGCCTTCTCCAGAATGTGATGTGAATGGAATCGTACAGTAGATAATCTTTAAGTCTAACTTCTTTCACTTAGCATAATGCATCTGACAGTCCTTTATGCTGTCGTTGGTATCAGCAGTATTGCTTTTGCACTGACGCGTAGCATTCCACTGAGTAGACGTCCCACACCTTGTGCGCCAGCTGACCAACTGGAGGACACTTGTTTCTAGTTTGGAGGGGGGTAATTATAAAGCCATAAACAAATGTGTACATATTTGGAGCAAACATTGTTTTTCTTTCTTCTGAGCAAATAGCTTGCAGTGGGAATTCTGCGGTACATGTCAAGTGTATATTTAAATTTATAAGAAGCTGCCAAAACCCAGAGCAGCTGGACCATTTTAATTCTACCAGGAAGCATGAGTGTTTCTGGGTGCTCCACCATCTTGTCAACATGCAGTATTATTAGCTTGTATTTTAAAATTCTGTTCATTGAAATATGGATTTTCTTTTTTTTTTTTTCCATGCCATGCAGCTTGCAGGATCCTATTCCCTGACCAGGGATCAAACCCAGGCCCACAGTGGTGAAAGTACAGAGTCCTAACCACTGGACTGCCAGGGAATTCTCATATGATTAGCTTTTGTTTTAGCCATTCTAATAGTTACATAGTGATATCTCATTGTGGTTTTTAATTTGGATTTTCCTAATGACCAACAATGTTAAACATCTTTTCTTGTACTTGTTTTCCATCTGTGTATCTTCTTTGGTGGGATGTCTGTTCAAGTATTTGTCCATTTTTAAAATTAGGTTGTTTGTTATCTGTTCATTAGTTGTGAGAGTTATTATTCTACCTGCAAGTCCTTTAAAAAAGATGAACTTTGAAAATATTTTTCCCCAGTCTGTGGCTCACTGTTTCTTTTTCTTAACAGTATCTTTCAGTGGGGCCTCTCTGGTGGCTCAGTGATGAAGAATCTGCCCACCAATGCAGGAGATGTGGGTTCAGTCCCTGGATAGGGAAGATTCCCTGCGGAAGGGCATGGCAACACACTTCAGTATTCTTGCCTGGCAAGTTCCATGAACAGAGGAGCCTGGCAGGTTACAGTCCATAGGATCACGAAGAGTCAGACACAACTGAAGCGACTTAGCATGCATGCATGCTGCTGGAGGTTTGTACCTTTTGACCACCTTCACCCAATCCCCACTTCCCCTTCCCCTCCACCATCTCCGACAACCACAAATCTGATCTCTTTTTCCATGAGGTTGTTTGTTGCTTTTGAATTATACTTGATATGCAACACTATGTCAGTTCCTGGTATACAGCATAGTGATTCTATATTTCTATACACTTCAAAATGATCACCATGATAAATCTAATTACCATCTGTCACCATGCAAAGATATTACATAATTATTGACTTATGTTCCCCACACTGTACATTTCATATCCAACACTAATTTATTTTGTAATTGAAAGTTTATAAGTTTATATCTTTCAGCCTCCACCTATTTCTCTTCTCCTCCATCTCCCCCCTCTGGCAACCACCCATAGATTGTTTTGACTATTCAGGGTCTTGTGTGTTTTCATACAAATTTTAGAATTATTTGTTCTAACTCTGTGGAAAATACCATTGGTATTTTGATAGGGATTGCAATGAATCTTGATAACTTTGGTTTGGTCATTTTAACAATATTAATTCTTCTAAGCTATGAACGTGGTATATCTTTCAACTGTGTGCATTTTCCTCTTTTTCTGGATGCTCTTAAGTTGAGTAATTCTTATTATTGTATCTCCACTATTGGTTTTTATTTGTGCCTCACTTTAAAAATATGTGTTTAATAATTGCCCTAGAGTTTAGAATTAAAATCTTTAATTCATTAGATTCTACCTTAAAATATTGTATCTCTTCCCACCTAGCGTAAGAATCTTATGACACCCCATTCCTCCCATATTCTAGGGTATTTTTTCCTACATTTTATTTTTGCATATTCTGTGATTCTATAATACATTATATACGTGACTGCTCTTTTACTTCAGATGGTCAATCATCTTTTATTGAAAATTTTATTGAAGTAATTGTGGATTCACATGCTGCGGTAAGAAATGATACAGAGAGATTCGTGTCCCTTAACCCTGTTTACTCTAATGGTAACATCTTGCAAGCTGTAGTATAATATCACAACCAGAATCGACACTGATAGTAATACAATCTACTGATCTCATTCTGATTCCCAGCCTTACTTTATGTCTGTGTGTGTGTTTAGCTCCATACAGTTTTGCCACATATAGGTTTACGTATTCGCCACCACGGTCAAGATTCAGAGCAGTTTCATCACCACAAAGATTGCTCACATTATCCTTTCATAACCACGCCGATTTCTCTACCTCCTCACCCTGTCCCAAACCCCCAAAGACCATAAGTCTGTTCTCCGTTTCTAAGACTCTGTTATTTTAAAAACTGTTACATAAACTAGTCATACAGTATGCAACATTTTGTGACTGGCTTTTTTCGCTCAGTATAATTCCCTGGAGAGTCATCCAAGTTGTACCATTTTTACTGTAGAATAGTATTTGATGGGTTGTGTGTATCACAGTTTACTTAACTATTTTCCTGTTGGAGGACATCAGAGCTGTTCAGTTTGGGGCTATTGTGAATAAAGCTGCTATGAATAGTCATTCACAGGTTATTGTCTAAACATAAGGTTTTTGTTTCTCTGGGATAAATGCGCAAGAGTGCAATTGCTGGTTTGCGTGACAATTGCACGTTTAGTTTTAATAAGAAACCGCAAAACTGTATTCCAGACTGGCATTACCACTTTACAGTGGTATGTAAACGTATGAGGGATCCTCATTTACCTTTTAAAGTGATTGAAAATAAGAAAAAAATGTCTTTTATACTTATCTTCATTTTAATCACTTTCAGAGATTTTTATTTCTTAGTAAAGATCCAGGATTCTACCTGGTAACTTTCTTGAGCATTTCATATAATGCAGGTCTGTTGGTACTGAATTCTCTCAGCTTTTGTTTGTCTGAAAAGTCTTTATTTCCCCTTAACTTTTAAAGACATTTACACTGTGTATAAAATTCTGGGTTAACAGATTTTTTTCTTTCAAAATTTTCAAGATGTTATTCCATTGGCTTAAGTCTTAATAGTTTCTGACTTACAATGTGCGGTTATTAATTCTGATTTTTGTTCCTCTGTATGTAACATGTCTTACTTATCTAGCTGCCTTCAATAATTCATCCTTATCTTTGGTTTTTATCAGTTTGAATATGATGTGTCCCTCATATTGATGTGTCCATCATATGATATGATTTTGCCTTATAAGTTTGTTTGTATATTCATCCTGGTATTTTATTTATCCTGGTTCTCTGAGCTACTTGGATCTTGAGTTTCTTGGTTTGATGTCTTTTATTATGTGAAAACAACAAACAAACAAATAACAAACTCTTGATTATTGTTTCTTTAAACATTTCTTGTGACCTGGTCTCTTTTTCTTCTTCTTTTCTTTGGCATTTCATTCAAATGTATGTTTGACTGCTCCATATTGTCCCAAATATCTTGGGTATTCTATTTTCTCTGTCTCCTCTTTCTTGTGTGTGTTTCAGCTTGAATACAGGTATATCTTGGCGATCTTGTGATTTAGTTCCAGATCACCATAATAATGTGAATATCACATGAATTTTTTGGTTCCCCAGTGAATCTAGAAGTTGTGTCTACAGTATGTGAAAGTGAAAGTGTTAATCACTCAGTCATGTCCGACTCTTGGTGACCCGGTGGACTGAAGCCTTCCAGGCTCCTCTGTCCATGGAATTCTCTAAACAAGAATACTGGAGTGGTTGCCATTTCTTTCTTCAGGGCATCTTCCCAACCCAGGAATTGAACCAAGGTCTTCTGCATTGCAGGCAGATTTTTTACTGTCGAACTACCAGGGACGCGTACTATACTGTAGTCTGTTAAATGTGCAATAACGTTATGTCAAAAACTCAGTGTACACACTACTATATATAAAATAGATAACTAATAAGAACCTACTGTATTACAGAGAGAACTCTACTCAGTACTCTGTAATGACCTATATGGGAAAAGAATCTAAACAAGAGTGGATATATATAACTGATTCACTTCACTGTACACCTGAAACTAACACAACCTTGTAAATCAACCATATGCACGCGTGCTAAGTCACTTCAGTCGTGTCCGACTGTTTGCGGTCCTATCTACTATAACCCCCCAGGATCCTCTGTCCGTGGGATTCTCCAGACAAGAATACTGGACTGGGTTGCCATGCCCTCCTCTGTAAGTCAACTATACTCCAATACAAATTTTTAAAAAACCCTATGTACATAATTTTAAAACACTTTGTTGCTTAAAAAATGCTGACCATTATCTGAGGCTTCAGAGAATTGTAATCTTTTTGCATAGTAACATCAGAGATCACGGATCACAGATCACTATAACGAATATAATAATGAAAATTTTAGAAATATTGTAAGAATTACCAAGAAGTGAGAAAATGCTTCTGGGAAAATGATGCTGATAGACTTGCTTGTCTCAGGGTTGCCACAAAACTTCAATTTATAAAAAGAGCAGTGTCTGTGGAGTGCAATAAAGTGAAGCACAGTAGACTGAGGTATGCCTCTAATTTCCATTGATGTATCTTCAAGTTCACTGATTCTCTCCTCACAGGATATGCTGCACATTACAGTTTACACAAATACAAATTTCTTCACAATCTTTAGCTTCCCTTTTAAGATTAAGTGTGTGAATTTATGATTAACAGATCTTGCTGGAAGATAATGCCATCAACATCACCATCTCTGGCCTTCCCCGTCTCCAGGCCCTGATAGAACTTTGCTGATTTCAGGAAAAGCAAAAAGAAAACAAATTCAGGAACTGTACCATTTTGCACTCTCTTACTGCAAAGGCCTGGCTTGAATCAGAGAACTCAGAATATGAATCAGGTCTATTCCACCTACACCCCTTACACTTCTTATTGAACATGCCCACCCACAGACCAAGTAGCAGCAACACAGACGGTCCTTTTGTGAAGTACACCCAGTGGTAAGCTAGCTGGTGAGAGCCATTGCTAACTTTTCAGGAATTCTCAAGCTAGATTTTTAAAAGGCCATTATTTTAAAATTATATATAAACTTATGCATGGATGCATGCTTAGTCACTCAGACATGTCCAACTCTTTGCAACCCCATGGACTGTAGCCTCCCAGGCTCCTCTGTCCATGGAATTCTCCAGGCAAGAATAGTAGAATGGGTAGCCATATCCTTCTCCAGAGAATCTTGTCAACCCAGGGATCAAACTCTGGTCTCCTGCATTGCAGACAGATTCTTTACTGGCTGAGCCAACAGGGAAGTCCATATATACATATTGATGTTCAGTAGCTCAACTGTGTCCGTCTCTTTGTGACCCCATGGACTGCAGCATGCCAGGTTTCCCTGTCCTTCAGTACCTCCCAGAGCTTGCTCAAACCCATGTCCATTGAGTAGATGATGCCATCCAACCGTCTCATCTTCTGTTGCCCCCTTCTCCTCCTGCCCTCAATCTTTCCCAGCAGCAGGGTCTTTTCCAGTGAGTCAGCTCTTGGCATCAGGTGACCAAAGTACTGGAGCTTCAGCTTCAGCATCAGTCCTTCCAATGAATATTCAGGGTTGATTTCCTTTAGGATTGACTGGTCTCCTTACAGTCCAAGGGACTCTCAAGAGTCTTCTCCAGCACCACAATTAGAAAACATCAATTCTTCAGCACTCAGCCTTCTTTATGGTCCAACCTTCACATCCATACATGACTACTGGAAAAAACCATAGCTTTGACGATATGGACCTTGGTTGGCAAAGTAATGTCTCTGCTGTTTAATAAGATGTCTAGGTTTGTCATAGCTTTCCTTCCAAGGAGCAAGCATCTTTTAATTTCATGGCTGCAGTCACCATCCACAGTGATTTTATATATATATATATATAATCATATATATACATTATATTAAATGTATATACATATGTGTGTGTATATATATATACACATTATATTAAAAACAGAGGTGAGAGCTCAAAACACTATTCATTTTTTATTTTTATTCTTTTTTTTTTTCGCCATACCTTGCAGCACGTGAGATCTTAGTTCCCCAGCTAGGGACTGAACCCACACTCCCTGCAGTGGAAGCATGGAGTCTTAACCACTGGACCACCAAGGAAGTCTCTCTGTAATGTTATTAATGTCTATTCTATATGTGATAGAATGTGTATATGTGATATGACATGTGTATATGGAATTATGATTTTTGTTTTGCTTTCTAATTTTACAATGGTATGCTACTTAGCACTTCTCAAATCTGTGTTCACTGATATTACATTTGTAGCTTGAAATTAGCCATGTTAGATGTATTAACACCATGAAAATTAGTGTAAACTTCTGCTTTGTTTTGTTGATTGTCTAATCCAGGGGTCAGCAAACTTTTTTGGTGAAGAGCCAAAGAGTATTTTAAGCTTTGCAACCACATGCAGTTTCTGTTGCATAGTTTTAATTACAAGCCTTTAAAATGTAAAAATTATGCTTAGATCTCATGCGTGCATGCGTGCTCAGTCATGGCCAACTCTGCAACCCCATGGGCTATAGCCTGCCAGGCTCTTCTGCTCATGGAATTTTTCCAGGCGAGAATACTGGAGTAGGATACCATTTTCCTACTCCAGGGGATCTTCCTGATCCAGAGATCAAACCCGCATCTCTTTTGTCTCCTGCATTAGCAGGAAGATTCTTTACCACTGCACCACTGGGGAAGCCTGTTACTGTACAAAAATGGGCCAAAGGTTGGATTTGGCCCAGGAGTGATAGTTTGCCGACCCCTGGACTAGATTTAAGGAAGCAATAAAATGTTAATAATGCAGATTAACCCAAAATAATGCAGATTAAACTCAAAACTGTCATGTCTGTAGCTGGTACACTGTGGAAAATATGAGAAATTCAGAACTATTCTTTCCAGTACTAAAAACCTATCATTCAATTAATCAAAGAGGTTGCTCATGTCGTGGCTGACTGAGTGCAGTTCTGAAGTGTGTCTTCATTATTTGTTTTGTCTTACTCATTAACATAAACAAAATATAAAACAATATTTAGGTTGGAACTACACTCCTTGGTTAATGACATGGGTGACTTTTTTTGGAATTGAATGATAATCAAGCATTTATCCATAGTTTTGATTTCATGATTTTTGTTGCCAATTATAGAAACTTCTAATGGAATATGGAATTTGAAAGAAATAGCAAGTTATGGGACTTCCCTAACAGTGCAGTGGTTCAGCCTCAGTTCTTCCATTGCAGGGAATACAGGTTCAATCCCTGGTGAGGGAGCCGAAATCCTGCATGACTCACCCTGTGGCCAAAAAATTAGGAAAAAGAAAAAGAAATAGCAAGTCATGCTGAAATTATAGGTAGATGGAATTTCCAAAAAAGGAGTCATGTTTTATGATGATTTGTAAGTCATATACTGTACATATTTTTATCAGTAAAATTTATAATAAAATGACATATGTATATATGCTTACTTTTTTCCCATAGAGCCAATCATTAAGCATTTCTATCACATCAGTGTGTCCCAATGTCTCATGCTGGATGTGTCTTATCACTCCTGGATGAGAGAATCTAGACAGGCGCACAGAGTTCGAGTCAGTTAGATGAAGGTGGGTGACTGAACTGAAATTTCTGGTTCTCAGCCAGTTGAGAGAGAGAAGAGAAGACAGAGAGACAATGAGAGAGAAAAGACTGAAGGTGACAGAAACAATCAAAGGCACCCTGACTCTCCCCTCTAGTCCTGTTTTATTTCCTGTCCCAGATGCCCATGAATTTATCTATTGCATCCTTACCGGAAACCTCTCTTTAAGACAGCTGAATTCCTGCCTCTTCACAACCAAAAGCTCTGCAACCAAGACAGTGAACCACATAAATCTGGACTATATGAGTCCTCTAATCCTGGTCCCTGAGTTTCCCAAATCTGATGACTATTAATCACCGGGAATCTACAAACAATGGTGATAAAGTATTACTTAATGAAAACGGGGGGCATGTATCACTAAAATCAGTCAAATAAGCAATATGGGGCTTTAAAAAAAAATAAAAGAAAGTGGCACACATAGTCAGGTAAGTTCTGGGAAACCTAAAGCAACTCATATAGCAATTCAGGGGTAAGGAGTGAAAGGTTGTGTTCAGGCAGTGAGACCACTTGGAAATGGCCAACTTAATTCATATTTAATGTTCTTTTAAAAAGATTTATTTATTTGGCTATGCTGGGTCTTAGTTGTGGCATGCAAAATTTTTTAGTTGTGGCATGTGGAATCTTAAGTTGCAGGACATAGAATCTACTTCCCTGACCAGGGATCAAACCCAGGCCCCCTGCATTGGGAGCACAGAGTCTTAGCCAATGGACCACCAGGGAAGTCCCCATATTTAACATTCTTATTATGGAGTCAAAAACTTCTACATTTGATGGACTTTTATTTGTTTGTTTGTTTTATTTTTTTTCTAAACAAATCAGAGGTTATAAAGAACAGTTTTGCCCTCTGGCATAATGTAACTCTATGAAAACAAGCAACTGAAGTTCATTTGACTCTTGTAATGGCTGGTGTCACCCTCAGAAGGCCCCTGTGTAGTCTGTCTTCTTCCTGATGGAGAATGGGCTCCAAACCAGGATCTGAATTGCTGCGATGCCCAGTGGGACCAGGCAAATCAAATTAAACATGGCCTCATGAAGATCTAAGATTGTACTGAGAGGGAAAAAAATATTGAAACACAGTTAGTTTCTCCAGTGGCTTCTTTTCTTATTAACTCAAAGCTATACAACAAGAAGTTTCAGAGAAGTTTTGATACCTTTTGAGTCCATTTAAAAAGTAAATGTAATTTTATCAAATAATTTTGATTCTTTCAAATAACTGAATAAGTAAATAATCCCTACCTTCCGGTTGGTTATACCAGGGGAGGCTGATACATACTCCTTTGATCACAATGCCTGCGGAGAAGTGCTGTGGCCACAGTGAAGGGCCCCACACTGGGCGCAGGAGGACAGAGATGGAGGTGGTACAATGCATATGTGTATCTACATACTCATATCACTTTCGTCTTGAAATCACCATCCAGAGAGTTTCAAAGAGGCAGGAGCTGGGCATTCATTTTTATTACTAAACTGACTTCCCTTCTACACAATTTGAGATTATGAGAGGAAACCAGGCTTAATAATAATAGTAAGAAATGACACAACTTTTTCTGCCAAGAACTTCATTAAGCCCAAGATGCCTATGGTTCTCATCATTTATTAAGCCCAATATGCCTATTATATTTAGTAGATCATACTTTTTCATTCAAATCATACACAGCAAAAGAGGCCTCCTGGTTATTTGGGGGCTGATTATATGGTTTGCAGCTTCTCTTTGGTTACTTGGGCTATCCAAAACAGCACCTCATTAATTCAGCCAATTGAGGAGATAAGTGGAAAGGTCAAACTATATGGTACAAGAAAAGGAGGTGGTTTGTTATATTTCATACCAGAATCAGTTGATATTACCAGAACCTATTGATATTACCAGAACCTATGTATCATTCACTCATTTAAAAAATAGGTATTGTGTGATTATTAATGTGCTAGGCATTGGGTTCAGGACTGGTTATCCAATGGTGCAAAACTGAGTTTCTACTTCATGGAGCCCACCTCCCAGTTCTGTAGATAGACCTTAATCAAGTCATCATAAATAAGATTGACTTACCCATGATTACAAATGAAGAAAAAAGGCTGAGATGAAAAAAAGCAAAGTATTAGATAAGAGCCCATAGTCAGAGCATTTGCAGGTAGAGTCTGGAGAAGGTTCTCCCAGGGAAGTGGGATTTGAGCTGAGTCCTGAAGAATAAGTAGATATTAACTAGAAGACCTCTGAGTAGAATCATGGGAAAACATCCAAGCATTGCTACCTCCACCTCTAAAGGCCACAGGCAGGAAAGTCTTGGGCGCTCTGGACTGGATTGTGTTTGCTTCCTATTACTGCTTCACAAAACCACTCTTCACCTTGAGTCCTACTCAATCCAAGAATTGATGACTATGACTTTCCCATTCTTTGCTCCTCTGCTGTTACTTTCTGGGCTCTGAGACAATCACAAAGACGTGGGCCATCAACTGGACTTCCCAACACATGCTGACTGTAGCCTCTAGAAGTAACAGAGGAGCCCATAATGCTGTCAGGATGCAGTTACATTTCTGCTCCACCCAGACTATCGATGGAAAGCTTCATTTCTAGGTGCACATGGTGTTTTGTCTTCCTAGCATTTCTTCCTTTAAGAAAAATCTTCTGCCCTCTTCCACAGTAAGCCTGTTTCAGTCCTGAAGATTCATTGGACGTCGACTACCCTGCTCCCACCCCAATGTCAGGCATACACCGAGACCTGGTCAGAGTCAGGCTATAGCTACTGTCTCAGGAATGCACATGTGACTCATGCAAAGCCTTTCAGGGTCCAGCTCGGAGCTTCTGCTGTGCTACTGGGACAAATGTTTCCTCTAGGATCTGAGTCTGTAAGCCCATGTAAACCTGGGGTTACCTTGCTGCCACGTGATAAAAGTTTGCACTCAACACAGAGGGAAAGTCACGGGCAGAGAAACAGATTCCTAACATCATTTGAGTACTACTTACACAAAGCCCAGCTCTGTCTGACTTTTCAATTATATGAGCTGGTAAGTTCCTTTTTCATTTGATCTTACTTCCACTGAGTTTCTGTCACTTGCAGCTAAACTGGCCTGAAAATTGTATCTTTACCATTGGCACATATGTCCAAATTACCATAATTTGGCCTCCGACCACTATAGGGATGGGATTCAGTTATTTCTAATTGGTCATTACTAAGAAAGACACAGGAGGTTTGAAAGACTGATCACAGATTTCGAGAATGAGAAGACAAGGTCATGACGATACTTTTGAACTTGATGTAGATATGTAGAAACATGATGCTTCTCTCCCCACCTTTGACTACTCACTGACTGGAACCACAAGACAGACCAGATCGGGGGACTGGGTCAACAGTAGGTGCAAGATGCCAAAAAGTAAGGGAAAATCAGGTTCCACGTTGTTAGTATTGTTGTTCAGTCACTAAGTCATGTCTGCCTCTTTTCAACTCCATGGACTATAGCCAGCCAGGCTCCTCTATCCGTAAGATTTCCCAAGCAAGAATATTGGAGTGGGTTGCCATTTGCTTCACCAAGGGAATCTTCCAGAACCAGGAATTGAACTTGCATCTTCTGCCTTGGCAGATTCTTTACCACTGAAGCCACCAGGGAAGACCAAGTTCCACTTTGTCACAGGCTAAATCACACACTTCTTAAACACAGAGAAAAAGAAAGGAAGTGGCCTAATCAAGACCTTTAGTGAACAAAAAAACCACAGAACCATGACCATGAACTGCTAGTCAAGGAATTATACAGTATGTGCTCAAAGCCCAGTGTTTCATGAAAAGACTGGTTTCTGCTTGGCTGAGGCACCTGTGTGCTTTTTATCTGAGTGCTTAACAATAGGACCCATTGTCCTTCTGCATTCTCTAGTTATAGCAGATTCCAGTTTCAGAAATATCAAGAAATTAGATTCCAGCTGATATGGGTTCTCTCTGGGAGATTTCTGATCTTAAAGACAGAATTGTCTTTTTCTCTTTTTTTCCAGGGTGAGAGGAGGCGTAGAGAACATCTGTGATAATCTGCAGGCGCAAAGCCTCCAGTGAGTGTGCTGACAACATTACAGGGAGAGAGCTGTAGGCTGGAAGTTCAAGGGAAGGCAGCAGAATGAACATTTAAATGACTAAGGTAGTTTGATAAATACCATGTTGTAGTCTAACCCCCAGTGCTTTCAAGGCTGACACCATTATTACTGAAGCTGCAACCATTTTCATTTCCATATTACTTCACTGAATCACTTGATGCTCTTCAAAAATTTCCTTGATCTTCCTGCTCTTTTCTTAAGATTTCCTCTTTCTTTTAAGATGTTATTCTAATCTGGGAGAGATGCCCATGATTTAGAGAATTTCTTTTCCTCTTTCACATTGCATACCCTCTGCTGGGATACGGATGAACTTAGAGAATAGCAAGGAGAGATAAGAAGGGCTTCTTAAGCCAATACAAAGAAATAGAGGGGAACAATAGAATGGGGGGAAAAAAGAGATCTCTTCAAGAAAATTGAAGATTCCAAGGGAATATTTCATGCAAGGATAGCACCATAAAGGATGGAAACAGTAAGGACCTAATAGACGAGGAAGAGATTAAGAAGAGGTGGCAAGAATACACAGAACTATACAAAAAAGGTTTTAATGACCCGGATAACCACAATGGTGTGGTCATTCATCTAGAGTCCAGATATCCTCGAATGTGAAGTCAAATGGGCCTTTAGGAAGCATTACCATGAACAAAGCCAGTGGACATGATGGAATTCTAGCTGAACTATTTCAAATCCTAAATGATGATGCTTTTAAACTGCTGCCCTCAATATGCCAGCAAATTTGGAAAACTCAGCAGTGGCCACAGGACTGGAAAAGATCAGTTTTCATTCCAACTCCAAGGAAGGGCAATTCCAAAGGATGTTCAAACTACCATACAACTGTGCTCATTTCACATGCTAGCAAGGTAATGCTCAAAATCCTTCAAGCTAGGCTTCAACAGTATGTGAGCCAAGAACTTCAGATGTTCAAGCTGGATTTAGAAAAGGCAGAGGAACCAGAGATCAAATTGCCAAGGGAAAGCAAAGGAATTCCAGAAAAATATCTACTCTTCCTTCATTAATTATGCTAAAGCCTTTGACTGTGTGGATCACAACAAACTGGAAAATTCTTAAAGAGATGAGAATATCAAACCACCTTACCTGTCTCCTGAGAAGCCTGTATGCAGGACAAGAAACAACAGTTAGAACCAGATTTGGAACAATGGACTGCTCCAAAATTGGGAAAGGAGCACGTCAAGACTATATTGTCACCCTGCTTATTTAACATATATGCAGAGCTCATCATTCGAAATACCAAGCTGGATGAATCACAAGCTGGAATCAAGGTTGCTGGAAGAAATATCAACAACCTCAGATATGCAGATGATAGCACTCTAATGGCAGAAAGTAAGGAGGAAAGAGCCTCTTGATGAAAATGAAAGAGGAGAGGGGAAAAGCTGGCTTAAAACTCAGCATTCAGAAAACTAAGATCATGACATCTGGTCCTATCCCTTCATGGCAAATTTTTGAAGGGGAAAAAGTTGAAACAAAGACAAATTTTTATTTTCCTGGACTCCAAAGAAGGCTGATGGTGACTGCAGACAGTGACTGCAGCCTTGAAATTAAAAGACACTTTCTCCTTGGAGGGAAAGCTATGACAAACCTGAAAGTGAAAATTATTCTCACAGTCGTGTCCAACTCTTTGCCACCCCATGGACTGTAGCCCACCGGGCTCCTCTCTGTCCATGGAGTTCTCCATGGCAAGAATACTGGAGTGGGTTGCCATTTCCTTCTCCAGAGGATCTTCCCGACCCAGGGATCGAACCTGGCTCTCCTGCATTGGAGGCAGATTCTTTACCAACTGAGCTACTAGGGAAACCTAGACAGTGTATTGAAAACAGAGATATCACTTTGCCGACAGCAGTCTGTATAGTCAAAGCTATGGTTTTTCCAGTAGTCATGTACGGATGTGAGAGTTGGACAATAAAGAAGGCTGAGTGCTGAAGAACTGATGCTTTCAAATTGTAGTGCTGAAGAAGACTCTTGGGAAGGAGATCAAACCAGTAAATCCTAAAGGAAATCAACCCTGAATATTCATTACGACTGATGCTGAAGCTGAAGCTCCAGTACTTTGGCCACCTGATGCAAAGAGCTGACTCAGTAGAAAAGACCCTGCTGCTGGGAAAGACTGAGGGCAGGAGGAGAAGGGGACGACAGAAGATGAGATGGTTAGATGGCATCACTGACTCAATGGGCATGAGTTTGAGCAAACTCTGGGAGATAGTGATGGACAGAGAAGCCTGGCATGCTGCCGTTTATGGGGTTGCAAAGAGTCAGACATGACTTAGTGACTCAACAGCAGCAGAGTGACCAGTTGGCCTTTTTATGCTTTCAGAAAGTCAGTTCCAGCCTTAACATTTTTAAATGAATCTCTGGTAGAAAAATAATACTGAAGCTCTGCTTATAATTTCATTCACTCAAATATTTATTGCTCACTTATTGATTTAGGTTCTTACAATGTAGAGTAAATAAATCAATAATGATTCTTACTTTCAACAAAGTTTATGTTCTAGTGGATGCAAAGAGACGATAAATATATTTATCTTATAATAAGAACCTTTGCTTATGGCAAAATGTTTGCACCCAATTTTCTCTCACAATGACCTACTTTTGAAAGAAAAATATCTACCTGCAGCTTATTACATTCTAAAATATTACTGTCTGGTATCTTAGCTTACTTTCTTAGCTTAGCTTTCCTTGCTAAACAATTTGTAAATTCAGCTCTGTAGGTAAAGGGGTCCACAAAAGTCATCCTGTCACCTCCAAACCTATCACACTGGGGCTCTTCCACATCTGAAAACTAAAGCAAAGTGGGCCTCCTTTCCACTCTCCTTTTCTGCTATCAATATAAGCTCAAAAATGTATACAATTAGAAATGTTGCTTCCCAATTGGATCAATGAAATATGTTGATGGCTAGTAGTGTAGAAATAAACATCTCTTGTTAAAGAAGTTGATATCAAAAGCAGTGTTGTGAGTGCTCCTACAAAGAAGTAGGAGCCCAGGATGGAAAAGCCCAAAGAAACCTAACTATGGTTTCTGTGGCCATACAGTCTTTTGAATTAGGGTCCAGAATACCTGAGTCCACGTGAGCTATTACTTCCTCAAGAAGAAATTTCTCCTTTCTAGGGTGATTCATAGGGTCTCAAAGAGTCAGACACAACTGAAGCAGCTTAGCACACTCACAGGGTCAGCCTGATGAGCCCCTTGTAAGAAGAGTGAGGGCATAACACGCAGGGCAGACGTTCTGTGTGCCAGGCCCTGTTTGTCATTTTTCTCTTATTGCTACTGGTTTTCACAATAACCCTGAAGAAGACACTAAGGCTTAGCCAGGTTTATTACATCACCCAACATTCCACAGCTGTTTGGAGCTGAGATTTTTATCTAGATTTAAACTAAAAATCTCTCCAGGGGAAAAAAAAGGTATTTATAATATAAATTTATGATAAGGGAAAAAAACCCTCATTTTTGAAGGAGAAAGTCATATACTCTCTGCAGAAATGAATTCAGAAACTCTTGTGAAGAGACAACCGTCTACAACAAATATCAAGAACAAGAAAGAATAGCTTGAGAAGGACTTCCCTGGGTCCAGTGGTTAAGAATCTGCCTTCCAATGCAAGGGACGCAGGTTCAATCCCTGGTTGGGTGACTAAGATCCCACATGCCGTGGGGCAGCTAAGCCCATGCACTGCAACTGGAGAAGCCAGTGTGCTGCAGCTACTCAAACGACTGAGCCTGTGTGCTCTAGAGCCCATGCTCCACAGGAGAAGCCCAGGGACCACACGGGGGAAAGTCAAGCACTGCCACAAGAAGCCCTTGAGTCATGATAACAGAAGCCCACATGCCACAGCCAGAGAAAGCCTGTGCACAACAAAGACCCACTACAGCCAAACGGTTAAAAAGAGGAACTTGGTGGATCACACCAGTCAGAATGGCTGCTATCCCAAAGTCTACAAGCAGTAAGTGCTGGAGAGGGTGTGGAGAAAAGGGAACCCTCTTACCCTGTTTGTGGGAATGCAAACTAGTACAGCCACTATGGAGAACAGTGTGGAGATTCCTTAAAAAACTGGAAATAGAACTGCCTTATGACCCAGCGATCCCACTGCTGGGCATACACACGGAGGAAATCAGAATTGAAAGAGACACGCATACCCCAATGTTCATCGCAGCACTGTTTATAATAGCCAGGACATGGAAGCAACCTAGATGTCCATCAGCAGATGAATGGATAAGAAAGCTGTGGTACATATACACAATGGAGTATTACTCAGCCATTAAAAAGAATACATTTGAATCAGTTCTAATGAGGTGGATGAAACTGGACCCTCTTATACAGAGTGAAGTAAGCCAGAAAGAAAAACACCAATACAGTATACTAACACATACATATGGAATTTAGAAAGAGGGTAACGATAATCCTGTATGTGAGACAGCAAAAGAGACACAGATGTATAGAACAGTCTTTTGGACTCTGTGGGAGAGGGTGAGGGCGGGATGATATGGGAGAATGGCACTGAAACATGTATAATATCATATATGAAACGAATCACCAGTACAGGTTCGATGCATGATACAGGATGCTCAGGGCTGGTGCACTGGGATGACCCAGAGGGATGGTATGGGGAGGGAGGTGGAAGGGGGGTTCAGGATGGGGAACACGTGTACACCCATGGTGGATTCATGCTGATGTATGGCAAAACCAATACAATATTATAAAGTAATTAGCCTCCAATTAAAATAAATAAATTTATATTAAAAAAAAGGATTTAACTTCTGATACACCTGTTTTTCTTTGCCAGAGGTTGGAGGCTATTGTTAACGTTTCCAACTATAAAGACTAAATGGAAAAAAATAAGATCATAATATTTCTACAAAGAAAAATCTTTAGTGTTGGTTATATCCTCCTTAGGACATAATCTTGTCCTCAGGCAGTCCCTTTGCAATGAAACATTATGACCCTTATTTATAGAGGAAGAGAAGTAAGCCATAGGGAAAAAAATCAACACAACATTGATAATTCCGTGGCAAAACACAGGATATATATTATTATGGTCCTATGAAATTCCAGATAGAAATTTCCTACACAAAAATTTTCACATCACAGCCTCATTTCTGACACTATTAATAAAGTTTTTCAGCTTCAATTAGAATCTTTTGGGCAAAATATTACAAATAACTTAGAATGCTACAAGTGCTCACATGTTCATCACAGGTGGAATATGGACTTACTATAAGAAGCTCGTTAAAAACTGATTATCCCAGGACTTCCCTGGTGGTCCAGTGGCTAAGACTCTGCACTCTCAATGCAGGGGAGCCAGGTGTGATCCCTGGTAAGGGAACTAGATTCCACATGCCGCAAGTAAAAAGTGTTCCTACATGCTGCTTCAAAGATCCCATATGTAGCACATAATACTTGGTGCAGCCAAATAATAAACATTTCTTAAATTCTAAAAAAAAAAGACTGATTATCCCAATATTCTTTCTAGCAACCCCAACGAACATACATGCTTATATGTGCGTGCATGCTCAGTCATGTCTGACTCTTAGCAACCCCACGACTGTAGCCCACCAGGCTCCTCTGTCCATGGGATTATCCTGGCAAGAATACTGGAGTGGGTTGCCATTTCCTTTTCCAGGGGATCTTCCCAAGCCAGGGATCGAACCCACATCTCCTGCAGCTCCTACATTGCCAGGTGGATTCTTTACCACTGAGCCACCTGGGAAGCCCATATCCTTATATGTACACAGTTCATATCAACAACTGTAAGATATTTTGTATATATTTTAATCTTTTGTTCCCAAACAGACAGTGATGGGGAAGGTGAAAGTCATGTCTCACCAAAGTACAAAATTTGAGGCTCTGAACACATGGAGAGTTCTAAATTGCTGAGTATTTCTAGCTCTCCTAGTGATACTACAGCAAGATGCATAAACTCCTCAGAGAAAGGGCTATTTTTTTTTCCTTTTTAGTCCTCTGTGCTTCATCAACAGCCTCATAAAACAAGAATATGTAAAACTTTAATAAAGAAATTCACAATAAGCATATCATAACTACAACAGAATCAACAGTATAACATAGTTTTGATACTCTGAGAGAACAAAATCCACCAGAACCAAGTATAATACATAAGACTAGTTCATTTCTACCCTAGGTAACGTAATCTTTAACACTAAATAAGACTACTGATTTCATCCTAATATGAAACAGAAATCAGGAGAGATTCATGCCCAAGGATCTCCAGGCTGTCACTATGGTAAATCTCTATGGCAAGTACTTGTTTTCAAAAAAACAGTTTTAAAATTGATTCTAATGATTAACTACATAGAGTTAAATACCAAGAATGCTTTCGTTATTTAAAAAACATAGGGTTGAGACGCAGATATAGAGAACAGACTTGTGGCCATAGTGAGGGAAGGAGAGAGTGAGACGAGTGGAGAAAGTAGCATAGACATATATACACTAGCATGTGTCAAACAGATAGCTTGTGAGAAGCTGCTGTGTAACACAGGGAGCCCAGCCAGATGCTTTCTGATGATCTAAGGGTGGGTTGGTGGGAGGGGAGGGAGGCTCAAGAGGGAGGTGGCGTATGTATAATTATGGCTGATTTGCCCTGTTGTATGGCAGAAACCATGACAACACTGTAAAGCAATTTTCCAGCAATTAAAATTTGTTTTTTAAAAAAGCAAGAGTTGAGGGTTTTGTGTTTTTTTTTTGTCAGATATTCACCCTGAAGCAACTCATCTTGGTTCTGCTTCTTTGCTAGAGTTGAAGACAGTATTGTTTACTCTGTTATTAAGAGAAAAGTCATTTCCTGAACTTTTGTTGCAAGTATAATTTGGGAAGTATCTATTGTGAGGCTTCCAGAACAAAAGACAAGAAAAAGGAAGGCTGCATATATAATATTTAAAAACACATTTGTATGTATGGCAGATTGATCTAGAAGACTCTATTTGGGTATGTGAAGGATCTTATTTACATTTCCTGTAAAGTGTTTACAGATGACACTGTAATTCAGCAAGGAAATTGACAGACTTTGACCATTGGGGAAATGTATGTTTCTATTGCAGAATATGCAGCAAGCGGCAGGAATTTGGCCAGGGCTAAAAGACAGTGCTACCACATGGAGTCAGCCCAGGGCTGAGCCCCCGAGGGCCAAGTCTGTGCTCCTCCTGCACGGTGTGCGCCTCTTAACCTTGGACTTGGCTCATTGCCCTGGACTTTCCGGTCTGCCTCCCCCACTAACACCACGTGAACTACTAAAAGGAGAAAAGGCAGCATGTCGTACAACTCCTTTATCTCGGCTTCCAGCTCAGTGCTAACATCCAGTAGGTACCCCGCAAATGTTTGCTAATAAAAGCATGCAAGCATAATTAATTGACCAAATGGACAGAGTAGTCCTTTTTCTATAATACACTAGAATTTCACTGTTGTTTATTTTGTATGAAAAGTGTGGACTTTCTTGCAATTTTTAAATAGAAACTGCATGTATAAACTAATCAGGCAATCAATTTCTAATATTACTATATGAAATACCTTATCCCCTATAATTAGAAGAGAATACATGTTGCTTTTCTTGCCTAAGTACCTCTCTTATGAATCTCCAATAATAACAAGTTGAACCATTACATTTACAGGCTACTGCATAGATTTACTAAACTTAGAAAAACAATCTACCCCCTGCAGAACAAACATTTCTCTAACTATAAGAAAGAGTCACAGACCATCTTTCAAAATTCACAGTTGGAGAGAATAATATCCCTGAACCAAATAGCTCTGTATACTGTAATAGTAAAATATTAATCAGAAAACTCACTTGCAAGGAGGAAATTTACTTCAAATAGACATTTTTGCTAACTTTGTCACACTGGTGACTCTCATAGCACTCTCTGATCATCAGCCCATATCCTGCTAAGTATACAGTTGCCTCTGGACTTCAGTCGGACCCTTTCAGATTGGCAATAACTATGTGAGGCCACGAGATGCCAAACGTCAAATTATCAAAGATAAATGATACTTGAGTGCCCTGAACAAGTTGATAACTCTAAAAAATGCTTATGATATCACAAGACTAGGCTGCCAGCGTGTCTGGTTGTCAACATATCTATGCCTGAGTCAACAAAAATTAGTCTCCAGGGCCTCTGTTTTCAAGGAAGTCAGTCTGTAGGTCCTCCACATCGGCTGCACACTAGAACAAGCGAGGGAGCTTTTAGAAGTACTGATGCCCAGATCTCACCCCCAGAGAGTCCAGTTTCACTGGTCAAAGGTGTCACCTGGGTATCAGGGCTTTTTCAGACTCCAGGTGATTCCAGTGCGCAACGTGCTTGAGAACCATTGCTTTAGAGCTTGTGTTTCTCAAAGAAGATTTGGAGGAGCACCAAGTAAGTGCACTCTTTTTCTCTCCATTGCTCTCACATCCACCAGCAAATGAGCTTTGAGTCCTTTCTACCCCAGAGTCTGTTCCTCTCCCCTTTTATTAATAGTCACCATGGTTTTCTTCTGCAACATGGTTTGAGGCTTTTAAGGCTGCTGGGATTTCAAGCAGCTTCCCTGTTGGAGGTAGAAAACATTCACTTGCTAGATGGAGAAGCTAAGACTGAGAGTTTCTTCAGGTTCTACCAAAAAATGTGTTCCAGAACAGTCCACATACAATTCTTTCATATGTGACACTCATTGCTTAACACACAGTTACCCAATTATCAGTCATGCCTCCAAATCCAAGGATTACTAAATTCTGTTGATTCTGATGCCCTAATCTCTCTAGGGTCGGGCTTCTCCTCACCTTCCACATGAAAGTGCTTTAGCTCAGGCCTTCATCAGCATTTCTCATATAAAACCAACTCTGGCCTTCAAATTATTCTTTCTCTAAGATTTGGCTAACCTCACTTCAAACCATTCTCCACATCTCCAGGGTGATGTATTCAAAGGCAAGTATAACATTATTACCCCTTGGTTTAACAACAATAATAGTTCATTCCTTTAAGGAGCAAATCCACACTTCTCAAACTCTGCTGGACCATGTGCAGTTCCTCCAAGCATGTCACGTGGCCTCTCTGTACTTGCACAGACTCCTGCTACATTTTCATAGTTCATCTGAGATCATTTCCTTGCTACCCAGTCTGAAATATGTGCTCAGATAATGTGTTCTTCCACAGCATCCCACACTTACTTATATCGATAACACCTAACACATAGCATTATGATTTTCACTATCATTAACTGTGAGCTTACTCAGAGAAGGGTCTGCATCTCGTCTCTATGTTCTTTGGGCTCAGCACAGGAGCTGGTATACAGGTAAGTTCAGTAAATATTTGTTGAATGAATGCCCCATCATTTCACATGTCCATGCTTTGCAATATTCATTCTCTTCCCTGGTTACTTCCAGTCTTCATTTATAGTATTAATGTCTTCATTATAGTATTACTCTCCTCTGAAATGGCTGAAGCATCTTTTCCTGTGTACAGCTTTCCCGGACTTGGTTTCTGAAGCAGTGTCTATCACACCCACATTTTAGCCACTGTTATATGTTGTATGTACTTCTAATTATGGCGCCTACCACTCTGTTCTGCAATTGCCTGTCCTTATAATCTATCACCTTTTCTAGACTGTAGGCTCCTCAGTGGCAGCAACCTATTTATCTTTGTATCCTGAGCACTTTTTCTATAATAGGTGACCAGTAACTAGGGTTTAATTCCCTCCCCCCTCCAGTCCTTTATAGAATACTTTAAAACAAAATTCAGATTATGTCTTGCCCAGGTTTAAAAGTCTTCAATGACTTCCTTTACCTCCAGTAGTCTTTCCCAAAGTACAGTGTCTGTACTCCTGGTAGTATATGTGATAATTTGCAGATGATACACAATAGTTCTTTTTATTTTAAGTACTTAAATTTGTTAAGAAAATGAAACCCACCAAATAAATGATTCCATGTATACTTTTTAAGTAATTTAATTTAATTTTTATTCAAGTATAGTTGACTTACAATGTTGTGTTAGTTTCAGGTATATAGCAAAATGATTCAGTTTTACATATATATCATGTATACTTTTGCTTATGATTTTTAAGTTTATGATTTAAAATAAATTTAAAGAAAAATGTTAAGTAAATAATAGTACATAGAGTACTCACATAACAGAAGTTTAAAAGTCATCACATTTGGGACACGCTGATGAATATGACTGAGAGACTGTAAAAGCAGCCTCAGCCCCCGACCTTTCCAGTCTCACCTCCCTCCAGCTGCCATCAAGCACAATAATATATCATGTGTTATTAAACTTCAGGTTTCCCATGTCTCACTCCTCTCATTCACCTATTTCTCACAGCAGCCAGAAGGATGCTATTAAACGGTAAGTCCAATCAGGTCATTACGGTGCTCAAAACTCTTCAAGCAAGATGCTTTCATTTTTAGGACATGTAAGCTAAACTATAAGATGTACATAAGCTATAAGATATATGACATGCTACTCCATTTGCAACTTAACCAAATACATGTTATGCATATATACATGCTATATCGCTTTAGTTATGTCTGACTCTATGCAACCCTATGGACTATAACCTGCCAGGCTCCTCTGTCTATTGGATTCTCCAGGCAAGAATACTGGAGTGGGTTGCCATGCCTTTCTCCAGAAATACATATTATATACACATAAACACAGATAAAGCTGATAGGGCACAGTTCAAAACTGTTGAATCTAAGGAGTGGGTGCCTGGATTTTCTCAATATTTTTATTTCAATTTGTGTTTAAAATTTTTCATAATAAAAAGTTATGAAGAAAAACAGGGGAGGGAGATAGGGAATAAGTTCAAAAGGGAGGGGATATATGTATACCTATGGCTGATTCATGTTTAGGTTTGACAAAACAAAATTCTGTGAAGCAATTATCCTCAATTAAAAAATAAATAAAATTTTTTAAAAGTTCTGAAGAAAAAATGACCTGATATATATAGGTAAAAGGATGGATACTTTTATCTGTATGTGCCAAAATCGATATAGTAAGATATAGTTGAATTTAGGTGGTGAGTATATGTTTTCACTGTACAACTTTTTCAACCTTTTTGTATATTTGAAAATATTTGTAATAGAGATATGAGGGGTATAAGGAAAACTTTAAAAAATCAATTCCTGTCTGTAGAAAATCCAAAAGAACCAACAACTCAAAACAAAAAAGCAATCTCTGAAACAAACAAGGATTTATAGCAAGGTTGCAGGTTAAAAGGTTAACATACAAAAATCAATTGCTTTCCTGGTTCCCTGGTGGTTCAGAGGGTAAAGAATCTGCCTGCAATGCAGGAGACCTGGGTTCAAACCCTCAGTTGGGAAGATCCCCTGGAGAAGGAAATGGCAACCCACTCCAGTATTCTTGCCTCGAGAATTCCATAGACAGAGGATCCTGGTGGACTACAGTTCATGGAGTCACAAAGAGTCAGACTCTACTGAGTGGCTAACATTTTCACTTTTCACTTTCATACCAGCAATGGAACTTAAAACTAAAAGTACTATACCATTTACATTAGCACCCCCCAAAATGAAATACTTAGATATAAATCTAACAAAATATGAAAGAAATCAAAGATAAACTAAATAAACAGATATTCCATGTTCGTGGATAGGGAAAACTCAGTGCTGTCAAGATGTTAGTTCTTCCTAACTTGATCTATAGGTTCAACACAAGCTGTAACAAAATTCCAGAAGATTATTTTGTGGGTATCAACAAACTGATCATAAGTTTTATATGAGAAAGATGAAAAATAGCCAATGCAGTACTGAAAAGGAATAAAGTCAATGGATTGGTATTACTTGACATCATGACTTATTATAAATCTACAGTAATAAGACACTGTTATGTCTATCAATATATGAGATGATGGATATTCATGAAACTTGTGACAGTCATTTCCTGTTGTATGTAAGACAAATCAGGCTTTGCACCTTAAACTTATTCAGCTGTATGTCAATTATATTTCAGTAAAACTGGAAGAGAAAAAATATACTGTGATATTGACAGAAGAGTAGATAATCAGATCAGTGGAGTAGAGTGGAGAGGCCAGAAATAGTCCCACATAAATACAATCAACTGATCTTTGACAAAGGAGCAAATAAAATGAGGAACAGGTTCAACAAATGATATTAGACATCTACATGCCAAAAATTAACCTAGAGGTAGATCTTTTACCTTTTACAAAAATTAACTCAGAACAGATCACAGGGCTAAACGTAAAATGCAAAACTATTTAAATTCCTTGAAGAATAGAAAATCTATGTGGCAATGACTTTTTAGATACATCATGAAAAGCATAGTACATGAAAGAGTCATTGATAGGCTAGACTTCATTAAAATTAAAAACTTCTGTTTTGCCAAAGACACTGTCAAGAGAATGGGAAGACAAGTCATACATGGGAGAAAATATTTGCAAAAGGCATATCAAACAAAGGATTGATACCCAAAACGTACAAAGAGATCTTAAAACTCAGCAATAAGAAAACTAACAACCTGATTTAAATATGGGCCAAAGACCCGAACAGATACCTCACCAAAGACATACAGTTGGCAAATAACTATGTGAGAAGATGTTCCAGATAATGCGTCATTAGCGAATTGCAGATTAAAATGAGATACCACTATACGCCTATTGGGATGGCCAAAATCCAGAACACTGTCAATACCAAATGTTGATAAGGATGTGGAGAAACAAGAGCTCCCGGTTCCTTGCCAGTGAGAAATTAAAATGGTATAGTCACTTTGGAAAACAGGTTGGCAGTTTCTTAGAAAATGAAACATATGTTTATAATATTACCTAGCAATTGTGTTCCTTGGTCTTGACCCAAAGGAGTTGAAAACTTGTGTCCACACAAAAACCTGCGCATGATGTTTATAGCTGCTTTCTTTATAATTGCCAAAACCTGGGAACAACTAAGATGTCTTTCAGTAGGTGAATGAATAACAAACTAGGGTACATCTACACAGTGGGATATTTATTCAGTGCGAAAAAGAAATTAGGGCTTCCCTGGTGGCTCGGGCAGTAAAAAATCTGCCTGCAATACAGGAGACCCAGGTTCGATCAGCTATCAAACCATGAAAAGAAATGGAGGGATCTTAGATGTGTACTACTAAGTGAAAGAAGCCAATAGGAAAAGTATGATCCCAACTGTATGACATTCTGGAAAAGGCAAAACTATGGAGACAGTAAAAAGATCAGTAGCTATCAGTGTTGGGGGGAAGGAGGGATGGATATACAGATCACAGAGGACTTTTAGGGCAGTAAAACTATTCTGTATAATACTGTAATGGTAGACACATGTCACTGTCCATATGTCATTATTCTATGAGTTATTTGTCAAAATCCATAGAGTATGTAACACCAAGCACAAACTCTAATGTAAACTACGGACCTTGGTGATAAGGATGTAGGCTCGTGGATTATGTACCACTCCGGTTGGGGATGCTGATAGTGGAGGAAGCTGTTTGTGTGGGAGGGCAGAGAATTTATAGGAACTCTGGGTACTTTCTGCCTAATGTTGCTATGACCCTAAAACTGCTCTAGGACTTCTGTGGTGGCACAGAGTATAAGAATCTGCCTGCCAATGCAGGGAACTCGGAATCAATTCCTGGTCCGGGAAGATTCCACGTGCCAAAGAGCAACTAAGTCTGTGCTCCACAACTGCTAAACCAATGCTCTAGAGCCTGTGAGCCGTAACTACTGAAGCTGAGGAGCCCTAGAGCCCACACGCGGCAATGGTGGAAGCCGGAGCAGCCTAGAGCCTGTGCTCCACAACCAGAGAAGCCACCACAATGAGAAGCCTGTGTACTACAAGGAATAGTAGCCCACGCTCACTGCAACTGGAGAAAGGCCAAACAAAAGCAAAGAAGACCCAGTGCAGCCAATAATAATAACCAAAGTGAAAAGTGAAGTCGCTCAGTCGTAACCCACTCTTTGTGACTCCATGGACTGTAGCCTATCAGGCTCCTCCATCCATGGGATTCTCCAGGCAATAATACTGGAGTGGGTTGGCATTTCCTTCTCCAGGGGATTTTCCCAACCCAGGGATCGAACCCGGGTCTCCCGCATTGTGGGCAGACGCTTTACCCTCAGAGCCATCAGGGAAGCCCAACAATAATAAAGAATCCTTTTTAAAAAAACTGCTCTAAAAAATGTCAGATAAACAAATGAATAAATCCTCCACTACCTCACCATCACCATTTACCTCGTAGTGAAACCAGAGCAATAAAGAAGGGCTGCAAAGACCAGCGGATTTGGTCTCCACCTGCTCACTCTGCTCCAGCCACACAGGGAGCCTCCTCATCAGGCCGAGTGCCAGGCCTGCTGCACTTCAGCGCCTCTGCACTCACTGTTCTTTCTGCCGGGAACACTCCTACTGGAGAGCACCCCGCTTCCCTCCCACCTTCCTTCAGGTCTTTATTCAAATGTCACCTACTTGGCAGTGAGACTTCCCCATCACCTTATGTAAAAATGCAGCTTTCCCCAAGCCTTCCTGTTCTTCTTGTTTTATTTTTCACCACAGGACTTCTCACCGACTAACACACTATGTATTTTACTTAGCTGATTTCTTGTCTGCCTTCCTCACGCTAGAACATAAGCTCTGGGAGGGCAGAGGCTTCTGTTGTTTTGTTCCCTGCTGTTCACTGCCTTATCACGGAGCCTAGGATGTGGCAGGCTCTGGACCATGTTTGTCAACTGAATACATGAATACCTTCGTGAGCATTCTCTCATGCTTCCAAACACTTGCCACGCTGTTTTCTCTGCCTGGAATGACATTCCTCTGGGTTCAGAAGAGAAAATCCACCCAACCTCCAAAATTCAGCTCAAGAAACCTTTCTTTTGCAAAGGGCTCCCTGACTTTAGGCAGACAGAAGTAGGTAGGAACCTCTTCCTTGCATTGCCACAGTGTCCTGTTATCACCAAAGGCTGGTGCGGCCTTAGATAGTGTTTTGCAAGCTGTGGGGCTCCATGGAGACTCCTTATTTATCTTGTATCCCCAGCACCTTTGAACCTGGCAGATAACAGCAGGCCCTCAGAAACATTTGTGGAATGGAATGATAAATGAGTGAATGACATAGAAAAGCAATCCGTATGTAGTTTAGTGTGAATTATGTTGACATTTGTAGCATACATAATTTAAAGAATACCCTTAAAGGCTTCCCTGATAGTTCAGTTGGTAAAGAATCCGCCTGCAGTGCAGGAGACCCTGTTTTGATTCCTGGGTCAGGAAGATCTGCTGGAGAAAGGATAGGCTACCCACTCCAGTATTCTGGCCTGGAGAATTCCATAGACTATACAGTCCATGGGGTCCCAAAGAGTCAGACACAACTGAGCAACTTTCACTTTACTTCACTTCAAAGGTATCCCTACTGAAGTTTGTTTGACATTAATATTTTTTATTATAATTTACTCACAACCTGTAAGTTAATGACTTATACTGTCCAAAGTCTGAGATCTCACCCAGTCATCAATGTAAAAGGTTGAGTTTGCATTCATATTTCTATTACATTATTCCAAAGTGTTTTTTTACTCTACCTTTTGTTTGGGTTTCCGTATCCAAACTGGTTTAGCCTTGAGAGTATCACCATGGGAGCTAAAGACTGAGCAGGTTTGGTAAATAAAGCATTGATGCCAAAGACCATGGAGGAAAGGGGTGACCTGGAACAGAAAGAAGTAGCATAAGTCTACATCACACACAAACTACATGGATGTATATATGTAAGTGTATATACACTATGTATGTATATGTATACAAGTATCAAGGACCTTTCAGACTATTAAGTCCTCTTTGAGCCTAAATAGACAATAATAGAAACAATCTATAAAATGCTGACCATCATCTGATAATGCACAGTTGTCATAAACCTGCATTGAACAAGCCTGTTTTTCCAACAGAATTTTCTCACTTTCTGCCTCTGAGTCACATTTTGGTAATTCTTGCCATATATCAAACGTTATCATTATTATTCTATTTGTTACAGTGATCTGTAATCAATGATCTCTGATGTTACTACTGTAGTTTGGACATTTCATTTTTTAGCAAGAAAGAATTTCTAGATTAAGGTATGTACATTTTTAGACACAATGCTATTGCATACTTAAAAAACTACCATATAGTATAAACATAACTTTTATATGCATTGGAAAAGCAAGAAATTTGTCACTTGCCTTAGTGCCATATTTGCTTTATTGCACTGGTCTGCAACTGAACCCACAATACTTCCAGCAACAACATGTATTATTTCACAGAAGCCCCACAATCTTGTGAGGAAGGTATCATCACTTCTGTTGTAGGGCTGGGGGACAGACTAGGTTCTGCACAGGCACGCAGCTAGCAACTAATAGACCTGGGATTCACACCGAAGTCTTCCTCCTCAAATTTTCTAAAGGATTACTTTAATACATTCTCAGTGAGAATCCTGCCATATCATTTTGTGATAATTAAGTTACATCATATAAAATAAATCAAGGGCATTGCCTGAATAAACGGAAATTTTGTCCATGTTTCAACCAATGATGGAAAACTTGCAACTAAGGAAGAAGGAGAGAAGAAACGGGGGAGGTGAAGAAAGGGAAGAAAAAAGAAAAGGAAAGAGAAAAGATGAGGCCAGAGAACTGGAAGAAGATGGATCTGACCATAAGACCTTGAGTTTCATCCCTAGTTCTTCAATCTGTGCTTACATTACCCTGGGAAAGTTAACGCCTCAAGAGTTTTAGCTTTGTAAAAATGAGGATAATTATGATTTCATGATAATATAAGAAGATAACTGTCGGCAGTAGATAACTGATGTAGATAACTGCCTCCACTAGACCATCAGAGTCACAAGGGCAAGGGTTATATCTGCTTTGGCTCTCTAAGTTCTTATCTGACATGATCAGGACAACAGTTGACTGAAGCAAAAAAAAATCATTTTCAGAAGATGAGACATTGACCATTCTATTTCAACTTAACTATATTCATTCTCTTATCTTTTTTTTTTTTTTTTTTTTTGGGTACAGGTCCACCGATGAAAGTGCTGTGCTATCTTTCTGGCACATACACTATCCGTACAACAGGATCTATGGTTTCTACCATCAATTATAGAGAGAACCTACAGTTGTTTACAAGGCATTCTGAATACAGAATACTTTTAGATTTTTCTATTTCCCTAAACATTTAAAGTTCTCAAGATATCAGGTTTGATAGTAATTTTTTTATACTTTATCAAGTCGTTCTAAAGCATTTAACTTAGTTTTCATAGAAATGCTTAATTTCATACATATATTTCCTAAGTTTATAAAATATAAATGTAACTACATGTAATTATAGGGCTTTCCAGGTGTAGCTAGTGGTAAAGAATCTGACTGCCAATGCAGGAGACATAAGAGACCTGGGTTCGATCCCTGGGTTGGGAAGGTCCCCTGGAGGAGGAAATGGCAACCCACTCCAGTATTCTTGCCTGGAAAATTCCACGGACAGAGGAGCCTGGCAGGCTCCAGTCCATAGGGTCACAAAGATTTGGACACAACTGAAGCAACTTAGCACAGAACAAATGGAATTATAATAACAATTGCATCTGACATTAACCAATTTGAAACAAAAAGTACTGACTCTTAGTAAGGATACAACTTATGGGAGCAGAAAAGCATATGTCTCTTCAAGAATAGCCATTCAGTCAGAAGCATCCAGCATGTGCATAGGAGAGTATGTTTTTAGAAGGGATTTGCTACTACAAAACCTGCTGTATTATACCCCTAGCATTGACCACAGGGCCTGACATACAGGAGGCAATCAATAAATATTTTTTGAGTCAATAATATCCACCACACACAGCTGGTATGAGACTTGAATGAGCAAAAGCCATACAGTGCTTGTACACACTGGCATTTGGTAAATATTGGTGCCCTTCCCTTTCCAACTGTTTGAGGCATTTTATTCGTTAGTACCCAGTTTCATTCAAAAAGAATTTGAGTGTTAAAAGATGTTTACTGACATTTCTTCCTGTTAATTTATTTTTTTTAAACTGATTTAAGTCTGTCATTTTTCTAGGCATCAGGGACATAGTTCTGAAACATAAGGAGCTCACCTTCTTGCTCATCACTCCAAATATGACTTAGCAACAAACTCTGAAACATGGAAGAAATTATTTAAAGAAGAAATCACCAAGTTGGGTTGGCAAAGCTTCCTTCAATTTAAGTTACATTAAGAGACATTACTTTGTCAACAAAGGTCCATCTAGTCTATGGTTTTTCCAGTAGTCATGTATGGATGTGAGGGTTGGACTGTAAAGAAAGCTGAGCACTGAAGAATTGATGCTTTTGAACTGTGGTGTTGGAGAACATTCTTGAGAGTCCCTTGGACTGCAAGAAGATCCAACCAGTCCATCCTAAGGAAATCAGTCCTGGGTGTTCATTGGAAGGACTGATGTTGAAGCTGACACTCCAATATTTTGGCCACCTGATGCGAAGAGCTGACTCATTTGAAAAGACCCTGATGTTGGGAAAGATTGAAGGCAGGAGGAGAAGGGGACAACAGAGGATGAGATGGTTAGATGGCATCACCGACTCGATGGACATGAGTTTGGGTAAACTTGGGAGTTGGTGATGGACAGGGAGGCCTGGCGTGCTGCGGTTCATGGGGTCTCAAAGAGTTGGACACAACTGGGCGACTGAACTAAACTGAACAAAAAAAAAGGCCATGCAGTTTCTACAAAGCTAATAAAGACTGTGCTGGTCTTAAAATAATACATTCCTCTCTATTCCATAAAATAGAGCACATATCAGAAAATATGTGCCAATCAAGTGAATTTTATGGCTGATCTAAAGCGTTTATAATAACCATACCGAAGAACAAAACCTCTCATCATCAGCTTACACTTTTTCAAATAAAAAAAGGATAAGATGGACCTTGATTTTCAATTTCAATTCTTGTGATGCTACAGAGTAAAGGTCACTTTGCCTGATAATCCAGTGCAGTACAGTAAGTCCCCTACGTATGAATGAACTGTGTTCCAAGAATGCATTCATAAGTCCAACAAACCTAGGTACCCAACTAACACAGTTGGTTATATAATACTGTACTATAATCGTTTACAATACCTTTCACACAAATAATACATAAAAAAACAAACACAAAACATAAAGAAAGCATTTTTAATCTTATAGTACATTACCTTAAAGTACAACAGCTGGCATTGAGTGAACAGACAAGAAGAGTTACTAACTGGAGAAGGGAGAAGAGATGAGACAAGGTAGAGCTGAAGGATTGTCAGCAGTAGGAGGGCAAGCTGAAATTTCACTTAGCCTGAAGTTGATGGAATACATGCACATCTTTGAAAGTTCACAACCTGAAGGTTCGTATGTAGGGGACTTTCTATATTATAAAATAAAGCTACCTGAGATTTCACTTTGGTTTCTGAGATTTAACCTTGTAGCACCAGCCGTATGAAGCTTTGGGATGAAAAATTACCATGTCCTTTCAAAAACAGGGAAAAGTTGCCTGGGGTGAACAATTATGAATATCTTATTATGTTCTGCTCTCTGATTTCCAGTGCTGCTTCTTATGACCCTCTCTCAGTTACATGATTTGTAGTGGCAATATAACTGAGATACGGAGATACTAATATGTTCTCCCTCCCTGTGATATCTGTATAGCTAATATTTGAAAAATATACTTACTGGCGATTGAACTTCGGTAAGTCTGCATCGACCATGTCAGCCAGTGGCAAGTTAAATAAGCAAAAAGAAGCTTGCACAACCACCCTAGAAACAATTTTAAAGTACACATATGAAAATTCTATAACTAGGAGACACAAATTTGTTTAAAAATAAAACGACAAAGTTGACATTTGGTTTGCAGAAAAGGAAAAGTGAAATAATATGCTATAAAAATAAAAATATATTAGGTACACACTTCTATCCTCCCAGAATGTATCTATGAATATATAATTCTCTTTTAAAAATAAAATAAATACATTTTGAAAATTTTACTACGCTTTTTACTCATTCTCAGTTGACTACCTGTTCATTAAATCTGCTTAAATTATGGATAGGTTCTAAAGAACAAAACATGCCACGGAAATTCATTACTTTTCTCCTTATTGTTCCTTTTTCCCCTCCTTTCCCCCCCTTTTTTCCCTATAGTTGATCACTGCCTTAATAAATATGAACTTTAGCTTCATGAGTATGGTAATATGACATGGAGTTTTGGTGTATATTTTAAACAGAATAAATATTTTGTAAACTGTGCAATAAAACAAGAAGTGAGAATCCACTTTCTCACATTCACATTAATATATAATTTAAAAAATTATCTTTGATAACAGAAGTTAAGTACAGGAGATATTTTAGACTTTTTCTCAGTTTAACTTTAA
>NW_011494644.1:4871427-4873327 GCF_000754665.1 Bison bison bison | reverse complement strand
TTTTTTTTTTTGCTAATTGTTTATCATAAGCTAAGGAAAAGTATATTATCTTCTTTTATTTCTTTTGCACAATCTTTGTCCCATGCAAAAAAACAATGAGCTAACTAAAATATTGCATATGTAGTATTTAATAACATAAATTCCAGAGCTTCCCTGGTGGCTCAGTGGTAAAGAATCCTCCTGCCAATGCAGGAGACCAGGGTTCAATCCCTGGTCTGGGAAGATCCCACATGCCACACAGAGCGGCCAAGCCTGTGCACCACAACTATTGAACCTGTACTCTAGAGCCCGGGAGCCACAACGACTGAGTCCCCGCACTGCAACTACTGGAGCCTAAGAGCCCTAGAGCCTGTGCCCTGCAACAGGAGAAACCACCGCAATGAGAGGCCCATGTACAGCAGGTAAGAGTAGTCCCCGCTTGCCAGAACTAGAGAAAAGCCTGCGAAGCAACAAAGACTCAGCACAGCCCCAAATAAATAAATAAATATAAATATATTTATATATATAAATTCCGGAGAAGGCAATGGCACCCCACTCCAGTACTCTTGCCTGGAAAATCCCATGGACGGAGGAGCCTGGTGGGCTGCAGTCCATGGGGTCGCTAAGAGTCAGACATGACTGAGCGACTTTACTTTCACTTTTCAGTTTCATGCATTGGAGAAGGAAATGGAAACCCACTCCAGTGTTCTTGCCTGGAGAATCCCAGGGATGGGGGAGCCTGGTGGGCTGCCGTCTCTGGGGTCACACAGAGTCAGACATGACTGAAGTGACTTAGCAGCAGCAGCAGCAGCATATGTAAATTCCAATATATTTTAACTGGAGAAGCATTTAGAAAATCTTCTAGTTCAACATCACACCCAATACAGAAATCTTTTGGTATAAAGAGGAAAATTAAGAACTACTAAGGGACATAAAACATTTTAATTATGACAGAAGAAAGAAAATGGGGGAATGGTTGAAGTAAAAAAAAAAAAAAAGCAAACAAACATTTTCATTCTAAAAATCACTACAAAAATGTCTTTTAAATATGACATAACCAGAGCTACCACTGTAGATTTACAGAATAGTTATCTATCGGATCAGATCAGATCAGTCGCTCAGTCGTGTCCGACTCTTTGCAACCCCATGAGTCGCAGCACACCAGGCCTCCCTGTCCCTCACCAACTCCCAGAGTTCACTCAGACACGTCCATCGAGTCAGTGATGCCATCCAGCCATCTCATCCTCTGTTGTCCCCTTCTTCTCCTGCCCCCAATCCCTCCCAGCATCAGGGTCTTTTCCAATGAGTCAACTCTTCCCATGAGGTGGCCAAAGTACTGGAGTTTCAGTTTTAGCATCATTCCTTCCAAAGAAATCCCAGGGCTGATCTCCTTCAGAATGGACTGGTTGGATCTCCTCAGGTTTTACAGAGATCAATACTTTGAGTTAATTACTATATTTGCCACTTCTGATTTACTCAAAATGCAGTTAAGTCTTCATGAAAATTTTCTCAAATTGTTCCAATAGGGACCTGGAGTTAGATTTATTAGTTCGTTCACCCCAAACACATTTTCTAAGGACCAACTATTTGCAGGAACTGTAGTAGATGATGGGGCCACAGTAATAAGAAACTAGACTTTATTCGCAATAAAGCTCAGTCCAGTGGGGGCCAAAGACAGTCACAGACAGAAGGATCAATGCTACAGCAGAGATAAGCATAGGGCATCGGGGTCATGTAGGAGGGACACCTCCCCACTCCAGTACTCCTGCCTGGAAAATCCCATGGACGGAGGAGCCTGGAAGGCTGCAGTCCATGGGGTTGCTGACGGTTGGACACAACTGAGTGACTTCACTTTCACTTTTCACTTTCATGCATTGAAGAAGGAAATGGCAACCCACTCCAGTGTCCTTGCCTGGAGAAT
>NW_011494644.1:4865970-4871327 GCF_000754665.1 Bison bison bison | reverse complement strand
TGACGGTTGGACACAACTGAGTGACTTCACTTTCACTTTTCACTTTCATGCATTGAAGAAGGAAATGGCAACCCACTCCAGTGTCCTTGCCTGGAGAATCCCAGGGACGGGGGAGCCTGGTGGGCTGCCGTCTACGGGGTCACACAGAGTCAGACATGACTGAAGTGACTTAGCAGCAGCAGCAGCAGGAGGGACACCTAATCCAGGTGAGCAAATTGTGGAAGGCTTTCCAGAAAGCACATCCCTGAGCTGCAGCCTAAAGGAACAGTAGGAGAGAGCCAGGTAAGAATGGTGAAAGCTTTTCAGGCATAGAATGCTGCATGTTAGACATGGAAGTGTTTGAACCTGGCACTGCAAAGTGTTTCTCTAGGGCAGGAGTTCGTTGTAAGCGGAGGAGTAACAAGAAATGAAGATGTCAAGGTAAACAGGGCCAGTATAACAAAGGACCTCATATGTTATCATTTTGCATTATATCCTGAAAGCAGAGAGAAGCCACTTAAAAGATTGTTAAGCAAAGGAATGACACGCTCTTCTAGAAGCAACTGGGGACTAGGGACAAGGGGACCATGTAGGAAGTTATATGGAAATCCAGGTAAGAGATGACGAAGACCTGAGCTAAAGGAATGGCAATGGGAACACAGAAGGGATGGATTCAGGACATATTAAGGAGCTAAAACTACTAATAATTGGTAGCTTATTAGATGTAGGAGACAAGAAAGGGATGGCAAAGACAACTTCTCAGTCTCCGACCTGGGCAACTAGATAGATGGTAGAGCCATTTCCCAAGATGGCAAAGACCATCTTTTGGGGATAAGATCTTTATTTGGCAGCAGGATTTACTAAACGATGCACTTTAACAGGTTAGAAAGAGGAACTTAACTTTACTACAAAACTTGGCATTAGAAATCTCTGCAAAAATGAAAACAGAAAGGTGGGCTTCCCTGGTGGCGCGGTGGTTAAGTCTTCACCTTCCAGGGCAGGAGGTGTGGGTTCAATCCCTGCTCAGGGAGCTAAGATTCCCATATACTTCCTGGCCAAAAAAACCCAAAACATAAAACAGAAGCAATATTGTAACAAATTCAACAAAGACTATGTTTGGTTAAAAAAGAAAAAAAAAAAAAAGACTCCACATTAAAAAAAAAATCACCCCCAAAATAAGAAGACAGAAAAGTGTAATGACTGCCTAGAAATGAATACTAAACACATTTCAGATCAAAGATGTTTCATTGCTTAAAAGGAAATGGCAAGATCTATGGTAATTTTGGGATTGACACTGGCATTTACTCACATGATAACGGTGAGATACAGAGCCAAAAAGTAATAGTACTGCTGTCCAAGAAGCAACATGACAATGGAGGCTGTTCCTTCTAGGTAGAATGAAAATAAGATAATTTTATAGTAACCAAACTTCCTCAGCCAGGACTGGCTGATAAGTACAAGGCACTGAAATGGAAACAGATGGGCATAACGTTAAGATGGAATCCAGTGAAATAGGTTTACTCTTCCTGACAACAAAACAAACATTCTCAGCAAAAAATAAATTTGCTTCTGTATCATAATATCAGCTGAAACACACAACAATACTATCTATCATGGTTAGAAGTGTTATTATCCATTTATACCCATAAGAGTTGACTAATATACTGCAAAAAAACAGCTATTATTTCCTATAAAATGGACAAAGTGGGAAGTAGTTTCATACATTTTTATTTTCACACTAACAAGAGGAGGTTTAACTAAAACCAACTATGAAAGAACCATCACTGAAACAACGAGCATTGCTTTATTGTAATGTGAAAAGGCCAACTCAAATCCAAAATATATTCAGATTTTAAAATTTGGGATTAAAGCCCAGAATTCACCTCGCACACAGTAGTGAATAGTAAAATAAATATTTTACTATTCTTCTTTGTAAGAATTCCAGATATATCTGAAATGTACTTTTTTATCCTAAAATCAAGCACCAGAAATTAGCAATAGTTTATGATTGTATCGACATTTCTTCTGTTTGTGTTTCCTGTCTAATCTTATATATTTTCATCTTTCTAATAGATTCATGTTGAGAGTTCAATCACATTTTTTCCTGCATTTCTTGCTAGCAATGAAAAAGTTTATTGCTCTAGACCAAAAAGTTAGTGCTAAATATACATATGTACATTAACAAAGATTAGAAGATACTCTTTGTTTTCAATAAAAAAGCACATTGTTTAGCCCTGAATCATTTTCACTACCTAAATGTACATACAATTAGAAGAGAATTTTTAATGATGTAAGTATAATAACAATATTGTTTAACAAACATAAGGGTTTCCCCCTCTGACTAATTTTTTGGTTTACTTCTCTACTTTCAAGAAACAAGAGCGCTTTTTTTCTGGATAGTAAAATGGTGATTGAGAGGATCCATGCCATTTCTCAGAGTTCTATAAGATAAAGTATGTAAAACAGACCAAGTCCCCTTATATTCCTATATATAATAATAACACTATAAATTTACACAGTTACACATTTTGAAATGAAGCTTCTTGTTCTCAATCTCCAACCCATAAAATACTACACAAGATATGAGAGTAATACTCTAAGAAACGTGTGACAAAGTGGAAAGTGCAAGATTTTGAAACCAGATTCCCTAGTGTCAACCACAAACGGGCACTTGCCATGGGTGCTGCCATCTGCCTCTAAAAGGATTAAATCAGGTTCTGTGGAAGCTGCTGACCTCCAACACCCCCCGAAAGGTTTAGAGTGGAGAGCAGAAATGAGGCACTCTGTGCTCCCAGGAAACTGGCAGGACAAGTCTTCAGTAGATGGACATTCTCAGGAGCTGACTTTATGAGTCAAATTCTTATATCTCCTCATACCTAGAACAGCACTAAAATCCTTCACGGTGATGACTGTTTTTTGTGACCAGCAGAAACTTTCTAAATAATAAACATGCTTGATTGCATGTACTCCCCTTTTACCAAAGTCACATACATACTGTCCTCTACCTCTTTGGAGCAGTTTCTCAGAGAGCTACCTGAGTTGTTGTCTCCCGGGCAGCAGTCCTCATATTGCCCAAATAAATTAACTCGCAACTCTCGTATGGTGCATTTTTCTTAAAGTCGACACTGGGTTGAAATTCCAGCTCTGCCACTTTACCAGCTTACTTTACCTAGGAAGCATTTCCTCCCTCTGGCACTCCCCCTCTGTCTCTGTCTCTCTCATCATACAAAGTACTTAATAATTGGTAGCTGTTTTAATTCTGTCCAGTGTAAAAATATATGAGCCAATGACGGGTAATATAGCAACAAAAAACAGGCTACTTTTGCTTGTACTAAAATACAGCCTTCTACAGACTGAGGATTTTGGCTCTCCATCCATGTGTTTATTAAGTAGAAGCTCATGAATAATGTGTCCCAGCACAAGTGTTGGCAAACAGATGCCAAAGGAGCTTAAATCAAAACAAAGATAAAGGCAGTGTTGTGTTTACAGTGAACATTTAATAAATATTTGCTGTACTGAGATTTAATAATAAAAGTTAACATTTCTAGAGTGTTTATTTTGTGCCAGGAACTGTTTCAAGAACTTTGCATGCCTTACAAAGTTAATTCATTTAATTCTCATTATAATCTTCAGGCACTATTTTTATTTCCATTTTTACAGAGAAGGAAACTGAAACACAGACAGCTTCAATAACTTGGCCAGGGTCACAGAGCTAATAAGAGGGGAGGCAGATTTCTCCCTGGCAGTCTCCATGCTTCTAACCCATTTACTATTCTGCCTCTTGGAGGTGAGTGGGATGTGGAAGAGTCCCAAGCCTATTAAAACAGTTATTACAGAGAAAGAACACTTCCTCATTCTTCTTTCCTTTCATTTATTCAACTCCTTAAAAGAAAACTATGGGGAAAACACTCTGAGAAAATGAAAATGCAGCGCCTAGCCTTCATTACCAGAACCAACAGGCAGCGTTGTTAAAGTGACCCAGCCAAATAAATAACAGCAAATTCCAAAGAGCTGTCTTTTTTTGCCCCCAATAATTTATAGGTGTCACTTTTTGAGAAATCAAGAATAAAATTTAAGGCAATTTTGGATTTCCATTTTATAATGATTTTTTATTGAGATCAACAGAAACACATATGTTAGTATGAAGGTTTGAGAAAAAGAATCATTGAAATCTTTTGGCTATACTTCTCTTAAAATTTAGTAGCCAAGAGAGACTGGAAGAAAATATTGCTGAACATACATCTAAAAAAGCACTTTTACTGAGACTACATAATATATCGAATATATAAAGTACTCTTACAATTCAACATTATACAATTCAATTTTAAAAAATTTGAACAAATAATTTATCAAAAAGATATATGCGTGGCAAGTAAGCACATTAAAAGATACTCAACATCATTATCAGTCATCGGAAAATACAAATCAAAACCACAGTAACAAACTGCTGCTTCACACCTACTAACATGGCCAAAACTAAATAGCCTGATATGGTACTGATGAGAATGTGGAACAATTGGAAAACCTTACATTATTGGGAGGAATGTAAAATGGTACAACCACTTTGGAAAACCGGTTGTCAGTGTCTTCCATAAACATACACCAACCATGGAGTCCAACCATTCTGCTTCAAGGGGTTTACCCAAGAGAAAGACAAGAATACGTCCATACAAAGACATGAATGTTCACAGCAGCTTTGTTTATAATAGCCAAAAACTGGAAACAACCCAAATGCCCATCAAAAAGTGAACAGGTAAACAAACTGTTGTATACCCATACAATGGAATATTATTCAGCAATAAAAAGGAGTGAGATATTGATACCACAACAATGCGACAGAAGAATCCAGACCAAACAATAGTACATATTATATTATTCCATGTATATAAAAATCTAGAAAATAGATAGAATTAAAGGGACGGATTACAAAGAGGCATAAAGACAATTTGGAGAGCAATGGGTATGTCCACTACTTTGATTGTGGTGATAGCTTCATGGTGCAGACATAGGTCAAAATGTACCAAGTCACACAGTTTAAATATATGTAATTTACTGAGAGTCAATCACACCTCAGAAAAACCATAACCAAAAAACTACCTTGTTTCAACTCATACATATTTATTTTCTAAAAAATGAAACGTGCTAAAGTTGACTGCAATGGGCGTTTCATGGTGCCCTAGTGGTGAGGATTTCAGGCTTTCACGGCTGCGATCTGGGTCCAGTCTGGTTGCTGCTGCTGCTGCTGCTGCTAAGTCGCTTCAGTCGTGTCTGACTCTGTGCGACCCCATAGACGGCAGCCCAACAGGCTCCCCCATCCCTGGGATTCTCCAGGCAAGAACACTGGAGTGGGTTTCCATTTCCTTCTCCAATGCATGAAA
>NW_011494644.1:4838903-4865870 GCF_000754665.1 Bison bison bison | reverse complement strand
TGAAAGTGAAAAAATAAAGTGAAGTCGCTCAGTCGTGTCCGACTCCTAGCGACTCCATGGACTGCAGCCCACCAGGCCCCTCCGTCCATGGGATTTTCCAGGCAAGAGTACTGGAGTGGGGTGCCACCGCCTTCTCCGCCAGTCTCTGGTTAGGGAACTGAAATCCTGCAAGTTGCACAGCACCACCAAAAAGTTTAAAATTTTTTTAAAAAGTAAAACTGACTGTGGTAATAACTGTACATGTCTGTGAATATACTAAAACCCACTGAATTGTATACTTCAAGTGGATGAACTAATAAGTATGGTATGTGAGTTACATCTGAACGAAGCTGCTTAAAAATACCCATGTGTGTGTGCTCAGTCGCTCAGTCCTGATTTTTGTGACCCTATGGACTATAGCTCGCCAGGCTCCTCTGTCCATGGGATTCTCCAGGCAAGAACACTGGAGTGGGGTGCCATTTCCTTATCCAGGGGATCTTCTTCTCAGGGATCTAACCCATGTCTCTTGTGTCTCCTGAATTGGCAGGCAGATTCTTTACCACTGTGACATCTGGGAAGCCTCCAAATACCTATCTACTCTTAAAAAAAAAAAAAAAAACTTAGGTAAGAGTTTAACAAACTTGTTTTTGCCTGGAGAAGAGGAGATACTATAGGGAAGTACATGATTAAAAGTGAGAATGTATATATAGCCTAGAATCTGACAATAACACATAGAGACAAGAATTCAAACAGCTCCCCATTCTGGGTCATTGAACACAGCAACAAACAGCTTGAAAACTCTCAAACTGCCATTAAGGGAGAGTATCATTATATTATTACACACAGTACCTGGGACTATATCAATAAACCAAACTGATACTCTGTTTGGTAACCTCTGCTAAACAGACCATGACAGAATCTTAACAGGCACAACTTTAAAGGCCTCTGAGCCTCTTTTTTTTCATTTGGAAGGTCTTTCTCTAGAAGGTAGTTGTCAGGATTACACAAGAAAATGGTAGTTAGGATTACACGAGATAATGTATATGATGTACTTGGCATAGTCCATGGCACACAGTAGCACTCAAAAAATGTGAGTTCTCAGTATTATGGTGTATACAGTAACCAAACTATAATAAAGGCCTTGAGCTAATGGCAGAAAGGCAAATTCTATCCCATATACTTTGCTTAAGAAAGTCTGGCAACACTTAGAACATTTCAGAACTATTTCTATTCCACAGGGCTTAAATCTTTGTAAAAGTTTGTAAATAGTAAAAACTCATCTATCTAAGTTATTCAACTTACTCTCTGAAAGAGTATAGATGACATATTTTAATTGAGAAAACAGGAAAAATCCATATCATAGGCTAGGTCAAGTCATATTTTTGGAGGATAGATTTAGGTTAAGGGAAGCAATTTTATTCATGAGTTCTCCAAATTGTGTAAAAAACAACCGGCTGATATATTTTTTGAAGGAGGACACACCCTCCACAATAATGGTCATGGCCATGGAATTTTACTAACACTCTGGAATTCTAGGACTTAAGTTTTTTAGCCAAGTGCTTTTGAAACCTGGCTTCAGGAATCCATGATCAAATAACTCTTCTTCCTTCTAACAGTCACAGGAATCTTAAATATCAGGATAAAGCAAAATGACATGCTCACAGGAAGCCATGCATTTTCTTCCATAGCTCTGCAGAGGTTTAAATGAGGAAGCTCAAGAGGACAAAATTCAAAAGGTAAAATAGTAAAAATACCACAGAGCTCCGCTTTTATTGGGTTCTCCTCCTTTTCTTCTTTGCATCTCTTGTTTCCATCATTTTCCTACTGAATCTTGTCTAATGTAGGGAATCTGAATCTTTGGGCCTCTTAATAAATCTGAATCATTTTTTCATTACTGATACAATCAGGTTTTTAATTCTCAGCCAGGTAAGTTCTTGTTTAGTTGCTAGGTCATGTCTGACTCTTTTGCGATCCCATGGACTGTAGCCCACCAGGCTCCTCTGTTCATGAGATTTCCTGGGCAAGAGTACTGGAGTGGGTGACCTGAAAATTGCCATTTCCTCCTCCAGGGGAATCTTCCTGACCCAAGGATTGAATCTGCATCTCCTGAAATGGCAGGTGGATCCTCTACCACTGAGCCACCAGGGAAGGCCCTAGCCCAGGTAAGAGTTATATCTTTAATCCCTGTAGGAAGATACATGAAGAATCATCACATACCTGTGGGCAGATAAAGCCTGCCCCATACACGATGCTCCTTATGGAAGAAGGAAGAACATCCGTGGGAATGAGGTTATCAACAAATATCATCATGAAGTTACTGAAGAAGGTTAAATGGAAGACTTGGAAGAAATTCACTATCAGAAAAAGGCGAAAGTTTTTCTGGGTCAAGATTTGTCTCATCAATGAGATGACGGAGGTCCAGGGGAGATCCTGTACAGTTTCTGAGAAAAGGTTTTCCTCGGGGCTTCTTTTAGGTTCTAAGTGACTTATGTGGCACATGCCAGCATAAAGGCTGGCAGTAGCCAAAATGGCAACAACAACAGCGATGACCTGAAAATTGAGCAAAATTTCCATGTTATCAGAGATGAGGCCACAGAAAAGGATACTGGTAGATCCTACCAGTGACGCCACTTGGTTGATTTTAATAAGCTGAAGCCGACTTTCGTATCTAGTGAAAATTTCTGCGAACAGCACACACTGGGCTTGTTGAACAAAGGTAAGTGTGCCATCAAAAGCACATAATGATGCCACCAGGTGAAGCCCACTAAGCCAGTCACCTTCATGATAGTATTTCCAGGGGAACCAAGGAAGCAGGAAGGCTGCTGCACATAAAGGGGCGCCATACAAAACAGAACTGTGACGACTGGAACAGCAGTCAGCCTTAGAGTTGTTGTGAAAATACCCCGTCAGGTCGTTAAGAGCATTCCAGATCATTAAAATCATCTAGAAAAGAAATAACACAGGATTATTTTAGTGTAGTTTATACCGATGAAAGTAACTTGAATTTTTAACTAATATGAAGTGACCAAATTTGATCAGTTGGAAAAAAAAAAAAAGTCACTGCTTCCAGAATCAGCAGGAAGTATACATACTGAAATAATAATGACAGCTAATACTACCCCAAAACCAGAGTGCATTCACTTTGTGTTTAGGCACTGAACAAGTTTTTACATGAATTATTTCACTAAATCCTTAAAACAACCCTATGAAGTAGGTACTATTCTTACCGCTTCTTTATGAGGAAACTGAGGGTCAGAGAAGTTAAGTAACTTTCTCGGCTAATAAATGACTGAACCAGGGCCTGAGCCAAGGCAGATGACCCTGGAGTCCGCGCTTTCAATCATTATGCTCCGCTGTCTCCCCACAAGGCATATGGCCATGCCTTTGCAAAGAATGACGGCCTGTTTACAGACCATGGCACAGTTTTACATAATTTCATTAGGAAAGGTTAAAATATTAGTGTTTGCTATCTCAAAATGGAAAAAAACACTTATTAGATCAAGGATGTTGTTGTTAGCAATGAACAAGTAACATTATAAACCATATGGGTTTTTAAGACCATGAACTCTATCCATCCTGACCACCTAATTGGTAATGAGTTACAATACAATTTGTAAATATATGGGCCATTTCAAAACACACGATATCTTAATAATAATTCTTATTTTTCCACATAAGGAATTTTTCCAGATAACCAAAAATGTACCTGTTAAACTCCAAGCTGTCGTTATTTATTATAATTGGGATATAGTTGCTTTACAATGTTGTGTTAGTTTCTGCTGTACAAGGAAATGTATCAGCTATATGTATACATATATTCCCTCCCTCTTATCCACCTCCATCCCACCCATATAAGTCACCAGAGAGCACTGAGCTGAGCTCCCTGTGCTATACATCAGGTTCCCATTGGTTATCTGTTTTACACATGGCAGTGCACATCTGTTCAGTTCAGTTCAGTTCAGTCGCTCAGTCGTGTCCGACTCTTTGTGACCCAATGAACCGCAGCACGCCAGGCCTCCCTGTCCATCACCAACTCCCAGAGTTCACTCAAACTCACATCCATTGAGTTGGTGAAGCCATCCAGCCATCTCATCCTCTGTTGTCCCCTTCTCCTCCTGCCCTCAATCCCTCCCAGCATCAGGGTCTTTTCCATTGAGTCAGCTCTTCGCATGAGGTGGCCAAAGTACTGGAGTTTCAGCTTTAGCATCATTCCTTCCAAAGACATCCCAGGGCTGATCTCCTTCAGAATGGACTGGTTGGATCTCCTTGCAGTTCAAGGGACTCTCAAGAGTCTTCTCCAACACCACAGTTCAAAAGCATCAATTCTTCTGCGCTCAGCCTTCTTCACAGTCCAACTCTCACCTCCATACATGACCACTGGAAAAACCATAGCCTTGACTAGACGCACATACGTCAACCTAAATCTTCCGATTCATCCCAACGCCCACCCCGGCATTGTGTCTACACGTCTGTTCTCTACATCTGCATCTCTACTCCTGCCCTGCAAAAAGGTTCATTTGTATCATTTTTCTAGATTTAATATATATGCATTAAAGCTGTTATAAGTGACCATCATTTTAAAAGTCTCTTTGCCCTTAAACAGAAGATCTTGGACGTGGATAACCTTTTCTTGATAACTCTTTCAACTTGTGAAGAATCAGCTTTTTGGAAAATCAGGAGGCACAACTAGAAGGAGAAGCTTTTCTAAGGTAAAAGAACAACAAGGGCTCCATCTCACCTGTGCTTGATAAAAAGCCGCTTCTGAAACCTTGTACAGATGTAAAAAAAGCTTTACATAGTAGAAACTGAAGACAGAATTGAGCATTTCAGTCCCTAATGTTGTTAGAGAGAATGCCCAAGCAATGGGTTTGATGTTTAAAAATGTCATTTTCCATGCAGAGGAATTCTTCTTCCTTTAGTTTAAGAAAAAAAGAAACGGTTAACATTCACTACTTGTGTACAAGAGCTGATTCAGCTCATGGGTGACAAAATTCCACCAGATACTAGTTAACTTTAGTTAAATAAAAGTCCAAAAGCATTAGCTGTGAATATGCAACCAGATTTAACACTTTACTTTCTTAATCCACTTACTCAACAATTTTTGAGATGTTGCCAGGAACACTATTTTGCATAGAGTGTGGCTTTACTTGAATATATATTTTAATATCTCTTCTAACTTATAAAAGTGAAACATATCAAAGTGTTTGCTGCTGCTGCTAAGTTGCTTCAGTCGTGTCCGTCTCTGTGCAACCCCATAGATGGTAGCCCACCAGGCTCCCCCATCCCTGGGATTCTCCAGGCAAGAACACTGGAGTGGGTTGCCATTTCCTTCTCCAATGCATGAAAGTGAAAAGTGAAGTCACTCAGTCATGTCCGACCCTCAGCGACCCCATGGACTGCAGCCTACCAGGCTCCTCCGTCCATGGGATTTTCCAGGCAAGAGTACTGAAAAGGGTTGCCATTGCCTTCTCCAATCAAAGAGTTTAGACGCATTTAACTAGTGACCAGGGAGATGTGTTTATGGCATTATTATCTTCCCTACTTGGGAAGGCACAACAGAAATGAAACAATGAGGTGACATCCTTAAGTACTGTCTGAGAGAAAGAATAGAAGCAAGCCTTTCATCTTAGTATAAAGTTGTCCATTCAGTAGTACAGACTTGCATTGGGAGATTCATTTTTTATCTTCTCTTGTTGATCTTTTGATTCTCTTTTGATCTTATAGCCTATGTAACTTTGGCCCAAAGGACACAGCTAAGAGGGGTATAGAAAGAACCCATTTGATCCTTGCTGTCATGTAAACCTTCCTCTTAAATCTGGCCTATTGTTTTACCCATCCACGGACTTGATTTATCCAACTGGAAAGCAGGGAAAGGTTAACCAAGCAAGAGGTAGGTATAGACTCATCTTGCTTTTTTAATCTTGACTATGGTTTTAAGATAACAACAGAATTTTCCTGTTTTATAATGGTGTGTGCGTGCTAAGTCACTTCAGTCATGTCCGACTCTGTGCAACCCTATGGACTGCAACCTGCCAGGCTCCTTCACCTGTGGGATTCTCCAGGCAAGAATACTGGAATGGGATCCCTTCTCCGGGGGATCTTCCCAACCCAGGGATGGAACCCATGTCTCTTATGTCTACCTGCATTGGCAGGCGGGTTCTTTAATAGGCACTTCTCCAAAATCTTACTCAAGCAGAAAACACAAATATTCAGATAATTCGAGAGATGCTACTTGCTTAAACAGTCCCTGGGAATTAAGCAGGCACCTCAGTCTATGCTACCCAATTACTTGCGGATGCGGAGAGCAAGTTATAAGGGGGAAGTGGACATTTGGCTCAAATGATCAAATTACCTAAGTCCCTGAGCTTCATTTTGCATCATGTAGATGCAAGAATGATTTTAATTCTATAGGAAGTAGAGAATTATCAAAAAGGGTTAATAATTCCATCTATAGATCAAGCATTGTCTATAAACAAAATACAGACTATCTGACCGTTTGTGTACTCAGTTCAGTGCAGTTGCCCAGTCGTGTCTGACTCTTTGAGACCCCACGGACTGCAGCACACCAGGCTTCCCTGTCCATCACCAACTCCCAGAGCCTGCTCAAACTCATGTCCCTTGTACTCACTTGTGTACTAGCTTTCTTAAAATGTCTATAGATTCTGCTGTAATGATAAAAAAAAAAAAATATATATGAACTTCTTTGTTACTATGCATGCTCAAACCTTTAAAAATACAAGTACTAAAATGTGGAGATGAACCAACATTTTTGACTATGGAGGTAATTCTCCAGTTAGAAAAACCTGGGAACTACCGCTGAAGACCTCACTCTCGGGACTTACTTTTGGCATAAGTGAGAATTTACTAAGAGAGCCAAAAACAAGGAGGTCAGGAAAACCAAAAGCCAAATACAAATTTGTTGTTGTTTAGTCACTAAGTGGTGTCCAACTCTTTTGTGATCCCATGGACTGTTGCCTGCCAGGTTCCTCTGTCCATGGGATTTCCCAGGGAAGAATAGTGGAATGGGTTTCCATTGCCTTCTCCAGGAGATCTTCTCAACCCAGGGGCTGAACCTGCGTCTCCTGAAGTTTCAGGCGGATTCTTTACCATTGAGCACCAGAGAAGCCCTAAGACACAAAGTTAGCCCACCAAAATCCAGGCACTCTTCTTGTTCTTAGTTTTATTTCAGGCATGCTAAAACAAGAAGCGTGCCACACCTTCTAAACTGATCTATCATTAAGTCAGAAGGCAGGTATTTATAAACTCAGAATTTTACAAGGAATCATAAGCTTGCTTAGCTGAGTTCAAATTTTTTAAAAAGACTTTGAGTTAAGCACCCATCTTGTCTGAAACATAAAGTTAATGTCATGTATATATACACATATATGGACTTCCCTGGTGGCTAAGAAGGTAAAGCCTCTGTCTACAATGCGAGAGACCTGGGTTTGATCCCTGGGTTGGGAAGATTCCCTGGAGAAGGAAATGGCAACCCACTCCAGTACTCTTGCCTTGAAAATCCCGTGGATGGAGGAGCTTGGTGCAGGCTACTGTCCATGGGGTTGCAAAGAGTCGGGCACGACTGAGCGACTTCACTTCATATGTATATATACGGTGGATACAAAGTTTTGATAACATTATAAAAAATTCCATAGCCTGAACTTCTGTTTATGACCAAAAAAAGTAAAAATCTTTCTTATTTCCATCTGCAAAAAGAACTATTGATATTTCGCTTTAGATTATTTTCATTATAATAAACACTTATTTTAGTAGGTATCAAACTGAAAACCACCACTTACAGTCACTTTAAAGTCAACACTACTTAAAACTCTCACTTGACTTACTATAGCAATAAAACACCAAAGAACATGAATAGTAAGTGTATCTTTAGAAGCAGGAACAAAGGATTTCTGAACTTGGTTCTCCTTTAATACAAAATGTTTTATATAGAAGAGTTTAAAAGTAGCAGAATGGTGTAATGATTAGGCTGGGAACATGCACTAAATACTGGTAAATTATTAAATGAAAACCCCAAACCCTTCTTTCAGAATCAACTTGAGTTGTTATTGTTAACCTATTGCTAAACCAAATAATAATGTTGCAGAAGAGGCTGCTTATGATTGCTTCTCAGCTATGACTGCTGCTGCTGCTAAGTCGCTTCAGTCGTGTCCAACTCTGTGCAACCCCATAGACGGCAGCCCACCAGGCTCCCCTGTCCCTGGGATTCTCCAGGCAAGAACCCTGGAGTGGGTTGCCATTTCCTTCTCCAATGCATCAAAGTGAAAAATGAAAGTGAAGTCGCTCAGTCGTGTCCAACTCTTCGCGACCCCATGCACTGCAGCCTACCAGGCTCCTCCATCCATGGGACTTTCTAGGCAAGAGTACTGGAGTGGGGTGCCATCGCCTTCTCCTACATGGACTCTAAATAATGATGGGGACCCCTTGAAAGCAGGGCGTTTAGAACTGAAAGCTAACTTGTCTTTTTCAGTGCAATTTTTGTTCAAGCTTTTCCCGGGCCGGGGTGGGGGTGGAGGAGAAGTTCCCCCAGTGTCCTTAAAAAGAACACACTAATACTAAAAGGCATAAAGTCTGGTGTGTTGGGTTTTGTGTGGACTTTTTTGCCATGTAAAATCATCAGTAACTTTAATTCTTCAGATCGTTCTTTTTTGTTGTTTTGCCATTGTTTTTTGAAGAACGCTAAAGAACATTTCAATACAGTTTCCCGTTTGATTTGGAGTCAAAATAAGCTTTTGCCATGGAGACAGGGTTAGCACTTTCAGTTACTAGTGGCTATGAAAGATGAGTTTCTTGAAGGTCAGAGGCATGATTCCGGCCCTTCAGCTTCAACAAATCACCATCAGCAAATCCTAAATCCAATCATCTCTCTTTCCAAAGAGCTTTATCTGTAGTGACTTGTAAATTAAGATAGTTTTAGTTATTTTCTTTTGGCTGTGGACTAGTAATACCTCTACCAGAATAAGGGCAGTTAGGGCAGAATAGTAAACCTAGTTTCTTTCTTAACCTAAGAATAAAAACAGATCATTAACATTTTACTTGTTAGTGTCCCTGGATTTAGAAGTCAAGGATTTGTGAGTTTACCATTCCTCTTTTATCGCCTCTGAAACGACTGTTCCTTCTAAGATTATTGGCTGACATTCTACCATACCTGTCTTCTGTCAGCTGTACCTTTTCCATTACATCAAGGCTAAGAACACTGACTTTCTGATCTGTCACCTTAATTTAGAATTTTTGTGTTTTGTCTACACGAAGATGGTAAAAGCCACAACCTACGAGCAGTATTTATTTTGTTGTGTGTAGAAACCAGCTTTCACTGTCCTGGCCATCAAGGGCTAGGACTGCATTCTCCTCTCTCCAGGTGTAACGTCATGACTCCAGATGCTTAACTTGTGATCTTTTTTAAAAAAGTATGCAAAAACGCTTGCAATTTTTTTCTCAGGAGTGGCTTCAACTTCACCTTCAGGTGGGTCTGAGGCCCACCGTTTCAGGGGCAGTACAAATTCTCAGCGATTTGGAGGTGAGGACTCCGATATCAAGAAGAAAACAGTTAACTGCCCTGAACTTCCGACCGATCCTCGATTTCCCAGCATCAAGCAGAGCAAATCTGGGAGTCAGGACCAGCAAGGGTCTGCGGGGCAGCGGACCTCAGGGTCCCGGCACGCCTCGCGCCTCCCGCCCGCAACCGTCCGCTGCTCGTAGACCGTACTTCTGACCCTCACGCCCACTTATCCCGTCCACCGGCCAGGCAGCCGGCCACCCACCACAGGGGCAGCGGAGGCCACCACCTCCTCACCCAGCTCGCCGAATGCACGGCCAGAAGCTTTTCGAAGAGAGGAGAGGGCGGGACCCTCGACCGCACCCCTTGTCCTTTTCCCGCCTTCTTTGTTTCCTTCGGAGTCACCATTGGCTGCCTGCCTCTGATACCGGGCGAACCGCGGGCCTGCGGCGAGACGCGATTGGACGACGTCGCCGCCGCTCGGCCGGCGGTCTGCTCGCGATTGGCCGAGGGGCCGCCGGGGGTTTGAATCGCAGCCCCGGTCGGGGAGGGTTCTGCCAAAGTGCCACGTTGGGCCCGGCTGCGGCGTGAGGAGCCGGCTCGGAGAGCCGACTCAGGAGCTCGCGCCGGGGCGCCGGCCGTTGGGGCGGTTGGGCGGCGCGAGAGAACCCAGTCCGCGGCGTGCGCTGCGGGCCGCCGTGCGGCGGCGCCGGAGGCGGTAGCGGGCGGCTGTGGTCAGGCGTCGCGGTGGAGCCTGGGCGGCGGCGCGTCCCGCCCGAGGGCGGCTCTGGCTGAGGGCGGAGGGGCCGGGGGAGAGCCCGGGGCAGCGGCTGAGGCGGGCCGGCGGCGGCAGGGGCCGCTGCCCCCGGAAGAGCCGGCCGAAATGCTGGCGGAAAACCTGGTGGAGGAGTTTGAGATGAAGGAGGACGAGCCGTGGTACGACCACCAGGACCTCCAGCAAGGTGAGGGTGCGGTCGCCAGGCGGGGCCTGGCCAGAGCAGGGCGGCTGCCAGCTCGAGGCTTCACCTCCTGGCCGCGAAACTGTTAAAAAGTTGATTTTGCTCGGGGCCCACCAACGCCAGGAGCGGGGAAGATCTGGCACTCACCTGGCGTTGGGACTGTCGCGTCTGCTGGTCCCGCGCGGGAGGACTCCGCTGCGCGGGCCCGGGCTCTTGCGCGGTAATCAGCATCCCCCATCGTCCCAGCCACTACTGCGTGTCAGGAGCTGACCGGGCTCCAGGCACCGTTTGGAGCTCTCTCCGGGGATTAACTGGTTTAATCCCCACCATGTTCCTCGGAGCGGAGAGGGGTGGCCCCTTACCGGGCTGTCCGCGTCGGGGAGGAACCACAGCCGGTGCTCACAGCCGGCGAGTGTGAGCTGCTGCAGGTGGTGGACCCGGGGTGGCAGTGCCGTGTGGCAGGAATCGCGCACACATTTGATCCTCACAATAACTCCGTTGAGAGAGTAACTCATATTGTTCCCCTTTTCCAAATGGGTAACGCGGATGCTAAAGCGGCCAAGTGACTTCCCTCAAATGTGGAAGCAAGTCGGTTTTTTTTTTTGACTGATTTTTATTGGAGTTTAGTTGATTTACAATACTGTGTTTCTGCCGTAGAGCAAAACATTTTTGAACCCGCACACTCAGAATGAGGAGTCGTCCTAGTCACTGCTCAAACCCCTATCTCTTCTGCTCCACCTGGTTTACAGCTCTTACAGTTGGCGTTAGACAGGGTGAGAGGGGGGCTACTTAGGCGTGGTTTACCAGATGCCAAGTGAATGACTTGAGGGCACTTCTACCTCAGCTGCTTCCTTCACTTTGCCCCCTAGCTTTTTCACAAGAGGCATTCCCATCTTGGCCTGTCCTGGATTTCCTGTCTCCTGAGAAATTTTTTTCAGGCATCTTCTGTTTCAGCAATTCTGTGTAAATCAACTTTTTCATCTCTCAACTGGCATAAAAAGTTACCATCTCATTTAGTTGAATATTAATTGACCATGGTGTTTGTTCATGCTAACCGTTGAACTTAGGGGAGAGAGAATGTAGGCTTAAAAGACTCATACTTTAAAAAGAAAAAAAAAAGACTCAGAAAAGAAACATAAGGAACTCTTGGGGGAAGGTGATTTCTTAAATCAATATGTCACAGCCTGTCGCTTAAATCAGATTTTATATAGTCTTTATATAAGTCAAAGTTTATGTAAGTAATTATGCTTACATAGTCTAACCTATTCAGTGGCTGCAGTGCAGTATCTGCCATCATATTCACAGCATCCACAAGGCAGATTTGTCTTACGTTTTAACCTGTTTTCAGAATGCCCCAGAAGGATTGATGGCCTAGTTTGATACTTTCTCCAGAATTTATGAGGCAACCATTTTGCAATTGCAACCTTTCCCTATAAAGAAATGAAGCAGTTTGCCCTATAATCAAAACTATATATTTTTCCTTACTGTATTTAGAAAGTGTAGCTCTGTACAGGTTGTTTTGGTTTTTTTTTTTAATCTATCTAGCACAATACTTAGCACATAATAGAAACTCAATTTTAACACTTGTTGACCTGAACTGAGGCACTCACACAAGATTATTGTTTTCATGGCTCTCTTCCACCAGGCAAGTGAGTCTATACTGCACTTTCCCCCTGTGGGAGGTTGTTAGGAACAACCACTTGTAATATTTCAACTTACTGAGGAGCAAATGCAACATATTGAGGTTGGACGTGGAACTCTCTAACCTCTGATTGAAATCAAGTCATCAGGTGTGCAAATGCGTGAAATCTTGAAGCACACAGGTCCAAACTTCCTAGTGCCAGTTTCCGTTTGGAATTTGGTCTGTTCTTTTCAGAGGACTTTTACATCTATTATCACGATGGACTTTGACATAACTCTGTGTGTCATAACCAAGTGTGTGGGGTAGGAATAGATGTGAAATTCCAACAGTTACAACTGTGAATTTGGCCTGTGAAAGAATGAAGGCCACAGTGTGAATAAAAGGGTCTCTTTGTCCCATTCTCATTACATTATATGTTCACTCCTAAACTTCTAATGGATCTTTTGTTAATTTTTCAAAAATTGTATTTATTCCGTCCCAGGTGTTCATTGAGGCACTAGGACTACAGTGCCTGTCCACAGGACAGACAGGATCCTGCTCATTTACTAGGGATCTGTTGACTGGAGGTGCTGCCTCCTGGGGCGCCCACTATAGTGCTAGGCAGTGGGTGGGCCCTCACTAGATAATTTTGCTGCTGAGTAAGGTTTGGGAGCAAGTCTGTCCTCTTACGCTGATAAGCAGATCTAGTGGGATTTTATCAAGTGCAGACACGTGTCTGTTCATTTTTTAACATCCTCATTATTAATTTTACTGAGAGCCTTATTTGAACAGAGTTGCTAAAACAGTTTTCTAAGATCCTGTGCTCAGTCATAGAACTACAATTTTTTTTTTCTTTAACAATAGAAGCATTACTTAAGTATATTGAATCTCTTTACCAAAGTTTGCTTGGGGCATTCTTTGTAAAAATTAAAATTGTTGAAAGTTTCTAACCTCAGAAGGCAGTGGTCTACCATTCATACCTTGTTAGAAACATGTGAAACTGTGCAGGCAGAAGAAGAAAACCCATTGCTTTTATAAAACACTTTGAAGAGAGTGTCTTTTGTCAGAGGGCTGAGTTGACAAAGTAAGAATACTGACTGTGATCTCTGTGAGTAAGATCCTTTCTGGGACAGCAGGAGCCTTCTCTGTAGGTAATGATGGTGATTGCTTTGAAATGTGCCCCTGAGAACAAGGTGGAAAGACTTCAGAGACTGGGTTTTCTTTTAGACCAGCTGCTGTTGTAATTGTCATTTGGCGAGCTATGCAAGCTTAGAATAAGGATTTGGGTTTCTACTGTAAAGATCAGCAAATGAAATCTTAGTTTAAATTAAGACTTCTACTTTTTAAGGTGAGTACGTTTTCCACATGAGCAACGAATTTGCTGAATCACTGTTTGGAGGGTCATTAAAACTGACACCGTCATTTTTCTTGATGTTTATATTCAGATTTTTTGCTTTCCCAATTATAGTAACATCGGCAACAGGAGTTACACAGAAGCATCACCAGATGACGCATTTGGTTTTGTAATAGGAAAAACTTTCAGCCTTAACGTTATTGAATGAATGCTAGAGACTACAGCTAACATGGGAATATGTCATCCTCTTTAAAGAAAAAAAACTAAAGAAAAATGTAATAGCAGTGAAATTTAAAGATTTCGGAATTCTGGAAGGAAGATCTTTTTTAAAAATCACCTGACTACTAGAGTTAATTTTTTACCTAGGGCATAGGGCTGAGTAGACTATCTGTTTAAAGCTAATAGTTTATATTGTTAAAATAGATTATTGTCACTTGCAAAGACTGATTAGTGGAAGGATATTAAACATGAAGTTATTGAAAGTTGCAGTTCTCAAGCCTGCAGTAAATCTGTGGTATTTTTAGTGTTTGCCTACGCCAGTTCAATAGGATTTAGAAAAGACAACCTCTTAATGAAAATCCTTTTTGTAAAGTGAGATGAACAGGTGTATAAGGCTTCAAAACTATATTGTTTCCTTTTCTTTTGTGTGTTAAGTAAGAATAAAGGACATTGAATATTCTCTCATTCCCTCCACAAATTATTTAGAAAACCTTCTTGGGCTTACTGCCAGCTTTTGGCTCCTTTTGGTAATGGAAGCCAGATGCTACACAACAGGAAATAAACTTCTTTTTTTTTTTTTTAAAGACCAAGAAAGACTTTTGTCTTTAAACTAACAGATGAAGTAATATCCTATTATACAGTGTGACTTCACAGATGCTTTCTTGTAGTTGAGACTTGTTTCGCCAGAATTCTATCCTACACATCCAATGAAATATTTGGAAGACTGAGACTTCAGGTTACTGAGCCAGGCTTGGGTTTTGTTTAACTCAAAATAAGGATTGCGATAAGGACAAGTCTCAAATTCTTCTCTGTTGGATGTTTACTGCAAGAGTGCTATACTTGGCGTCTCTTCTGCGGCAGCGGGAACAGGAAAGGTGCTCCCGGCTGACATTAAGTAACATGGGTAGTTTCCTAACTGAAAGAAATAGCTGTAGATGGTCTCAAATTAGTCTTGCTTCTGAAAGAGGTTTTGGCTCAGCTTTTGGTTGCTGGATAAGAATATCTTTGGTAAGTCTCTGGTCTTTCCCAGTGAGGAGTTACTCACCACTTTATAGCAGGCCAGGAGAGACTTAAGTAATGTCTAGGTAATGTTTGCTTTGTCCTTAATAATTCAGCATAGTGGTTCCTTTATGGGGCTGTGTATACACATTACACACGCTATGAGTGTAAAATAATTATTTCTGGAAATCTCAGCTGTACGTAGTTCCTTTTTCATTTACTGAAAACAAGATAGCAACTTGCCTGGGGTTGTATATGCTTTCCCTGGCAGCACAGGCAGTAAAAGCCAAAGAGCTCAACTCTAGTTTCTCATTGTCATCTAGGAAAACAAGCAGACTGAGGTACTCTGTACCTTAGACAAAGATGTGGACATCCCTGTCAACAAAATTAAAAGTGTGTGGATGTGGATAATGGAGAATCGTGATGAGGGTGAAAGTTAGAATCTGTTGACAGTGGTTTCTCATTTGCTTATTATGACTCACCACGTGGAATTGGTTAGATCACTTCTTAGCATCTTTCTGCTTCTCATTTGAAAATCTGGGTTAACTACCTTGAAAAGATACAAAAAATTAATTTCAAATGTTTGAACAGTTTGTAAAGGGTTTGATGTCTTGTGAGTACAAGATATTATTTCATAGACTTGGTATATGAAGTCTTAAGTACATTAATAGACATTGTTAATATTTAAATCACAAGAGAATGTATTTTGACACTGATCTACCAACAGTATACTGTTTTATTTTAAATGGGTGTAAAATGTTTTAAAATGAGCTGGAGTGGTGTTTCGTGGGTTTTGCTGCCTTGTTTTTTTCCTTCTGAGGGAAAACTAACCAACCACAATGTTAATTATGCCCTCAAATGGCCGCTACCAGGTAACAAAAGTTGCTTTCCAGTTACCACTTATTCTAGGTTAAGCTCTAATATTGGTTTAATGAATTAAATGTTAAACCTTGTTTGTCAACCTCTAAAAATTGTTTTAAAATCATATGTGGTGAGGTTCCCTCTTTTGATAATAAGTGTAATAAGTATATTTTTCAACACGGGTGAAATGACTTTCCAACATCCTTAGAATAAAACCTAAACTTTCCTTACCATGGCCGATTTCTGTAGTCTGAACCGTACCTACTTCTCCAGCTCCCGTACCACTCTCCCCAGTGAGCTTCTGTCACACTGGCTTTATGTTGGGCTGCTGTTGTTCAGTCACTCAGTCATGTCCAACTCTTTGTGACCCCATGGACAGCAGCACGCCAGGCTTCCCTGTCCATCACCAACTCCCGAGCTTGCTCAAATTCATGCCCATCAAGTCAGTGATGCCATCCAACCATCTCATCCTCTGTCATTCCCTTCTCCTTGCACCTTCAGTCTTTCCCAGCATTAGGGTCTTTTCAAATGAGTCAGTTCTTTGCATCACATGGCCAAAGTATTGGAGTTTCAGCTTCAGCATCAGTCATTCTATTGAGTATTCAGGACTAATTTCCTTTAGAATGGACTGGTTGGATATCCTTGCAGACCAAGGGACTCTCAAGAGTCTTCCCTAACACCGTAGTTCAAAACCATCAATTCTTCGGTGCTCAGCTTTCTTTATAGTCCAACTTTCACATGCATACATGACTACTGGAAAAACCATAGCCTTGACTAGACGGACCTTTGTTGGCAAAGTAATGTCTCTGCTTTTTAGTAAGCTGTCTGGGTTGGTCATAACTTTTTTTCCAAGGAGTAAACGTCTTAATTTCATGGCTGCAGTCACCATCTGCAGTGATTTCGAACCTAAAAAAATAGTCTCTCACTGTTTCCCAATCTATTTGCCATGCCGTGATGGGACCGGATGCCTTGATCTTAGTTTTCTGAATGTTGAGCTTTAAGTCAACTTTTTCACTCTCCTTTTTCACTTTCATCAAGATGCTCTTTAGTTCTTCCTCGCTTTCTGTCATAAGGGTGGTGTCTGCATATCTGAGGTTATTGATATTTCTCCTGGCAATCTTGATTCCAGCTTTGTGCTTCATCCAGTCCAGCATTTCTCATGGTGTACTCTGCATATACGTTAAATAAGCAGGGTGACAATATACAGCCTGGACGTACTCCTTTCCCGATTTGGAACCAGTCTACTGTTGCTTCTTGATCTGCATACAGGTTTCTCAAGAGGCAGATCAGGTGGTCTGGTATTCCCGTCTCTTGAAGAATTTTCCAGTTTTTTGTGATCCACACAGTCAAAGGCTTTGGCATAGTCAATAAAGCAAAAGTAGGTGTTTTTCTGGAACTCTCTTGCTTTTTCAGTGATCCAGTGGATGTTGGCAATATGATCCTGGTTCCTCTGCCTTTTCTAAATCCAGCTTGAACATCTGGAATTTCACAGTTCACGTACTGTTGAAGCCTGGCTTGGAGAATTTTGAGCATTACTTTGCTAGTGTGTGAGATGAGTGCAATTTTGCGGTAGTTTGAATATTCTTTGCCATTGCCTTTCTTGTGGAATGGAATGAAAACTGACCTTTTCCAGTCCTGTGGCCACTGCTGAGTTTTCCAAATTTGCTGGCATATTGAGTGCAGCACTTTCACAGCATTGTCTTTTAGGAGTTGAAATAGCTCAACTGGAATTCCATCACCTCCACCAGCTTTGTTCATAGTGATGCTTCCTAAGATCCATTTGACTTTGCACTGCAAGATGTCTGGCTCTAGGTGAGTGATCACACCGTCGTGATTATTTGGATCATGAAGATCTTTTTTGTATAGTCCTCTGTGTATTCTGGCCACCTCTGCTTAATATCTTCTGCTTCTGTTAGGTACACACCATTTCTGTCCTTTATTGAGCCCGTCTTTGCATGAAATGTTCCCTTGGTATCTCTAATTTTCTTGAAGAGATCTCTGGTCTTTCCCATTCTATTGTTTTCCTATATTTCTTTGCATTGATCATTGAGGAAGGCTTTCTTATCTCTCCTTGCTATTCTTTAGAACTCTGTATTCAAATGGATATATCTTTCCTTTTCTCCTTTGCCTTTTGCCTCTTTTCTCAGCTATTTGTAAGGCCTCCTCAGACCACGATTTTGCCTTTTTGCATTTCTTTTTCTTGGGGATGGCCTTGATCACTGCCTGCTGTACAATGTCACGAACCTCAGTCCATAGTTCTTCAGGCACTCTGTCTATCAGATCTAATCCCTTGAATCTATTTGTTACTTCCACTGTATAATCGTAAGGGATTTGATTTAGGTCATACCTGAATGGCCTAGTGGTTTTCCCTACTTTTTTCAATTTAAGTCTGAATTTGGCAATAAGGAGTTCATGGTCTGAGCCACAGTCAGCTGCTGGTCTTATTTTTGCTGACTGTATAGAGCTTCTCCATCTTTGGCTGCAAAGAATATAATCAATCTGATTTTGGTATTGATTATCTGGTGGGTAGAATCTTCTCTTGTGTTGTTGGAAGAGGCTGTTTGCTATAACCAGTGCATTCTCTTGACAAAACTGTTATTAGCCTTTGCCCTGCTTCATTCTGTACTCCAAGGCCAAATTTGCCTGTTACTCCAGGTATCTCTTGACTTCCTACTTTTGCATTCCAGTCCCCTATCATGAAAAGGACATCTTTTTTTGGTGTTAGTGCTAGAAGGTCTTATAGGTCTTCATAGAACCGTTCAACTTCAGCTTCTTCAGCATTACTGGCCAGGGCATGGACTTGGATTACTGTGATATTGAATGGTTTGCCTTGCAAATGAGCAGAGATCATTCTGTCATTTTTGAGATTGCATCTAAGTACTGCGTTTCAGACTCCTGTTGACTATGAGGGCTACTCCATTTCTTGTAAGGGATTCTTGCCCACAGTAGTAGATATAATGGTAACCTGAGCTAAATTCACCCATTCCAGTCCATTTTATTTCACTGATTCCTAAAATGTCGAATTCCTAAATTGCCATCTCCTGTTTGACCATGTCCAATTTTGATTCATAGACCTAACATTCCATGTTCCTATGCAATATTGCTCTTTACAGCATCAGACTTTACTTCCATCACCAGTCACATCCACAATTGGGTGTTGTTTTTGCTTTGGTTCCATCTCTTCATTCTTTCTGGAGTTATTTCTCCACTGTTCTTCAGTAGCATGTTGGGCACCTGCCGACCTGGGGGGTTCATCTTTCAGTGTCCTATCTTTCTGCCTTTTCATACTGTTAATGGGGTTCTCAAGGCAAGAATACTGAAGTGTTTTTGCCAGTCCCTTCTCCAGTGGGCCACGTTTTGTCCACTCTATTGTTCCAGTTCTGTTGTTTTCCTCTGTTTCTTTGCATTGATCTCAGAGGAAGGCTTTCTTATCTCTCCTTGCTATTCTTTAGAACTCTCCATTCAGGTGTGTTTATCTTTCCTTTTCTCCTTTGCCTTTTGCTTCTCTTCTTTTCTCAGTTATTTGTAAGGCGGCCTAAGGCAAAATAGTTGTCTGAAAATCTGTTTCTTTTTCTTGATGGTTTTGATCACTGCCTCCCGTGTAGTGTTACAAACCTTCATCCTTAGTTCTTCAGGCACTCAGTCTGTCAGATCTAATCCCTTGAATCTATTTGTCACTTCCATTGTATAACTGTAAGGGATTTGATTTAGGTCATACCTGCATGGCCTAGTGATTTTGCCTACTTCAATTTAAGTCTCAATTTGGCAATAATTGTTCATAATCTGAGCCACTGTCAGCTCTTGGTCTTGTTTTTCCTGACTGCATCGAGCTTCTCCATCTTCAGCTGCAAAGAGTATAATTAGTCTGATTTCGGTATTGACCATCTAGTGATGTCCATGTGTAAAGTCATCTCTTGTGTTGCTTTAAGACAATGTTTGCTATGTCCAGTGTGTTCTTTTGACACAATTCTGTTAGCCTTTCCCCCTGTTTCATTTTGTACTCCATGACCAAACTTGCCTGTTACTCCAGGTATCTCTTGACTTCCTACTTTTGCATTCCAGTCCCCTATGATGAAAAGGACATCTATTTTGGGTGTTCATTCTAGAAGGTCTTGTAGGTCTTCATAGAACTGTTCAGCTTCTTTGGCATTAGTGGTTGGGGTATAGACTTGGATTACCGTGATATTGAATGGCTTGCCTTGGAAATGAACAGAGATCATTCTGTCGTTTTTGAGATTGCACCCAAGTACTGCATTTCAGACATGAAACTATGAGCCGTGTTGGGCCATACAGTGTGCCAGTTTCTTTCCCTTCTTAGGGCCTCTTCCTGGCATTTATGTGTTAAGATCTTCCTCCCTCAAGCTTTAGCTAAAATGTCTTCTAAGAGAGACTTCCATCATGACCTCCTTTCTAAAGTAGAAAATCCTTTGTGCCTTATCACAAAACCTGGAGGGTTTTTTTTCTTCTCTGTCACATAGCACATCCAGTTGATTAACAAATCCTTTTAGCTCTACTTTCAAAACACATCCAGTATTTGACACCTCTACTCATCTCCATCTCTGCCACTCTAGTCTAAGCCACCACGATCGCTCACCCAGTGATTGCAGTATCCCTGTCACCCTACCTCCACCTTAACCCTTTTGGCCAACTTAACCCAAAGCCAGAGTGGAGCTGATCAAAAGCCTTCACGTGGTTCCATTTTACTCAGTGAAAACCAGCATCTTGATCTCCGTAGTTTGGCTTTAACAGCTGGCCATCCTTGGAAGCCCTCTTTGTCTCCTGCTGCCCCAGCCACAGAACGCACACAGACACACGCAGTGTGCTCAAGCCTCATCGGCTGCAGTCCTTATTATCGCCACTCATGCTTCCTCCCAGGGTCTTTGCTCTTCTTCTGCCTCTGCCTCGAATGCTGGTCCCCTCGGTAGATCTATGTGAGGCACCTATTCAGTCCTTCACATCTGGAGTCTAATATCCCCCTTGTTGCCTGTTCTTAAATTTCAACCTCCCATATCCATACTTTTCCTTCCTTTTTTTTTTAAAGCATTTTTTTGCTATCTAGTATATATTTTCTCATGCTGTTTCTCCCATGAGAGTATAAGCTCCATGAGGGCAGGGAGTTAGCTGAGTTCATTTGTAGATCCCCAGAATGATGTTTGGTATTATTGAATATATGCATACATGTATGGATGAATAGTGTTTATAACAGTTTTCAAGTTTATTTACTTATTTGCTGTCTGACTTCCCCTGTACATCTGGGAGTGTCAGGAAAGCAGGAACTTGATCTGTTTATTCAGCATTCTAGCCAAATCTTAGCATGGTGTCTAGCAACAAAGCAGCAGTATAGTTTCTGTGGTAACTCAGTCATAGCTCACACTTTCATTGCGCTTATGGCAGTCAGCAACAGTCATTGACTTGTGAATCAATGAATACTAATAACTTTGCCTGTGTACTGCTGCTTAGTTTGTGAAGTACTTCCTTGTGTACTATTTCATTTGATTTTCACAATCATATTGACAGGACAGTCATCTCTCTACACAAGAATACTAAATGTAGGGATGTTTAAAGTCACTCTGTTTAAAGCGTTCACTTGGTAAATGGCAGTCAGAACTGAACTCCAGATTTTCCTACTCAGTTCAGTGCATTTTCCACTGTTATCAAAGGACCTCTCCAACTTACTATGCAGAAAAGTGTTTCAGGTACCTTATGTTACAACTATTGTCCTTTTTTGTATCAGTGAATTTTTGTTTCTGGGATTGTGTGTAACAAAACTAATGCTGTCGTATATGCACATATGCCTAAAGAGTGTTGAAAAGCGAGGTTTAAAATGGAAATATGGTTCTGTGTTAAATGAAAGTCTGAGCTATGACTGAGTTACCACACAAACTGTTCTGCTGCTTTGCTTATCTAGATTGGTCATCTTGAAGAAGGAATGAAAAGAAATAGAAAAAATGAGAGAGACCTGTGGTAGTGTTCTTATCACTGATGTCATTTTCCTTTTTTTGGCTTAAGTTTTAGTGCACTGAGAGGGCCAGGGTCTGTCACACACTTGCTTTGACGGTTGTATTCACAGCAGCCAAACTCATGGGACTTTAGGTTTGCCTGTACTTTGGCAGCTAATTATGATCTTAGGTGTCACAATGCTGAATGATCATTCCTAAACAAATGAATACCCCTCCATAAAGTGCACCACTATTCTTGACGTCTTGTAAGAGTGCATCGAGAGTACCGTACCTGGTAAAAGGCCCCATTGTCACTGAACTTAAGTAGAATCTGGGTTTCCTTCTGTGCCATTCCATCTTCCCCTGGGATCTAACTTAAACTTTATACATTGGGTTGGGTTTTAGTTCATTCTTATTTGAAGCCCTGGTTTATGTAAAATGTTGAAATGAGATCATTTGCACTACCTTAATAAGATTTGCTTGTTGTGCTAGATCTCCAACTTGCTGCTGAGCTTGGGAAGACATTACTGGATCGAAACACAGAGTTGGAGGATTCTCTTCAGCAGATGTACACAACCAATCAGGAGCAGTTACAGGAAATCGAGGTAATTTACTTAATGGGGGAGTTACTTCTGAGGTATTGGCTGTCTCTGCTCTTAAACCAATTGTATTCTACTAAAGTAACACTTGCAATTAAAAGTAATGTTTAATTTATAATGTGGACTTTTTTAGTATAAAGAACCATGGAAAGTGTATAGAGGTTGATTTTTACTGTCTTTAAGCTTTCTCAGTACATAAATCTGCTATGATGAAAGACATTTCTCTCTACCCCCTTGGTGAAGTAAACTTAGAAGTAAATGGTCCAGTATTTACCAATATGTGAAGCAAAGTAAAGCTGTGAATACTATATTTAGTTTTTTATTTTTTTCTTTTAAAAATGAACTATGTAATATTTAAGATTTGCAAAGAGGTACAAGAGAAAAATACAGTGGGTATCCTTATACCCACCAACCAGACTGAGAAAGAAAATTGTCTGTTGAGACTCCCTCTGTAAACCCTGCTTGGCTGCATCCCCTCCCCTTAACCAAACACCATCCTAAATTTGATGAAAATTTTTAAAATTGTAGTACCTGATTTCATAATATGAAAGATGCTAGCTTAAGGCTTTAAAATGGAAGTGCTATCTTGTAAATGGTCCCATTAATGTAGCCCAGCTCTGTGTAGGCCAGGTGACTGTAAAGATGATAGTTATGGATATTAACCAAACAGTTGTCCATCAGAACATTGCATGCCCCAAACTACCCTCCCACCTTAAAAAAGTCTTGCGCTTAAATTGTAACTCCTTCCCCTCAAATTGATACAGTAGAACCAGGACTCTTATAAGTCTATGTGCAGGAAAACATAGAAGACCTTAGAACACAGAAACCATTCGTCATGGTCAGAACTTACTAGGCTCTGATTATATACTGAAGCAGGTGCTAGAAACGCAAAGTAGAATGACATAGCCCTTGACTTCAGCCGAAATGACAGATTTCCGTTTTTGAATACGAATAAACCTGTCGTTAAAACGAAGACAAATTTATCATCTCAGTATTCTTACTTTTACATGGTGATCATAATTAAGATGCATACAGTAGATTCCCCTCCCCCGTCTCAGGATTTATGAATTTAGCCCATGATGTGACAAAATATGCTTTTATAATTCTAGAAAGGTGTACCTTGTAATGGTATTGAAGTCATCAGCTATCATTTTAAGTATATTCTATATCAGAAGAGCATAGAACTTCCCATACCTAAAGTTGAATTTATTACTCATAGAATTGGGCAGAAAACTAACAATGCAGGAAAACCAGGCATTTTTAAACTGTGATATCCAAGTGTCATACATGGTCAAGAAACTCATTCCTGTTTTGTTTCATGGGCTTTGTTTTTCAACTGATTGGAAGATTTCATAGAGTGGTCCCAGGGCATATACCTGAAGATTATCATATACTGTGTGGTACATTAATTTGAATTTGGGTAGAAACATAGTCTTAATACCTTGTATTGGTGTTTTCCATGTAAGCACTTACAAATCACCATAACTGAATACTGTAGTGAATACTTATTTTAGCACATCTGCCAAATACAGATTTAAAAAGTCCAAATATTTGTACAATTAGAGAATGATGCCTATTTGTTACTGTAAGGATTACAAACACAATTGCTTTATGATCTAAGTTACCTGTCTTTCTACTTTTGTTTTCTGTGGTTATTGAAGATGATTAAACAATTAAAAGAGATCATTGACATTCTGAAAAAAATCCAAAGATCTTTGAGATTCTCCAAATCTATAAATAACACTCCACTAATGTCTTCTGTAAGATTTTTTTTTTTCCTTAAAAAATGTCTGTATTCAAGCTTTCACACAGATGTGGCACTGTGGCCCCAGCAGTCACCTCTCCCCAACCCCTGATTCTTATAAGATATTGAAAAGGATAATAGAAATGTAAGTATCCAGGTCAGACCTTAATGATTAAATAAATATACAATCAACTATATGTGTTAATATAAAGCTAATTGAGTAAGTTTAGCCTGGAGTACTTCTAGAAACACTTCCATAGATCTCTTGTTTCTGTAGTGGAGCACACGGGTCCAGTGGTTCATAGACCAAGTATTGTAGTGTTCAACATTTTACTCTTTATCCGAACCTATTTTTTGAGTAAGAACAAAGATTTCTTCTCTGCCATTATGGTTGACTTTTTTCTTTCTTTCTCTTTATAAATGGCTTTCTGAAAGTCAATAAGGAGTGGGATGAAATGGAGATGAAATGACAATTCTGTCTAAACCCACTTACCAGCCAGGGGCCTCTTACAGACTAGACTTACTGCCTGCTCGATTTATACCTGTGTCCAGGCAGACTTGCAGATCACGACAGACTTCCAAGATCTCTGTCCAATAGTCTATACCACGGATGGCCTGAACACTCGTAAAAGTAACCAGGCAGCTGAAGAACCTAATTCTCTACTACATGATGACCCATGCAGTGTGTATAGTGTCTCTTATCATTGTACCCTTGGAGAGCCCCCTAAACTTTATCAGGACTCTTCCTTTCATTTAAACCTGATGTCTTTTTTTCTCTTTTAAGTAAACTTTAGAAAAAAATATGCATACAGAAAAAAACACAAACGCTAAGTCAGGTAATTGTCATAAACATACCCTTGCAGCCAACACCCAGATGAGAAATGAGAAAGTGGGCTTCCTTGGTGGCTCAATGGTAAAGAATCTGCGTGCCGGTCCGGGAAGATCCCACATACCGTGGAGCAGCCAAGCCCTGTGCCACAGCTATTGAGCCTGCGCTCTAGAGCCCAGATGCCACAACTGCTGAAGCCCGCTCGCCTGGAGCTTCTTGTGCTCTGCAACAAGAGAAGCCACCACAATGAGAAACCCATGCATTACTGCTCTCTGCAGCTAGAGAAAAGCCTGTGCAGCAATGAAGACCCAAGACAGCCAAAAATTTAAAAAATAAAAAAATTAGAAAAAAAAGAAATAAGGACATTATCAGCTCTTCCAGTCACCACCCCCACTAAGCAGCACTCTAATACCCTTATATTAGTTTAGCCTATCTTTGAACTTTACATAAATGGAGTCACTTGTACAAGTTTTAAACTAACTTTTTAGAATGTTCATTGGAAATTTTCCTGATTTGAAAAGTAATACGTGATCATATTTTAAATTTAGAAAATATACTGAAAACCAAAAAGGAACCTCTGTACCAACCCAGAGAAATTTTAAATCAGCCAGAAAATAGTCCTGGAACAAACTACTCAAGAGTGGATGAAGAATGATGAGGAACTGGTGAAAATACTAGGATAAAATCCCCAAAACTGTGACTCATTATGGAAATAGACAACTAGGAAACTGGCAAAGGATATTTTCTCAGTAGAACTACAAGTATGCTCTCAAAAGCTGTTCGTGGGTTTCAAACAGTCCTCATAAAAATTGATCAGTATTTTGTTAGGCATTGTGTCTTTTAAAAAAAAAATAACCGTTGAAACTAATGATTGGCTCCAGAGATGCCTATGTAGCCTGTGTGGCTTTTATTCAGCAACTAATTTTTCAAGATTCCAGAGCAAGTTTTTTTTTTCTTGGCTGAAGAGAAGGAGAGAAGCTTTGGAGAATAATGAGATCTGACACCATCAAACACAATTGGATTCTCTTAAAGTTTCTGACAGTTGTGTGAGCAGCCTACAGCCTTGAGTAAACTGCTGGAAACCTGCTTGGAAACCTGCATTATCCCCACAGGAGTCAAAAGAGTCTGGCCTTAGGGGCCCTTATTTCAAGAGCTCATGTCTTCCTTGAAAATTTTAGCATTTTGTGCTTCCCCTACTACATTTATCAATATTCTACTGTGTATTATACTTATTTCTTGATTTGTTCTATTCTCCTTCTCTCCCCGCCCCCCTTACCTAACCATTTTCCACTGCAACTTTGAAGGCTGTTGCTGTGTTTATTCATGGTCTTTCAAACATAGTAGATGATAAATGAGTACTTGTTCAAATCAGTATCTTAACAGAGGACAGATAAGCAGTTTACAAAGCACTTCCAATAATTCCTAAATGTTTCCACCTCTGGAGATTTTGAAAGGAAGTGGAAGGAGCTCTGACCTCAGTGTTAGAAGATTCAGACCTAAACCCTCAATTCCATACCAAATAGCTAGACTTTCATTTCAGTTCAGTCCAGTCACTCAGTCATGTCCGACTCTTTGTGACGCCATGGACTGCAGCACGCCAGACTTCCCTGTCCATCACTAACTCCCGAAGCTGGCTCAAACTCATGTCCATCGTGTCGGTGATGCCATCCAACCATCTCATCCTCTGTCGTCCCCTTCTCCTCCCGCCTTCAGTCTTTCCCAGCATCAGGGTCTTTTCAAATGAGTCAATTCTTCACATCAGGTGGCCAAAGTATTGGAGTTTCAGCTTCAGCATCAGTCCTTCCAATGAATATTCAGGGCTGATCTCCTTTAGGATGGACTGGTTGGACCTCCTTGCAGTCCAAGGGACTGTAAAGAGTCTTCTCCAACACCACAGTTCACAAGCATCAATTCTTTGGCACTCAAGTTTCTTTATAGTCGAACTTGCACATGCATACATGACTACTATGGAAAAACCATAGCTTTAACTAGACGGACCTTTGTTGATAAAGTAATGTCTCTACCTTTTAGTAAGCTGTCTGAGTTCGTCCTGACTTTTCTTCCAAGGAGTAAGTGTCTTTTAATTTCATGGCTGCAGTCACCATCTGCAGTGATTTTGGAGGCTAAAAAAATAAAGTCTGTCACTGTTTCCACTGTTTCCCCATCTATTTGCCATGAAGTGATGGGACCAGATGCCATGATCTTATTTTCTGAATGCTGAGCTTTAAGCCAACTTTTTCATTCTCCTTTTTCACTTGCATCAAGAGGCTCTTTAGTTCTTCTTTGCTTTCTGCCATAAGGGTGGTGTCATCTGCATATCTGAGGTTATTGATATTTCTCCCAGCAATCTTGA
>NW_011494644.1:4814956-4838612 GCF_000754665.1 Bison bison bison | reverse complement strand
ATCCTTTTCTAAATCCAGCTTGAACATCTGGAAGTTCACGGTTCACATACTATTGAAGCCTGGCTTAGAGAAGTTTGAACATTACTTTGCTAGCATGTGAGATGAGTGCAATTGTGCAGTAGTTTGAGCATTCTTTGGCTAGATTTTAGGCCAATGAATTACCTCTCAGATCCTGTTTGCTCTGCTGTGTAATGGCGATAAGAACGCTTGCACGACATTATAGCACAGGGCTGTTGTGAGGTGATGAAATGATATATACACTTATATATATGTAAGTGTATATATTTTGGACAGTATGAATTGTTGCCCTGTTGATCCGTGTTTCAAGAATTTTAGTAATGAAAGAATCTTAATTCTGAAAAAAATAAATCCTTTTCAATTACTGGAAAGTAGATCTAAAGTAGAACAAGCAAAGCTTTTTATAATGAGATTATAAGTGGTTTTTATTTTCATATTTCATACTTTTTAACTTTTTCCTAAATTTCCTCCAAGGGAAATGTAATATTTTAATTAGGGAAGAGAGGCTTTTCAAAGGTAGTGGAAAACATTTCTTCAGTGTTACAGAATGTCATTTTGATACTAAGTTCAGAGGAGTTGGGCTGTAATCTTTAATATAAGGATAATCCCAGCACTACATAAAAGCCAAATTTCCATTCCATTCCTTATGAGTGTTTGGCTGTGTCTATCTTTTCCAGCATTCCAGGTCAGGTTCTACAGTTGCAGATAGGTGTTAATATAATCCTTCTGGCCTTTTTCAAAAGTTTGCCTCAATTGTAAAGGCAGCCTACTTATAGCTTTTTCATATAACCTGAACCTTATACTCCTGAAATGCGTATACTCCTTGAGGTGACATTTTGTACATATTCTAAGACGTTTGGGAGACAACCCACGGAACTTAAACTTTGATACTCTTGCCTTTAAGTTGACATTTTGCCTATGATTTTGCTACCCCCATGTTCCCCTTCTGCCACTGTTTTGCTTAAATATCCCCTCATCACTCTCCCCTGTTTAATATGGCAAATACTTGCGTACTCAAGCTCTTTTTGGCACTTGGATTTTAGGATCTCTGCAGTCCAGGCAGATTCATTTGAGGCTGTGATCAAAGATTCTGAATTGAAAAAACCAAAACATAGGAAGCATAGCCATGCCTTTAAATGAAGGGTAGAAAATAAGGGTAGAAATAACCTATTTCCTTGTAGAATTGGAAAAATTTCATTAAATACTAATTTGATGTTTTAGAGGCCAACCTTAAAGCAATGTCTGACTACATGGATTCTGATTCTCTGGTCTCATATCACTGCTTGCTGAGAGGGCTCAACATTTTTCTTAGAAGTTGCTGACCAGTTTAGGCAGACTCCCTTGTTAGGTAATCTATCACAGAGTCTTGGAGAAGTGAAGGGCTTTTCTGATTAGCTTTGATTTAATAATAATAATAAGATTAAACTCCTACTACATGAAAACAAGCTCCCTGCCAGTCTTCAGATTGTTCTTAAAGCCAAGTCACCTAAAACCAAAATATCACAAGTTCTTCCCAAACGGTTTCATTGTGTTTTCCCACCACCCACAGGTTTTTATATATCAAATAAGGGGGACCTACTGTAGTTTTCTAAACAGCCTCTTTGTACTTATTTACATACTGAATTGCTTCCTTTATCCTGGCCACAAATCTAATTTGAACATTGTATCTTTAAAAAGGTTAAATATCTTGGGGCCCATGTAAGAGAGACTTGTTAACAAAAAGTCTGTTTCAGATTGGTGGGGCATAGCTGTGCCATGGGGAATAAACACAGAGAAATTATCTGTAAATAGAACTGGGGGGAAGAATTAGTAAATAACCAGGGCCTCTTCCCAAAAGGGCTATAGCCAAAGCTCTTCTTAGCCTCTCTGAATGATCCTCTCAACATTCCAGCAGTCTGAGTTGTGGTACCAGGCGTGATAAGCTATTGTGAAGAGAGGTCTAGAAATTGTCAGTTACCAATATTTTTTTAGTCCCTATTGTGGATCAAGAATTGTGCTAAATGGACTAGATATATAAGAGGCTTCCCTTCTTCAAGGAGGATTAGAAAGACATGTTAACAAGTGAGCAGTTTGGTTGTTTATTAAGTGCAAAGTGTTTTGAGAGAAATTATTCCATAACATCTTACGGAAAAACCCAAACAAACTTTTTGGCCAACCCAACGATAGCGTCCTTTGGGAGTGGTACCGCTTTAAATGGGGTGGCCTAGAAAGGCTTCTGAAGCCTTTATGTTTGCATGGAGGCCTAAAGGATAATTTTTAAAGTCTTAGCCATCTTTATGCTATGGATCCCTTTGGCTTTCTAGTGACTCTTTGATGACCCTCTTAAAATACATAAAATACACAGAATTACAAAGGGAATTGGTTATATTGAAATGACTATAAAAATACTGAAAAAATAAATTTCTGATATATTAACATGTGTTTATTAATACATTAAATATCAAAATCAAATGGTAATCTAAAAATTGTAATTTCAAATAGTGATGAAATGAATCAGGATTTCTGCAACCACTGTCATGTGATAACTGTGGTTTCTGGAGGTGATGAACTCCTAAGGATTCCTCATACTACTGGTGGTTTGTTGCTTCCATTCCTAATTGAAGAAAATGCTAAATTTCAGTTAGAAGTTAGTGAAAATGAAGGTATAACTTTTCTTCCAACCAAGTTCTTGGATCCTCTCAATTCTACCCAGGGACCTCAGGTCAAGAACTGCTGGATTAGATGAAGCCAGCCAGGAAAAGTGAGGCCCTGGGAGAGGGGAGAGGAGGATGACAAAGGCCCTAAAAGGAAGAGCGAGCTTGCCTTAGCGTGAGACAACTCCACAATTTCGAGATAAAGTTAGCCCCTGAGTGTGAAATAAGGACTACAAATGAAACTAGAAAAACCATTAAGAGACAGGCAAATGTTAATGCTGAAACATAACAGATGATATTAAGGCATTGTTGGGGTTTTTAAAGGTATGATTTGAATTGTGGTTAAAATGAAGTCTTATCACTTAGAGATATATAAATATGTATATTTAAGCTGTCTTGGATTTGCTTTAAATTGACTGGGGCTTGGGGGAATAGAAGAGATGAAACAAGACTGTGTACTGACAGTTGTTGAAATTGGATGATGTGATGACGGTTTGTTAGACCATTTTTTCTGCATTTATTGTATGTTTGAAGTTATCCATTTAAAGTTTTTAAAAATGCAGTAGATAAGCCATCTGTAGAGAGTATTTGTGTGGACTGAAAATTTAGGAAGGAGCACTCACAATTAAGTAGTATATGAGGGCTTTCCTGGTGGCCAGACAGTAAAGAATCCACCTGCAATGCAGAAGACCCAAGTTCGATCTCTGGGTTCGGAAGATCCTCCTGGAGAAGGGCATGGCATCCCACTCCAGTATTCTTGCCTGGAGAATTCCATGGACAGAGGAGCCTGACAGGCTACAGTCCATGGGGTCGAAAAGAGTTGATTTCAAGGAATTATGACTGTAGGAACATGTCACAGTATAACATGATAAAGAATGGTGTTGTGATGCAGTTAAAATACAGCCTAATTTTATTGAATAATTGCAAGTTGTTCATTGTTGATCCAAGTGAATGTTTATGTCTCCTAGACCCATGAGAAAGAGACATTGGTTTGGAGGAGGGGAGGCTTCCAGGATTTTCCATTTCTGAGATCAACATTTTTCTAATAAGTGTGATCCACAGACCACTTACACTAACATCATCTGGGGTTTTTACTAAAAATGCAGAATCCTGGTTCAATCCCAGTCTCATGGACTCAATTTTAGGGGAAAGGGGCCCAGGTTCTTATACTTTTATAAATCCCCTAGATGAATTTTAGCACATGAAAAGTTTGAAAACTTAACTGTAAATAAGAATGAAATAGCTGCTCTTATTGAGCAGTTTTACATTTGCAAGATGGCATGCTGAACCCTTCCCCAGGTGATGAAGAAATTTCACCTTAGAAAAACTGAGTTACTTATAGGAGTCATCCAACTGGAAATGGCAAAGTGGGACTCCAAACCAAATTCCAACCCCACAGCCTGTGCTCTTAGCTACTCTACTGCTGCCTCCCGTCAGGCCATCTCTCTCCTCTGGTCCTCTGTCCACCAAGACTTCCATGGGCACTGGCCTCCCACCTGCTCTTTAGGGGCAGATCCTAAGGAGGATGTGAATAATCCAGTTACTGGGCAGTTATATCTCTTGTTGTAAATTAATAGTGTCTGGTCTGTGCTGCCTGCAATGCAGGAGTTGCAGGTTCGATCCCTGGGTCTGGAAGATCCCCTGGAGAAGGAAATGGCAACCCACTCCAGTATTCTTGCCTGGGAAATGCCATGGACAGAGGAGCCTGGTGGGCTACGGTGCAGTGGGTCGCAAAAGAGTCAGACATGACTTAGTGACTAAACACACACTCGCTGTGTATTAGACTTAGATTTTTGTGAATTGTCCCAAAGAATACTTGAAACCTTTGTTGTTTAGTCGCTAAGTCATGTCTGACTCTTTGTGACCCCGTGGACTCAGCACACCAGACTCCTCTGTCCTCCTCTGTCACCTGGAGTTTGCTCAAGTTCGTGTCTATTGAGTCAGTGATGCTATCTTAATGATCTCATACTCTGGTGCTCTCTTCTGCTTTTGCCTTCAGTCTTTCCCAGCATCAGGGTCTTTTCCAATAAGTCTGCTCTTCGCATCAGGTGGCCAAACTATGCTTCAGCTTTAGCATCAGTCCTTCCAATGAATATTCAGGGTTGATTTTCTTTGGGATTGACTGGTTTGATGTCCTTGCAGTCCAAGGGATTCTCAAGAGTCTTTTCCAGCACAATTTGAAAGCATCAATTCTTTGGCGCTCAGCTTTCTTTATGGTCCAACTCTTACATCTGAACAGGACTACTGGAAAAAACCATAGATTGACTATACAGATCTTTGTTGGCAAAGTGATGTCTCTGCTTTTTAATATGCTTTCTAGATTTGTCATAGTTTCCTTCCTTGGTCATGTCCAACTCTTTGTGACCTCATGGACTATAACCCACCAGGCTACTCTTTCCATGGAATTTTCCTGGCAAGAATACTGGAGTGGGTTGCTATTTCCTTCTGCAAGGGATCTTCCCAACCCAGGGATCAAACCCAAGTCTCCCACATCTCCTGCATTGCAGGCAGATTTTTTATTGCTGAGCCACAGGGGAAGCTCTACTTGAGAACTTATAATTGACATAAAGCAGCCTGCAGCATGTCTGCAGCTGTTAAACACATTTCTATATTGTAAATCTTTTTTCCACTCCAGTGTTCTGAAGAGATTGAACACATTCCCTCAGTGACGGGAACCCACCAGGACATTGCCAGCCAGAGGGAAGGGTTAAGGGCACACCTCTAGGAGAGGCTGGTGGGGATTGAGGGAGTGGAGTGAACAGGCTTTCACAGGGGCTATGCCTTGTGCTCATTCCCTCTCATTTAATACTTTCAGTCCTACAAAGTGAAAGTCGCTCAGCTGTGTCTGACTGTTTGAGACTCCATGGACTCTACAGTCCATGGAATTCTCTAGGCCAGAATACTGGAGTGCATAGCCTTTCCCTTCTCCAGGGGATCTTCCCAACCCAGGGATCAAACCCAGGTCTCCCACATTATATGTGGATTCTTGACCAGCTGAGCCACAAGGGAAGCCCAAGAATACTGGAGTGGGTAGCCTATCCCTGCTCCAGCGGATCTTCCCGATCCAGGTTGAGTCAACCGGGGTCTCCTGCATTGCAGGCGGATTCTTTACTAACTGAGCTATGAGGGAGGCCCCTTCAGTCCTACAAGGTAGGTACTAACTGATCCACAATTCATTTTAAATTCGGAACCTAAAAAGCTCTATACAAACAAGGTTTTTTTTGCCCAAGTGCAGCAAATTCATTTGACAGCAAACCTTCACCTCAACTTGCATGAGGCTTCCTGTAACCTTCACTCATACTCTCTGAGGAGAGCATTACATCTTGATGATAGGGCTTTGCCCAGCCCTCACTGAGGATGGTATAAAGTGTGTGTTGTCTTCCTAAAATTCAAAGAATTTTCCCAAGCATTCTCAGCCAAGAGTTTCAGGGGTATGAAAAGATATGAGAATGAAGTGTTTTCTCAACACCTTGCTACTGACCTGTGTAAATAGGTTTGAAAAAAGACCTCAAATACTTTTTCAACCCTGCCACACTGGCATTTAAAGAGCCCATTGAAAGTCATGTAGCCTGTTCTTTGAAAGAAGTCCATTAGCTTTGCAAATACTTAACAGATGTGTCTGAAGATCCTCCGGAAAGTATTTTTAAAGTTGTGTCTTCGGTTTGTTACCATTTGGTCATTGGTAATGCTTCAGACTTAGCTTTTGCCTCTTTCTGGTTGTGCCCCCAGAGAAATATTATGACTGTTTCATTTGGAATAGATAGTGTTTCATGGTCTTCAAGTGAAGTCCAGTGGCAGGGGGAGTCAGGGAGATGTGGGGGGTAGGAAATCAAGGTAATGTGGCAGCGAGGCGTTAAAATTGTGATTATTTTCCTTTATCCTCGGCCAGTTGGAAAGCACCCTTAGCAAAATAAATAATCTGGCAGATTTCTCACAAATAAGGAGGATTATGGTGACAACATTCTCACAGAATTAAAAATATTGTTGAATAATACTAAGTTAAAGTATCTTTTTCTGGTTAAGTCAATATTTTTTTCCCCTATTCTTTGTCCAGAATATCTCACCTAGAAGAAAGAAATCAAATATTTTTCAAGCAAAAATCATCTAAAATCCTCCCTCTTAGGCTTTCCTTATTTCTGTAAAATATATTTTTGCTTAAACTTTGATGATGTGTTCCAAGCTTTTTCTCTTGGGGATTGTCATGTCTTGCCTGGATTTTCCTGTCAAATATTAATTTTATGTGTGTTTTGTGCTTTATAAGAGTAGGCCAGCCTAAAGTGTATTTGGTGAGCTTTAGGGGAATGAAACATAAAGGACGGCCTGTACTCCGCTCCTTTTAAGAAAAGTAGTTTAATTGAGATTTTAAGTCTTCATTTCGTAAAATAAACTTGTGGTGTTGTGGTATAATGAAAACTATATATTTGACCTTTATCCCCATGTCCTGAATCCCTTGGCATTTCCTGAATGATAGAATGAGACTGGTTGCCAGAGGAGCCGACCACATGATTAGAGGGTTAGAACTTTCAGCCCTGTCGCCAGCCTCTACAGAGGGGTCAGGGACTGGAATCAAGTTTGTTCACCAGTGGCCCATGATATAATTAATCATGCCTGTGCCATGAAGCTTCAGTAAAACTCTGAAAGAAGACTAAGGGGTTTCCAGGGAGGGTGGTGCCTCTGAGAAGAATAAAGCTGTAAGTAAATCCCCTTCCCAAGCTCTCTTGTTGTTTTAGCAGATTATTGAACCTGAGGGGAGGTCATGGGAATTCCCAAATTTATAGCTATTTGGTCGAAAGGACGGGTGGTCCCTAGGACTTACCTCTGGTACCTAAATTGGGGGCAGTTTTGTGGAACCGAGCCCTTATCACTCCAGGTAGTGTCAGAATTGAATTGCAGGATACATTCTGTATTATACCTGCATACTGCAGGTATCCTACGTGTTTAATGTGTAACCTGGTCACAATTATCTCTTCCAGTATCTGACCAAGCAGGTGGAGCTTCTGCGGCAGATGAATGAACAGCACGCAAAGGTTTATGAGCAATTAGATGTCACAGCGAGGGAACTGGAGGAAACAAATCAAAAGCTCGTTGCTGACAGCAAGGCCTCACAGCAAAAGATTCTGAGGTATATTTTTTAGAATCCATTGAAGAAGCCCTAGGGGAAGTCATTTAGTATAAACTAGAATAGAACATGGCTGTAGTGGGTTCAGGTCAGTATGGGGTAAGCTTTAATTTAATTCTCTATGGAGAATAGAGATTAAATAGAAGTCTTTTCCAATTACAAAAGCCCAGTTTGAGTGGTTGCCAGCTAAGCTCTCCTCACTGCTTATGCCTTTAATTTAATATGACAAGCTGCAATTGGCTTCTGTCTGTTCCTCACAGTCTGACTGAAACAATTGAATGCCTGCAAATGAACATTGATCACCTCCAGAGCCAAGTGGAGGAGCTGAAATCATCTAGCCAAAGGAGAAGGAGCCAGGGGAGGCATGACCAGGAGAAATCGGCCCCCAGCTTCTCGTCTTTGAAAGAGCTGTATGACCTCCGCCAGTAAGAGCCCACCTTCCATTTGCAAGCAGGAGAACATCTCGTGTCATTGGCACATTCTGGATCCCAGTAGATTAAAAGTGCCCTTTGAGGAAATGCCACTTGGCTATCAGGCCGCCAGTGGTTTGAACAAAACCACTTACACATACAAGTGATAGTTGCTGCTGTTGTTGTCGTTTAGTCCAGTTGAAATTTCAGTAAAACAAAATCCAGGCAAGCAGAAGGCTTGTTTTTTTTCTTGCCTGCAGAAAAGCCTTTTACAATTTAGACTTTGGAGATTGAAGCTTCATTTAAGAACTATTTCTTGAACACCTGTGGTAAGGCAGGTGCTATGCCAGATGTGAGGAGTGGTGAGCAAAACAGACATAGTTCCTGCCCTCATGGAGCTTTCGGTCTCAGGAAGAGGCAGGTAGCACATAAGTATAGTTACAAGTTGCCCAGGACTCTGACCAGGCGAGAGACCAGCTCATGCATTTGGAGGGCCTCAGCTTGACTGTTCATCAGATCGCCGTCAGGCCTAATCAGAATCTCTAGGTGTGAGTAAAAGGCTATTCAGGTGATTCTGATGTATGTTCTTGGTTTAAAATCACTGTAGCAATGGTTCTCAATCTTAGCTGCATATTATGACTCATAGGAAGAGCTTTAAAAAATAAAAACCCTCTAGTCCATGTGGCAGACCAGCTAGGTCAGAATCTGTGGGGGTGGGACCCAGGCGTCAACCGTTTTAGGACTGCCCAGGTGATTCTAATCTGCAGCCAAGACTGAGCACCACTGGCTGTTCTGATCTCCTTGAACAGTCTCAATCATACTACTGGTCTTTGGGAATGGATGTTCTGTAGCATTTTTAATGTTTAAAAAAAAATTAATTACAAAAGTTGTGTTTTCTTCCATGTGTTGTCAGTCTCACACATTCATTTTAGCCACTGCTCTAGGGTGGAATAGGCAAAAAATCAGTCATATCACAGCTCCTCAAAAATACGTAGTTGGAAAAAAATCATCAGCCTCCCTCTTTGCATTCTCAGTCGGCCTGTGTAAGAGTCTTTCAATATTTCCCCCAGGCACTTCGTGTACGATCATGTGTTTGCCGAGAAGATCACTTCCTTACCAAGTCAGCAAAGCCCCGATGAGGAAGAAAATGAGCATTTGAAGAAAACAGTGACAATGCTGCAGGCCCAGCTGAGCCTGGAGCGGCAGAAGCGGGTGACCATGGAGGAGGAATACGGGCTGGTGCTGAAGGAGAACAGCGAGCTGGAGCAGCAGCTGGGGGCCACGGACACCTACCGAGCCCGCGCGCTGGAGCTGGAGGCGGAGGTGGCCGAAATGCGGCAGATGTTGCAGGCGGAGCATCCTTTTGTGAACGGGGTGGAGAAGCTGGTGCCGGACTCTCTGTTTGTCCCTTTCAAAGAGCCCGGCCAGAGCCTGCTGGATGAGATGCTCCTGACGGTGCCCGAAGCGCACAGGAAGCCCCTCAAGCGTAGTAGCAGCGAGACGGTGCTGAGCAGCCTGGCGGGCAGCGACATCGTGAGGGGCCACGAGGAGACCTGCATCCGCCGGGCCCAGGCGGTGAAGCAGAGGGGCATCTCCCTTCTGCACGAGGTGGACACACAGTACAGCGCCCTGAAGGCGAAGTACGAGGAGCTGCTGAAGAAGTGCCAGCAGGAGGAGGACAGCCTGGCCCACAAGGCTGTGCAGACCTCCCGGGCTCCAGCCAAGGACCTGGCTGCCCTGAACGCCCAGCGCACGCCCAGCACCCTCAGCTGGGTCCCAGCCTCTGTCACCCCAGAGCCCATCAGCTCCCCCACCACCTCGACGCCGCCAGAATACAAAGCGCTTTTTAAGGAGATCTTTAGTTGCATCAAGAAAACTAAACAGGAAATAGATGAACAGAGAACCAAATACCGATCTCTCTCCTCTCATTCCTAAGTGAACCACCGGCTCCAGGACTAACTGGCCTGCTTCCTGTTACCTCTCTCTCCCACTCACACAGTGTGTGTCGACCCCAAAGCCTGATGTTGCTCCCGATGTTGGCCTCGTTGCTTTGCTTATTTATTAGCAAATGTATAGAGTGAGGAAGGAAGGTGCTCCCTGGTGGCAGGTGTATAATCCAGTTCGTTTAAGCTCCTCAGGAAATCCCATGACAGACTGGCCTCTGGCTAGCGCGATGATTAGGTTGCAGTTCCTTGAAAAGCCGCAGGGCCAGTGGAGGGAGGGTCTGTGCCCCTGGAGAAGCAGGCCTGGAGTAACTGTAGTATATAGTAAATATAATATAGTGTATATTATATAGGGGAAATGGCAGAGTTGAAACAACGCCAATGCAGTTCCTGCTGCCTTCTTGCTTAACTTCTCAAAACTATGTAGAAGTTAGACGGCTGCCACATGAAAAGGTCTTTCACAAACACTTGGATACTGTGAATTCATGAAGAAGAATGTTCAGGAGAAAGCAGGGGTCCCATCCAAAGCAAATGGCATTAACAAATACTCCAAGCCTTTGAGTTCATTACATCTGCTACCAGTGGAACTGTGACTGACGGGTAATCCTAATATATCTCAGTCCAGCTGAATACCAAATTGAAAGGGCAGGCTCTGGTTGGCCCAGTTAGCTTGTTAGCAGAGCCCTGGAGGGCCTTCTCCCCACATTCAAATGTTTGTATTCAAAAGCTATAGTGGCTAGGATAGGCAAATCATTCTTTTCTTAAATTCACAGTAAAGGGGCAAGATGGAACCCTCACCCCCACTGTGCTGTCTGAGCTGGCTAGCCCACTGGTCTCAAGCTGCTCCTACTCACTTCCTACCATTCCTGTACATGTTTGTGACTTGCTGCAGAAATGCCTATCTGCCACTTTATATTAAACAGTGTTGATGTCCTGACTGTGGAAATACACTTGTTCTCTCACTTGCGTACTTTTAATTTAAAACTATTTAAGAAAACTGAGTTCCATTTATTGTGTATATTTTTCTAAAAACCAAATAAAATTACCTATGAAAATGAACAAATGGATAAATTCCTTGTTATTTCAATCTTAAGCCATTTCACTGTTATTACCAACTGTTTACTTTTCTTCTTCCAACAGAATCTCTCTGGGAAGAATTGATAGTGATTTTTTTTCCATTTCCATTTTTCCCATTCTTTGGGATTGTGTAGTAGCACAAATTCTGCTCATATTGATGTTCATTAAAATTACTATATGATTTAAAAAATGTATATGCTGTATATAATTTTCACTATTTTAGAAATGTCAGACTTGGTTCTAAATTAATAGCATTTTGGCTAGTTGATTCTTAAATAATTCAGTTATAGGAAAGACACTTTAGAGAGTTCAGATGTTAAAATGAGCATTGAATCTAATTTTGCACAATGGCAAAGCTGGATTAATGGGTAAAACATTATTTCTTCAAACAGTATAAGGAGTTTATAGTGAGTTGGCTCATCTTCCCTGACCTTCTGACCTTCCAGTCCTTGTCCTGTCCAGTTACCAGTTTATTGGTATATCATTCCAAACTATTCCGTGCTTAGATTAGTAAATGAATGTGCTTCTATCACCCCATAGTTTAAAGTGAGTGTATCTTGCCTTTTTACTGAACCATGCATCTTTAAACCGTGTATTTTTTTTTAATTAAGTGTAGTTGATTTGCAATGTTGTGTTAGCTTCTGGTGTACAGCAAAGTGATTCAGTTATACACGTACATAGTTTTATATTCTTTTCCATTATGGTTTATTACAGGATATTAAATATGGTTCCCTGTGCTATACAGAAGGACCTTGCTGTTGATGCATTCTGTATATAATAGTTTGCATCTGCTACCAAACTCCTTATCAGCCATCCCTCCCCCACCCCCCGCCTCCTTGGCAACCACAAGTCTGTTCTCTGTCTGTGAATCTGTATCGTAGGTAAGGTCCTTTGTGCCATATTTTAGATTTCATGTATAAGGTGATATCATGTCTTTCTCTTTGTGATTTGGTTCATTTAGTATGATCTAGGTTCATCCAGGTTGCTGCAAATAGCATTGTTTCATTCATTTTATGGCTGACTAGTATTCTGTTGTTTGTATATGTACACCCCACCTTCTTTACCCATTCATCTGTTGATAGGCGTTTGTGTCTTGGCTATCGTAAATAGTGTTGCAGTGAACACAGGGTACACGGATCTTTCCAAGTTCGCGTCTTCTCCAGGAGTGGGACTGCTGGATCATATGGCAACTCTATTTTTAGTTTTTGTGGACCCTCCATAGTGACGGCACCAGTTTACATTCCCACCACCAATATAGGAAGGTTCCCTTTTCTCCACACCCTTGCTAGCATTTATTTGTAGGCTTTTTAATGGTGGGCATTCTGACCCGTGTGAGGTGGTAGCTTATTGTAGTTCTGATTTGCATTTCTCTAATAATTACCAATGTTGAGCCTCTTTTTCATGTGCTTGTTGCCATACCAATAAACTTTATGACCCGTGCCAAACTAATAGAGGAAAAATGGTATTTTCCTTATTGTTTAGTTTTGCATTTATTAATAAGATTGAATAGCTTTTAATCTGTTCAAAGCCATTTTTGCATTGCCCTTTGCCTATTAAAGAGCTCTAGTATTTAGGAAATTCACTTTTGCAATTAGATATTACATGCTATTTATCTTTTTACCTTGTTACTGGAATTTTGCAAAGTAAGATTTTTGTGTAGTTATATTAATCTTTAAATACTTTATTTCTTTTTGTGCTTGACAGTTTGAACCATCTGAATTTCAAGTTTTCTGGGTTTTTTATTGTGGTAAAAATACACATAATTAATATCTGAACCACTTTTAAGTGTACAGTTCAAACATGTTAAATACATTCACATTGCTGTGCAACCATCAGCCACCATCCATCCCCATAATTCTTACTCTTTAAACCTGAAACTCAGACTCCGCCTGCCACTGCAGGTGACATGGGTTCAATCCATGGTCCAGGAAGATTCCACGTGCCTCGGGCAGCTGAGCCCGTGCCGCAGCTGCTGAAACCTGTGCCCTAGCGCCCACATGCCGCGACTACTGGGCCCATGTGCCTAGAGCCCGTGTTCCACAACAGAAGCCACCACAATGAGGAGTCCGTGCACAACTAGAGAGTACCCCTGCTTGCTGTAACTAGAGAAAGTCCATGTGCAGCAGTAAAGACCCAGCACAGCCATTAAAAAAAAAACTCAAACTCTCTACCCATTATACAATAACTCTGGGAGGCAGGATCAAAATGGTGCTGTAGGACCCTGGGATCACCTCCCCGAACAAACTCAAATCAAAACTACGTGGGCTTCCCTGGTGACTCAGTGGTAAAGAATCAGCTTACCGATGCAGGAGACACAGGTTCGATCCCTGATCCAAGAAGATCCCACGTGCCAAGGAGCAACTAAGCCTGTGTGCCAACTACTGAGCCCAAGTGCCGTAATTACTGAAGCCCATGCACCCTAGAGTCTGCTCCACAAGAGAAGCCTGTGCACCGCAACTAGAGAAAAGCCCATGCAACACCAAAGACCCAGCATAGCTAAATGCGTTTCTACATACTAACAGTACAAAGGAAATAAAAACAATTTGTGTTGACTTTGTATTCTGCTACATTGCTTAACTCATCCAAACTTTTTTTGTGAAATATTTAGTTTTCTACATACAAGATCATATCATCTGCAAACATATTACTTCCTTTCCAGTTTTTTTCTTGCCTAAGTGCTCTAGCTAGTACTTCCAATACTATGCTAAACAGAAGTAATTATGGTAGGCATCCTTACCTTGTTCCTGATCTCAGAGGATATGCCCTGATATCACCCTTGCATAGACATGAAAAGCTGAAAGTCACTGTCATGTCCAACTCTTTGCAATATAGTCCATGGAATTCTCCAGGTCAGAATACTGGAGTGGGTAGCCTTTCCCTTCTCCAGGGGATCTTCCCAACCCAGGGATCAAACCCATGTCTCCTGCATTGTGGGCAGATTCTTTACCAGCTGAGCCACAAGGGAAGCCCAAGAATACTGGAGTGAGTAGCCTATCTCTTCTCCAAGGGATCTTCCTGACCCAGGAATCAAACCAGTCTCCTGGACTGCAGGCAGATCCTTTACCAACTGAGCCATGAAGGAAGCCCTTGCATAGGCATGGTTGACTTAATTCTTTACAAGGTACTGGAATCGACTGCTTATCCTTTTTATTCATAAGCTACCTTTGTCAGACTTTAAGATCAATGCTTTGATAAGCATCTGGGGGACCATCACATGCTGTTACATCATAAAGATTTTATATAATTCAACTGTGATAATCCCTGGCCCTTTTCCTCTCTAGTAACTGCTCTGTTGCAATTTCTTTCCAACCACTTTTAGTAATTTATGTTTTAGTTATAAATCATCTGATTCCTCTAAACTTTCCCCATCTCATTGTCTATACAAGTGTGTGTCATTTTCCTTCATTGATAGCTATTGGTGTATCTTAATTTACATTTTTACCTCAATTTTTATTTTTAAATATTTCCTTCTCTGTTCTTATTTTCCTAGCTATTTGAATTCAGTGTTTAACTCATTTCTCTTTATTAGTGTTTAAGGCTTTGACTCCTCCAAGCCCCACCAGTTCCAGTCTGCTCAGTCTTTGCTTTACCACAAGGGGCCTCCCCTTGAGTAGAGCTATTATATGATAGCTGGACACACTCCATAAAGATTTTAGAAGGTTTTTACTCTTCAGCCTCATGTATGTTAACAATTAGAACCAAGAACATAATATACAATCAACCTGTTAAACTTTCATTACCAAATATTGTAGCTCTTTTTTTTTGGGCGGGGGGGGGGGGGGGGGTCGGGGCGGGCGGAGTACGAGTACACAGACGCCATCATGTAAATCTTCAGAGTAGTGTAGTGGCTCTACTGCCCAACAGACCACAGCGAAAGTCTTATTTTAGCGAAATTTCCTGTCTCGCCCAATCTAGCTGAATTCTTTAATTTTTCACAGTCCTCCAAGGGCTGACTACACTGGTCACTATGGGCTAGCCACACGTGGCAACTGAGCACTCAAACTGTAGCTACTCCAAACTGCGAGTGTGATAAGTGTAAGATGAAAAGTGAAAGTTGCCCAGTCGTGTCAGACTCTCTGCGACCCCATGGACTACACAGTGTATAAGATACCAGATAGTAAAAACTTGGTACCAAAAAATTTAATATTTTTATTACATGTTGATATTTTAGCTATATTAGGCTACGTAAAATACATAAAAATTTAACAAGTTTCTTTGTACTATCTTTAATATGTGTACTAGAAAAATTTACAATTACACATGTGACTGTACAGTCCCACCAGGCAGTGCTGCTGGCTGCCGTCCCCCGATGTACATACAAGGCTCTGAGAGCAGGCAACACTGCCTTCTTGCAACCATTTGAAGACAGCAGCACCATGATGCCAGGTTAGTGTTAGCATTTATTTTAAAAATACACAAAATATAAATTTTTTACATCAAAGTGTGATGACTTCACTTATACATTGTTCCATACTTACCTCGTTTTATTTGCATCCATATGCAAACATTGAGAATAAATGTATTTGATTCTGATTTTTTGCTATGGTTCATGTAAACAGTTGAGACTGCGACTTTTAAAGTAGGTTGTTTTAAAAGGTAAGATGGCCACAGGAAACCAACAGTGAAACAATTCGGTTTGGTTTGTTTAATGAAGTTGGCAGAAGTCTTAGCAGATATGTAACTGAAGACTTAATATTGGCTTCCAGGCATTTTAAATATTAAAAACCTCGAGGTTTTCTTCATCTTGTAAACATAATTCAGATCTTGTTGGCATTAAGTTTGAAAGTAAAATATTAGACCATGATTTTCATCATCCTGCCGGTGACAGTGTACACTCTCTTTATTATGAGAATGAAACCAAATAATAAGCAAAATACATCACGAATTTCAAACTGTACTGCAAAGAAGGTCCCAGCTGGTCTCTTCTGGGAGCCATCTACCTTAAGGTGACCCTGCCACTGGCTGAGTATGATCCCCTCTGTCCGTTGGACAGTGCGAGGCCCCAGGCCGAGAGATGGTCAGTTCCTCTTGCTCCGAGTCTTCAGAAGCAACCGAAACTCTACTTCCACCTCTGCTGGCTCTGCCGTCCGTCCTTGGGCTTGGATTCACTGGGTTAGTGATTTGCAACTGTTGTCAAGACTGTACCGTCCCTTTAAGGTACCACATGCCGCCGTAGCTTACACAGCAGTCCTGTGAATAAAGAAACATGTTTTCCAGACATTAGCAGGAAAAGGAGCACATTCTGTGCAGAATATCAAAACTTGATTTACGATTCATGGAGAGAACACAAACAGGAGATCAAGACCTGCCTGACACTCTGGTCATCACCACCCAGCCTCCTCCATGCGTGGGTCTTGACCCCATCTTTCCCCAGGGGTGTCTTAAGAGTGAGGGACTATAAATGAATGTGCTTTATAAACACAAAATACAAAAGATATGTGAATAAGCTAACCAAAGAAAAGGTGCTTCACAAATTGCCTCAGCATCTATGGACCTGGAATATAAGAATACTAGAATATAGGGACTCTGTCAGCAGTTTTCAGTAAAACTGAATGCTAAATGCTAAAACTAAATGCTTCTGTGAGTATGGTATTTGTGCCACACAGTCAATTCAAAGACATTATGAAAAAAGTGTTAAGTCACTCAGTTGTGTCTGACTCTTCGCAACCCCACGGACTGTAGCCCACCAGGCTCCTCTGTCCGTGGAATCCTCCAGGCAGGAGTACTGGAGTGGGTGGCCATTCCCTACTCCAGGGGATCTTCCTGACACAGGGATCAAACCCAGGTCTCCTGCAGTGTGTGCACATTCTTTACCATCTGAGCCACAGGGAAGCCAATGCCTAATAGGAATTAAGTATTTTTATTTCTTTTTAAATTTGATTTAAAAATTGTTCTACTAAAAGCAAGGAGCACAAGAGTTAGTATGGGGTTACAGGGAAAAAAAAAAAGTGGTACACAATTCAAAGGAGGAGTCGGGGCACAGATTCTAATCTAGGCCCTGTCACCATAAAGGATGATGACCCGTTAGACTATGAATGGAGTTTACATCTTATACAATTTAGTCCTTTTGCATAAACCCACCAAACCAATGCCAATTATCTGTTGCTGAAGACCCAGCAGACTGGGGAGGGGTGCAGAGGAAGCCTGATTAGTAAACAGCCACAGGAAGGGTACCAGACGAGATCCGCTTCCACGCAGTCAGTCTCCGCCTAAGACAGGCAGGAGCCAGCTGTGGGCGGCGTGGTTCTTAGTAGGCTCACGGTCAGAATGGAAGCTCAGCGCCTCTGCATATTATACCAAAAATGGATGTACCTTTAGCACTTTATCCACCTCCTGTTTACTCAGATCCTCTCCACACTCTTGAGTCAGCCGAGCCTGGATCATGTTCCGGCGCACCCGGTAATTTTTGGAAAAAATTTCAAGCAAAACCTGTCGATGCTTTAGTAGCAAAAAAAATGTTATTACAGGAATTATCTAAAACAGAAACATCAATAAATAAGAAATCCAGAGCTAAGGACCCAACTCCACACTGTAGTCTGTGATCAAAGTCCTTGCTTAGGACTTCTGTTAAAGACTAACACGTGTGCCCGGTCTGTCATCTCCCGAGAGAGACCTCAATAAAATGAAGAAATAAAGATACACGCACACAAGAACAAAAATGCCAGTGAAGCCATTAGCAGAGGAGCAGTTTTTAGACATACTTTTGTGGGACAGAAAAACAAGAGGGTAACTGAGCGGGCAGGGGAGCCACAACCTTAACTGCGTGAAGGCAGGACAGGATGAGGAGTGAGTGGCTTAAAGTCCTGACGCATAAATAAGACAGGATGCCATGAAAAGCATCATGTCCCAGAGAAAAATAGGAAGGAGAGAGGACTGTCAAATCCCCCAACAAGAACAAAAGGTGTTATATGAGAAAAGATTTGATCCACTATGTCTAACATGTGACCTAACCATTCCAAAAGAATAGAGAAAAAACAGGTAAAGAGATTTCGGAACTTCGTAAGGATGACTCAACCGTCCGGCACAGTAATAACCCACACAAGGGCACATCTGGAGACGCACTGATGCGCTATATGCAGAATAAGAATAAAACCTGAAGCGTGGTTTAAGGGAAGGATGTGGATCAAACTGAAAAGCCCGAGAAAAAGAGGGCCAAGGAACTGGACGACAACTCTGAAAGCTTGAATACGATGGAAAAGTATGTTAAATTCAGAGGAAAATGCTTTGCCCTCCAAAACCCTAGTCCCAGACAAATAATACTTGAGGACAAAAGAAAGCCATTTTAAGACATGGAAGAATGCAGACAATCCCTCTGGTCCCCTTAGAAGCTAAGATTAAGCAACAAGGAAAACACAAGATTGCAAGCCAGCAAGAGACATGGAGCTGGTCCCACTGGAGAGGCGTCTGGGACTCAAGAACAGTACTCCTGGTGCTGTGTCTGTCTTCAGAAAACCATGCAAGTGAAAACAAGAAAAGTAGTATAAAAAAGAAATGGACGTGGTAAACTACTGGTATTTGTCTCCACAATGAACACATTTCTAGTCTAGCATTGATATGTGATGTAACTAAAAAAATATATCCCACACCTGTCCATTCTCCCAACATAGCTGAAAACTAAATCCTCAACCAATGCAACCAGAAGCCCATTGAAAATAACAAGGTGAGACACCTAATAGCAGAAGTACAATTTGTGTATATTTGTGTGTGTATATATATAAAATGATGCCTTGTAATTAAAAAGTGATTGCCTCTGAGGAGTGGGAATCTGGTCTGGCAAAGCAGGAGACCAGTTTCCCATACAGTTTTCAGTCTTATTTGTTTTGAAGAATATGGACTTACTACGTTTTTTTCCTTTTAATTACTGGACTAGTTCAAGAGGAGGAAACCCAGATGCCACCCACTCTGGCCAAAAGCACAGAGAGCTGTTCGATGTCTCTCCACCACAGAAGGCCCTGCCCCTCTGGTGTTCTCAGCCTGCCTGTCGGTCTCCTTCTAAGAGGCAAAAGGGGACACAGACCTTAGTGGGGGCTTTTGCTCACTCCCTCTCTCCCAGTTCCTAAGGACAAGACCTGGGAAAGGACAGATCTATTGGAGTCTAGCAATTAAATCTTAAATCTTTAAAATTCAGGCAAGCTCATGATTTAAGGAAAACTTCTGGACCTCAGATCCTGCTGGTTGAATTCATATTCTGTTCATTCCTGTCCAGGTGATTAGAGGCAAAAGGACTGATTTCTCTGACATCTGACCCGACACCCGAGACTGGTAAGAAATCCTTTTGATTCCTACCACCATCAGTCATCTGAGAAATGTGGTCCATCACCGGTCCACAAGCCTGGCTGGGCAGCAGAATCATCTAGAAGGCTTTGTAGAAACTTAAACACCTAGGACCCTACCCCATTCCTATAGAACTAAACTGAATCTCTGGGGGTCAGTCCTCTACTTTTTAAAAGGTGTTTCTGATGCAGCCAGTCCAGTCTGACATTTGGGAACTACTGCTTTTGGCTCACACCACTGGCACATCCAGTATGTTTTGAAATATACGGAGACACAGAGACAGAATATTTAAAACCGGGAGTGGCTGGAAAATTTGAAATGGATACGACCACACTTTGGGTCTCCCCACTGCAGAACACCACCCTGCTCCCTCCTGGGGAGACGGGAAGGTCACCTCACCTGGTCACTAATGTCTCCAGACTCCCAGAGGGCGAACACCTTCTGCTCATCCGGGGAAGCAGCCGTCTGTGGGGGAAACTGACCAAGGCCCAGGCGTGAGTTGGCTGCTTGGCTCTAACACACGAATCCACCCGCCTTGGTCCTGTCGGCCTGCACCCACCCGTTCTGGGAATGGAGCCTCTGCCTCTCAGTAGCTGTGGGCAGCTGCAAACCTACTGCTGCTGCTCCCTCCTCCCCAGCCGCGCGCGAAGACCGCTTCCATGAGGAGCAGACAAGCCCGGCCCGAAGCCACAGACGTGCTCAGGAAGGCGGGGAGGCGGTGTCTGTTTCCCATCAGCCTGCCACTAGCTCTCCCTTCTGCTTTAACATCCTGTGTCCTCCCACCCTCAACCAACCCTCAGATGTGTCTAAGCAGCACTCCCTCCCCCCTAACGCCTTCCTATCGCGGGATCCCTTTCAATCCCTCCTACAAAAGCCGTGTCGACATGGGTTAGAGGCCCTGATCCACCTTGAGCAGCCCATGCCACGTGGCTCAGCAGAGTCTGAAGATGGACCACGGAGAGGGCAGCGCAGGCTCCTGGTGCCTGGGGAAGGGGACAGTGGAAAGGGCACCTGGCAGAGTGGATTCCAGTCCTGGCACCACAACCCAAGTAACAGTAACAATTCCTACCCCGCATAGTCCCAGGTGGGCTTTAAATCTCACTTGCTACCAGAAAGGGAGCCACTCTCCACGAGGGAGGTCCATGCAGAGAGGTTTACTCAGTGTTCATGGTCACACCACGAATAAGCAGTAGCACTAGGAGCTGAGTCTTGGCGCATATACTCACTCTCCCTGGAACTCAGCTCCCTTGTGTAAAAAAGAGGCTGGACAGGTCTGAGCAATCTCCCACCTTGGACATGACCAAGACACAGAGGGAAGTCAGCAAGAGAGCTGGAAAAGGCCAGGGTCTTCTCAGTAGGGATGCCGACCCTACTGAGAAGTGTAGGATGAGCAGGTCCTGGGGGTGGCCACTCGTGTCCCTTGTCCTCTATCCCCTCCAACAACCCAAGATGGCCTGGCTAACATCAGGCAGGCGCCCCTGCCTTGCCTGGCTCCGTCAGAGAAAGGCAAGTCTGCAGGTAACTGAACCCATTTGCTGGGTGGACAAGGGAGGCTCCAAAGAGGGCAGGGCACCCAAACCCCAGTTACCTTCTGTAGAGACCTCACCAAGGAGGCCCCTTGCCATGAGGGCCAGATCCCCTGGGACACGCCAGCCAGCCTGGGACCCAGGGCCTCCTGCCCTAGTTTCTGCTCCTCACATACACAGGGATGGGCCTTTGCCTCAGATCACCCGAGGCTGCACGTGCTTCTGACCTTACGCTGCGGACGGCAGTGCTCCCTTGTTAAGAGACAGACACAGCCCACTTCACCCGACTTGCTGATAGGTCTGGACAGAGCCTGGGAGGAGAATGAAGAGCGCACCCAGCCGGGCACCCTTGTACCCTCAGCTCAGGGAGGTGGTCTCCAAAGATCCCTCTGCTCCTGTATTTCCTCCCCTCTAGGACCCCGTCCAATGACGGGACAAGACAAGGAGCCCGGGGTGGAGGGGACCCACCCTGCACCTGCAGGCCTGGAACCAGAAATGCTCACTGAAAAGCCACAGAGCTCGTGCTGGCCAGCCAGCTCTAGGACAGGGAGGCCCGCCGGGACCCAGGCGCAGCTGAGGGCTCTGGTGGGAGGTCAGCTCATCTCAGCTGCAGCAGAAAGAATTTAAGACTTGCAGCCACGGTACTGAGGTTCAATGTCCGGCTCTATCACTTCCTGGGTAAATGCATTTTATTTCTTTGAAACTCAGTTTCTTCATCTGCGGTCACAAGAAGATCAAATGACACTAGAAGTGAAATCATCTTAAAAAATGGCAAAGCTGGCAGGAATGGGTAGGGTGCTGGCACAGGAAGGGGCTAGACCCCAGGATGGGGAGCTGGCATGGCCAAAGCCCTCCTGTGTGCCAGGCAACAGGTGATGGCCTACAGGCACCCACTCAGCCTTCACCAAAGCCCATGACACAAAACTAACATTCACCCACTTCAGATGAGGGTGCAGGGCTGGGAGGCTGACCAGCCCAATGTCGTACACAGCAACCACGTGGGAACCTACATTTACCCCGAGGCCAACGGTCTCTCAAGCGCCCCTGCCCCATGCACCCTACCAACAGCTGTTTCCCCAAAGCCAGCAGGGCTCAGGCCAGTCTGGTTGCCAGCCTCTCTCCCACAGCCACTTCCTTCTGGACAGGCGTGCGTGCCCAGGAGCCCTCCACGAGGCCTCGTCTGCCGCCGGGGGCGCTACTTACAGGCACCAGTATCTGCTTGCAGCCGGCAGCCAGCACCGTGTCCTGCAGCATGCGGTCCGAGATGCCGCTGAACAGCATGTGGCCGGGGGGCAGGCTGGCCAAGTGCAGGTTGAAGAGGCGCTTGAGTTCGCTCAGGGTGAGCACAAACTGTTTCTGAAAGGTGGCCTGCACAAAGGCCCTGAGTTCCCGGGCCACGGGGGTGCTGGCAGAGCCGGAGGGCGGGTGCCCATTGAAGCTGTCCCCGCCTGCTGCCCGCCCGGCAGGCAGCCCGTTGGCCAGCCCACCGTGGAGGCCACCGCCGGGCGAGGTGTCCATGGGCTCCTCTTCGTCCTCCGCCTCCCGCTCTTCTTCGTCCTCCCCCTCCTCACTCATGGGCTCCTCCTTAATCCTCACGCCGGGCAGGACCGCGGACGCCTGCAGCTGCTCCTTCCTCCGCTGCAGCTCCCGCTCTAGCAGCGCGTGGTTCTGCTGTGCCTGTCTTTTGGCGACTTGGACTCTCTGGTCCCCAGAGACCAGCCCCACAGGCCCTGGGAGAAGACACAGGGCTGCTCAGGATGGTAGAGACGGTGCAGGGAAAGACCTGGGGAGAGACCCACGGCCCCTCTGCTCCACGGACACTCCCTGCTGTCCTGATGCGGACACTCTGCTGACCAGACGAGGGGGACAGGAAAAATGCAAACCAGCTGGTGCAGAAGCAAGTGGCCCAGTCTGGCCTTTCACCACCACCTTACCCAGAAGGAATTTGGCTACCCCAACCATGAGGGAAGAAACAGAACGGGAAAAATCAGATTTCCACATTCAGAGACCCAGGAGGTTACCGCTGAGTCCCTGCCAGTGGCCACCCTGCCAACCTGAGGGTGAGAAGCCTCCAGCCTGGAACCCAGACACCGCCCTGAGGTCCAGAAGCCTCAGTCCCTGAGGCAAGGCTTTGCCACTAGACAAGCCTTCAGCTGAGGTCTGTGGGGAAGGGGAAGAGGCACAGAAGGGTGGCCACCACTGAGCCCCATACCCCCTCCAGGCAGAGCCCCGACAAGCCCTAGAAAAGGAGCCCTTCTGGAACCAGTGTTAGGATGAGGGCCCGCCCAGCCAACGCCCTCCACACCTGATTGTCCATCCGGCTTCTTTGGCATGGCTTCCTTCACAAGATTATAAACTTTTTCTAATCTGAAAAGAAGAACAAACCCTCTTAACTGTAAATCACGTCCCTGGTCGTCTGCCTCCCCAGAGAAACGTCCCCACAAGACGCCACACGCGGAGCTGTGGTGGTCCCTGCCTGCAGCTTGGAGCCGAATGGTGGGGGTGCGCAGCAGCAGCCCACCCTCCCTTCCTCAGCCAGCCTCCCGCCAGCCTGCCTTGGGCCACACAAGCCTGGGACCTTGCTCCTGAGTGCTTTCCCTTTCCTCCCCGACCCCTCAGAATAGAGGCCGGTCAGGTTAGATCAGCAGGAGGGGCT